>NC_133020.1:14664772-14967803 GCF_048564905.1 Vicugna pacos
GAAGACAGCTCTAAAGTCTCATGACCTATAATAATTCAGCTGTATTTTTAGCTTGATGATAATTAACTATTTTTTTTTAGTTTATAATATTTGGGATTCCTATTGTCTTGCCTGATTCTAAAATTGGAGGAAACTAGATATAATGCACAGATTGATGAAGATTTGCCTAAGCCCCAGCAATACGAGAGCAAGATTCACCGTAACTCAGATATACCTACCTAGCACTGGAGTTAAGTCACAGAATTAGAAAACGAGTCGGTCTCCTTACCGGGCACACAGTGAGGTGCATCGTGGGTGTGGGTTCATGTAGACTCCAAACAGGAGTTCAGGAAAGGTAATAGTGGGGAGCAGGGTTCAGAGTAGAACCATTCTCCTACCTGCCTTCAGGTTCCCACAGACTGGGATGCATCCTTTTCAGATGGAATTTCTCCTTTTCTTCTACTCTTTAGTGACAGTATTAGTTCAAGCAGCCTGTTGCTGAAAGCACATAAGCACACCCTGCTCCCATGGGCTTCCCTGTGGACCTCCCATCACAGGTTTACCCAGGAGCTGAGGCCCTGGGCCAGCGCTCTCACTCAGCAAGGACAGTTTTGCCCGGGGGGGCCTCCGCCAAGCATATGGGGAGCAGTCATTTGTGAGATCAGGTTGGCAATTTTGCCTCTCTTGGTGGGCACGGTCCTTCCCCTTCCCCTCCAGCCTTGCTGCCAACCGCTCGAACTCCCTGTGAAGCAACAGAAGCAGATCTGTAGGAGCTGCTTAACCAGAATCCGCTTCGCTTCAAGGTTATGCTCCTCTTTGAGAACCACATGTAGAGGAGAGGGTACAGCTCAGAGGTAGAGTGCATGCTAAGCAGGCACAGGGTCCTGGGTTCGATCCCCAGCACCTCCATTAAAAATAAGTACATAAACCTAATTTCCTCCTCCTCTCTAAAACCAACCAAACAAAAAAAAGAACCACGTGTAAGAGAAGCAAAGAATTAGACTTTTAGAGTAGACGGTCTGGGACGTGCGGAGACCTAACCCAAGCCCTTCATTGTTCAGAAGAGGAAATTAAGCCCAAGAGAGGTCAAATTAGGGGTAAAGTAAAAAGCCTTCTGCCAAGCAGTCCAACATTCTTTTAACTTCACCATTCTGCTGGCCGTGGCATGATTCATTCACTGGAGGAAAAGAAATCCTCACTGTGTTCAGAAGAATATGAAGAGAATAAACAATTCCCCACTGTTCAGTGAACCTGCTAATTCATCTGGAACAGAGACAACCTTAAAGGGCTGTAATTAGAGAGCAGTGGAAACAAACCTCCTCGGTCCCACTGCTTTGGAGAATGACCACTTGGTGGCACTGTGGCCAGTGGGCAGAGCCCACCGGCTCTTCACGGTGCCTGTCACACTGGCGATTTCAGACAAGTCCTGGTCTCTTAGCAACAAGGCAGTGAAAATTGCAGTGCACACAGAGGCAGCTGCAGATTAACTAATCAATCAGTGTGTTCCAAACACAGAGCATCTAAACATTGGAGGAAATTCCAAAATAATTAATACCCTTTATAGACGTGAAATCACTAGTCAAAATATTATTTTAAGCCCATTTCACAAATGGTAGCATTTTCCAAAAACCCCATCAGACCACCAAACTCGCAGTTGTGCCGCCCACACTTACCAGGGCCTCTCTCTTTTCTGCTCCTTTCAGCATTTGACTCTGAGAATTCATGGATTTTTCCATAGTAGTGTAATCTAGACTTACCCTAAAAGTAAATGTTTCTGTGTTCCTGGTAAGTAGGTAGTTAAATTTATTTTAGGTTAAATTTATTTTCAGCCTGTCTCATTTCCCTCGGACCCCCTTTAATTTTTTGAGCCCCTAAAATCTGAGTCATTCTGAATTTTTTGCTCACTTGAACACTTCTGTTTTCTTTCTCAGAAGAAGCCTCTTTTTATCATTATTACCATTTTTAATTGAAGTATAATGGTTAGTGTTGTGTTAGTTTTGGGTGTACAGCAAAGTGATTCAATTATATATATGTATATATTCATGTGTATATTCTTTTTCAGATTCTTTTCCATTATAGGTTAGTATAGTTCCCTGTGCTATACAGTAGGTCCTTGCTGCTTATCTATTTTATATATAGTCATATGTATCTGTTAATCCCAAACTCCTATTTATCCTTCCCCACTGCTTTCCCTTGTGGTAGCCATTAATTTGTTTTCTACATCTGTTTCTGTTTCGTATATAAGTTCATTTGTATTATGTTTTAAGATTCCACATGTAAGTGATATCATAGGTTATTTCCCTTTCTCTGACTTACTAGAATAAAAGTATTGCTTTAAAAACTCTCCATCAACCCTAAATGAGTTATACAATCAGGATTCACCGATAATTTAAAGAATGGGCGATTTTAGTTGAGGAGAATGACCCCCAGAAATGCTGGGCTCTGTGCTGACGAGTGCGTGTGTATCGTATGTGTATCTGGTTTCAGGATTATGATGTAGGTTCCGAACTTGAGAACATAATCTGGTTTTCAGCAGTCAGTCAATAAAGCAGTTCCAGCTGTTTGCCCACAACAGCTAGATAAGGGAGATGAAAACTCCTTTAAGGGAATTTTGAATGAATTCTCTCTCTTCTGTTTTCTCACAATATCTTCCAAAGAATGGTCTCTTTAAGGAGACTAGATTCTGCTAGTAGGATCCTGAAGGTTCTAGGTAAGATCATGGCACAGATACCTGGGTAGCAGAAAAGGAGATGTGCAGAGTTGCATGGTGGAGAGGATGGGGAGCACAGTGGCTGGGGATGGATTTATACCCTGTTCATCGGTCCAGATTCATTATAATGTCTTGGCGACCTGATTCTCCAGGCAGATGCCCTGTACCTGAACGACCTTTTAAAAATTAGTAGCCATTGGGCACAAGACTCCAGTGACACCTCCAGCCAGCAGAGTTTTCCTTAGTCACAACAGTATGATGGTTGTTTTGGGGGGGGCTCTGGAATCAACTTCTGTGTTGAAGCTCAGGTTCTGCTTACCACCCATTTAACCAGCAAATTGTTCTCAAGCCCCAGCTTCTCTGTTTTTAAAATGGGGAAAGTAACAGTGCCCACCTGTATTAGTGTTCTCTAGGAAAAGCAGAACTAATAGGACATAGATGACAGATAGATGGATAGATGACAGTATTTAAAGAAATCAGTTCATGCAATTGAGGGGACTGGCCAACTTGAAATTTGTAGGGCAGGTTGGCAGGCTGGAAACTCAGGTAGCTGATGTAGTATTGAGTTTGAAATCTATCGGGCAGGCCAGCAGGCAGGATTTGATACTGCAGTCTTGAGGCAGAATTTCTTCTTAGGGATACAGTCTGTAATCTTGTATCCTGCTACTTTCTGAATTCGTTTATCAGTTCTAGTAGTTTTTGTGTTGAGTCTTTAGGGTTTTCTATATATAGTATCATGTCATCTGCATATAGTGAAAAATTTACCTCTCCCCTTCCAATTTGGATCCCTTTTATTTCTATTTCTTGTCTGATAGCTGTGGCTCAGATTTCCAGTACTACGTTGAATAGAAATGGTAAGAGCGGGCATCCTCGTCTTGTTTCAGATTTTAGTCAGAAGGCTTTCAGCTTTTCACCACTGAGTATTATGTTGGTTGTGGGTTTGTCATACATAGTTTTTATTATGTGAAACAACAGGTTTTTAATACCACTATCAAACTGTAGCATTGTTTTCCTTCTTTAGCTTTTTTTTTTTTTTCAGTTCTGCTAAGATTTTGCAGACTCAAGATGAAAGGAACAATTGGGAGCAGGAACTTGAATGGAAGGGAGGTAGGTGGCAGAGCTGCTTCTGTTCACTTACCCCAAAGGGAATTGTTTTCCCATTTGAAATGTTCTGAAGGTCTGGGCTAAATTCAGGATATAAGAATGCTTGAGAATGTAGACTTTTATCATCATTCTTCTGTTGGGATTTCCACGTATACAATAGAAAGAACTGATGGAGGGAAATCAGTTTCAACAGTTAATTTAACTATTCATTCTAGCAGAATATGAAAAACCAGTGAAATAGGGCTTAAGTGGCTCTTGGTCATAGTTAACAGCAGGCAACTGTGTAGCTAAATACATGTAACCATTGCATATTTTTAGTTGAACTGTGAGTTCTATTGTAACTAGAAACAAATCTAAGTGAAATCAAGTGAAATTGGATTCAATTTGATTTTTGTTGTTGTTGTTGTTGTTGCTTGTTTGTTTGTTTTAAAAGCTATTTGGTGATTGAAGTGGAAGGGGAGAGAAAAGCAATATAAAGCTAAAGGCTCAAACTTATGAACACAAATATTATAAGGAACTTTCAAGTTTATTTTGAAGAAAATTTTAAACGAGCAAAATGGTTTATGGCTTTTTTTTAAAGAAAAGACATGTAAATATACTGTTTAGAGGACAAAGGGGGAAAATACTGCTTCTATTTAAGATTATCGGCTTTGTGGTTTAAAGAAACCCTCAACGATGAAAGGCCACATATTAAAATGCAATTTAATTTCATAGACGAAGTAGAGATCTGTAAAAGCACCTGTTTCTGAGCTGTCACACCTTGTGGAAGGTGATAGTGAGACCTTGCCCCATGGCAGCCAAGACTGTCCACAGGCTGGATAGAAGGCATTCATCACCCAGCCTCAAGGAAACTGCTAATGCCCCCAGGCTGGGTAGAAGGCAGCATCACCCAGCCTCAAGGAAACTGCTAATGCCCCCAGGCTGGGTAGAAGGCATCATCACCCAGCCTCAAGGAAACTGCTAATGCGCTTAGTGGGTTTATCCCAACCCGGTCTAGTCTGCCCCAGAACTGATCCCATACACAGGCTGATCCTTCGCTCCCTAGTCATCCTCATAGGAGACTGAAGTACATTAACCAGAGGGCCAGTGTATTGATTTACAAGGGGGTATATTCCTTTCCAATGGCCAGAATGCTTCGATGACCTATGTAGGGCACATTCTTACTAATTTTGGAATAATTGGGAACCTGGATATATAATCTTGAGCTGTTTGGTGAATATGGAATCTGACAAAAAGTAGTGTGGGTCATTGTTGGGCTTTTTGTTGTTGTTGTTATTTGGGAAGATATTTTAAACTAGTTTATTTTTATAAATTGAAAATGATATATATATTTAAGGAAAAAGTGAAACAATTGTATGTTATCTATTATTGCATATTGCCCTAAAATCTGGCAGCTTAAAATAACACACATTGTTTAATCTCATAACTCTAGGGGTCAGGAATCTGCACACAGCTTAACTGTGTCCTCTGATTCACAAGGCTGCTGTCAAAGTGTCAGCAAGGGGTAGGGTCTTATCTGAAGGTTCAACACAGGTAGGGTCTGCTTCCAAGCTTACATGGTTGTTGTTGGAATTTGGTTCATTAAGAGCCTGAGTTTTGAGGGGCATTATTATTTACTTTGTCATAAATCCTGTACTGTCTTGTCTTGTGGTATTGGCAAGCATGGTCTTTGTTCTATCAAAGCGGTAAAATCCAAAACTCAGTGTGGGCTTGGGATGGCCTTTTGGCCTGTTGGTTCTGGGTCAGCCAAGTCTCCCTGCGTAGGCACAGGGGTCATCATTTCTAGCCTACTGACTTGATTCCAGGTTGGGGCTGGGGCTGGGAAGTGCTAGTCAGTCATTTTTTCCCCCTTCTCAGGAAAAGGGGCACTGAGGCATGGCAGGACTGAATTGGGTTCTGTTGGATCTCAGGAAGTTTTTCCTGCTCAAATATTCATCTTACTGTAGAGTCAGAATGGCCTGCCTGTAAGCCAGAACTTACTGTCCAACTCCAGCCCAGCCCCTGGCTCAGGAGTGTTTGGAGACGGTGTCACAACACAGTACGTAAATTAGCTGTATCCACGCTGACCCCAGGACTTGCTAAAAGAATTCAGCTGATTTACCTGCTAGTCATTTCTAGAGTTGAGCTGGGTATTTCTCTGCCACCCATAAGCTTCTGAGTCACAGTGATCATCTCTCTTGTGAAGTAACCTGCATTAGATATGGACCCCTCCCAGCTGCCTACAGACTTACAAAATGACTTCCAGCTCCATGTGTCTTCCAATCATGTATTTTGGGTGCCTCAGATGTGCCTGCTCTGGTCAGGGCCATCCTAGCCTACACCAGGCCGATCTTACTGATGTGCTGGAAACCAACTCTGGCAGGAAATCCCCAGTTTGTAGCCTTTACTGATTTTTGTGGTGTCTGTACTCCCATCATTACTGATTAGAAGCTACTAATGTGATGTCACTCACATGGAGTTGGGAAGAGAGACACACCATTGGCTTTCCTCTGGGGCCAGCAGCACACCGCTGCAGCTGCCTGTTGTTTTGCACGTTTTATAAAAGGCACCCTCTGGGTGGAGGAATTAAGAAAAGCTCCTGTCTGGGCAGACCTGTGCCACATGTACGTCCTGGGGAGCAATGGCAGGTGCCCTTCCCCCGCCACATGGCTGGTCGATTTTAGGTCCATTCGCCTCCTCAGTGGGTGCCTTTGTGTGATGCACATTCGGCACAACCTGACAGGGCAGTCCTGGCTCTGATTCATGATACTCTCTAATTAAGTAAAATGGACGAATAAGGGAAAAAGAACCTAAAAACCTGCTTTATGCAAATGATAGGATTATAGCTGGGTGGAGCATTAATTGTTCTTAAAATTAGTCTAATTAATAGAAGGCTATTATTGCTTAAAAAGAGCTCCCAACTACACCATCCCAGGGACATAATGATACAGCGAAAAAGACTTTGAACATGATACTTACAATGCTACATATTTAGATTCCAGCCCATAAAATAAATCTATTTCTCCTTAGTGATTTAAATCTTAACAACAGTCAAACCGAGACACGTGAATATTTTAAATTTAACATAGTTCTTTACTATTTAAGAAGCAGTTTCTTATAACTCCTGTTTAGCCTACCAGTTACTCTGTGAGTTATCCTCCCTCTTCTCTACAGATAAGGAAACAGGCTGAGAGATTAAATAATTCAAGGTGATTCAGAAAAATGGATCCAAACCAGTTCTTCTGCCTAAATCTCACACTCCTTTCACGATGTTTTATACAGACATATTTCAGTATTGCGAAAACAGACAACTTGAGATATCTCTGGTGAAGCCATTTTATTTTCCATAAAAATATAATTGTACAATGCTCTTCAGAAAAAGAAAAACTCCATCAATGCCCCCAAATACCATGTGGTTTTGTAGTAATTTTCCTCTCTTTTAAAACTAAAAATGTAATTGATAATACACAACTGATTTCTTGTGAAATACAGCAGTTATGTTTTTCAATTTTATTAGCTTTTATTTTAACTAAAGTTAAATCCGGTTTAAACCTATACTTTTTATAATGAGCCAAATCAAGCCTATTACAGTTCAAAGATGATATAATAAAATGCTAAATGGTGATGCTGATAAATACTGTCAGTTAGCTGGTAGACAGTGATATAAATTTGCTGCAGCAAGACAGATTCTGATTTAGATACATTAGATTTTAGATAAAATAGAAAAAAAAATTTAAGAACTTCAACTATATCCTAAAACTTGACCAGGTCAAACTTATTCCATGTTATACTCAGCTCTAATATACGGCAGGTCCATGCTAAATTAATGACAGAGTATGACTGGTTTAAATACATAAACGTATTTCCCCCCCCCACGACCTTCCTTTAGGAAAAAGAAAAAGGAAACATTACTCAGTCTACTCAGAGAGCAAGGAGAACAACAGAACAGATCCAGAGGGAGTCAGCTCCCTGCCTCCCCCACCCGCTTCTCTTTTCTCTCAGCCTGAACGCTGTTGTTACGTAGGTGAGAGATGCGAGGATTTCAATATGCTGCTCTCTAACTGGAATGGGGGAAAGAAATACTCTAGCTGTTTTAACCAGTGACATTTATTAGCATGCTTCAAGTGCCCAAAGCGTGCAGCCAGCACAATACCCCAAACAATCAGAACATTCCTTTTTAAAACCAAGGAACTTGCTCTTGGTTTGATCTCCAGAATACCAAATAGATGGGTTTAGGAATAAACTCAAATTGTAATTTACTTTCACCCCTAATTACATATCCTCTACCTGAGGACAAAGTCATTGCTTTTGCAAAGATACTAGGGAGAGGGGAGTAGCTCAAATGAGCCTGTAATTTAAGGTCACAACCAGAGAAGAAACACCTCAAGCACAATTGGGGACATTCCATTGAAGAGCCACATTCATTTGGAATGTTTGCTTTGAAAACAACTCTTCTGGGGAATCAAAAGGTACTGAACAAAGCAACATACAGTAAGTCTTGGGTTGTTTTGCAAAATAAAAATATACATTTGAATAGACCAGATGGCAACAACATACCCATTATAATCTGAACACTATATTTAAAACACTTAAATTCTGAAGGCCTGAATATTAACAGTCTTTAATCTATCTATATTTGTGATCCTAAGAAGACATTAAATACTCATAAACCCCCCAGTCCTCCAAAACAGAGACCCAGCAGATTGGGCTAGTGGTATACCAGCTGTCACACAGGACTAGACTAGCGATCTGAGTGCAACGAAAGCACAAGGATGTTTAGGACCTCAGGCTAAGGGGAGGCACTTAATTCAAATGCATGAATTTGAACTAGGAGAAGGGGGGAAACTACCTTGTCATCTGAAACTACGTGGTCCATCTCATGTTCCACCTCACAATCTAAACTACAATGCCTCCTCTTCAACTGCTATTTCATAACAAAACACATTTTGTTTGGAAGCTAAATTAGAGCAATGAACAAATATTAAGTTAGCAGCAACAAAGAACACAACTCCTGATTTAACATGGGAAAGAGAAGAGTGATAAAGTGTCTCAATGGGGAAATTGAAAGATTCCCAGATCTGAGTGTAGCATATTATGAGCGTGATTCCTCAGCCATCACTCCATGTAGTAGCCAGGAAGAAAGTAAAGGTAGCCGTGATGGGAACCGGAAAGAACGCCTCCGCCCTGGGGACCTCCTCCAGGCCCACTGGCAGCTGTGCTATGTACGACTCTGGCTCCCATGCTTCACGCCAGAGTGGAGGCACAGCCAGGGCTGAACCGGACGCACACCCACGGTGTGTTTCTTTCTGGCTCAGAACACATTCATAAGGAAACTCTAGTCAGGGAAGAAACTAAGTGTTCTGGTTATGGCTACTGCCTTAGATCTACCAACAATCTGTCCCTCATTTTGCTCTAGATCTCGAGGCAGAAACTCCAAATCAGCAGCTAATTTTACCCTATTTTCTTTAGAAAAATTCTCCAATTTAGTTGACTACACAACAAAATGTGTGTGAACATTCACTCCTGCCCTTCCCATATACATACGAGAATACATAACAGAAACACATACACACATATATACTCTGGGCTGTTAAAATGATATATGCTGCTGAAATGCCTAGCAGGTTACCTCTTGTTTAAAAATAAAACTTGACTAATTATTCTCTAAGGATGGATTAGGCCCTAGTAAACTTTATCAATACAATTTGAGAAAACAGCAACATAACTTTTAAATAGAGGCTGTCTTAAGGGCTTTCTTGATGGATTTTGTTAATGTGTATATCTTTTAAAACAGGCATATCACTATGGATTATAAAAATAGAAATGTTTCTATTTCTTAATACATATTCACAGCTTATGCTGGAATGGCTCACAGGAGAAATTATGGTTCGTGCAGAAAATAAACATGACTCAAGTAAATGTAAGGAAATAAGATTAGGTCCATAAAGGCTGAGAACTTACAGTCAGTAATCAGCCCATTTGGTTTCTTTCTGTAGGGCAATCAAAACCATGAAAGGAAGTGACACCTAAACACACGTACACATACAATTACGTGAATTACATGGAAAGAATATAAATTAACCAATTAAGCAATGTGGAGTTGAGGTGCAAAAATACAGTCTTCACCCATTCTCTCTACTCCTGTGCTTTCAAGCATTGCAACATGTTAAATGCCATGGGTGGCAATACCAACCAGAACAGGTCTGAATGTTTGTAAATTTTCTATGTGTTGAAAATTAAAGCAAAATCCTTTGAGATCTATGATCACACACTTTGGTAGAAACTGCAGATTTACAGAGATGACTACTGAGCAGCAGGTAGTAAATGGAGCCAAGAAGGACAGTCCTGCCCATTCACCCTCCATAGGAATCAGAATATTGGTTTCAATCACTGACTCATCATTTTATATGATCTTCACCCTGAAAAATAAATCAAAGTTACCAACGTAAGAATGTTTTTAAAGTCAATGAAGATGAAGATGGTTAATATGTTTTAAAATGCATGATTTTTTTTTAATTTAGAATCAACATGAAGGCTATTTTAAAATACAGACTAAAAGAAAACTGAACTGATTTGGCTCTTTTTTTTTTTTATTAATTCAGCTTAGATCAAGGCAAATGTTATCTCACCTAATAAAAGTTATCAAAAACCCAATCCTTCAATTTTGTAAAAACTTTTTAAAAGTTTATAACATTTCCTTGTAACTATTTCAGGTATTCCCAAAGCAATCATAATGATAATGAAATTGATACATGACATCTTCATTCTAAAATCTTTACAGTCTCTTCAACAAATGGTGCTAGGACAACTGTATATTCACATGTAAAAGAATTAAGTTGGACCCCTACCTCACACCATATAGAAAAAGTAACTCAGTGGATTAATAATCTAAATATAAGGGCTAAAACCATAAAACTCTTAGATGAAAGCATAGGGGCAAATCTTCACCTTGGATTTGGTTAGACAGATTGTTAGATATGACATGCAAAGCATGAACAGCAAAATTAAAGACAGATCAAATGGACTTCCTCAAAATTAAAAGTCTTTTGTGCATCAGAAGACACTATCAAGAAAGTGAAAAGACAACCTACAGAATGGGAGAAATACCTGTAAATCATACATCTGATAAAGATCTAGAATCCAGAACATGTAATGAACTCTTACAACTCTAACAAAATGAAAAATAACTCAATTAAAACATGGGCAAGGGACATAAAGAGATATTTCTTCAAAGAAAATATAAAAATGGCCAAGAAGCACATGAAAGGATGCTCAACATCATTAGTCATTAGGGAAATGCAAATCAAAACCACAATCAGATGCCACTTCATGAGGAAAGCTATAGTTTTCAAAAATGGAGAATAAAGTGTTGGTAAGATATAGAGAAATGGGAAACTTCGTATCCTATGGTGGTAATGTAAAATATTTCAGCCACTGTGGAAAACAGTTTGTGGTTCCTCTAAAAGTTAAATATAGAATTTCCATATGACCCAGCAATTCCACATCTAGGTAGATACCCAAAATCATTGAAAACAGGTACATGCATGTTTATAGGATCACTGTTTGCAACAGGCAGAAGGTAGAAACAAGTATCCATCAATGCATGAATGGATAAACAAACTGTGGTATACATATACAATGAAATATGATGCAGTCATAAGACAGAATGAAGTACAGATACATGCTATGAAGTAGATGAACCTTGAAAACATTATGCTCCATCAAAGAAGCCACACACAAAAAAAGTCAACACTGTATGATTCCATTTATACAAAATATCCAGAAGCAGCAAATCCATAGAGATAGAAAGCAGATTCATAGTTACCAGCGGCTAGAGGGAATGGGTAATAGAGAGTCACTGCTTAATGAGTTTGGAGTTTTCTTTTGGGGTGATGAAATGTTGTCTAACTAGACAGAGGTGGTAGTTGTATAACACTGTGAATGTGCTAAATGCCTCTGAATTGTTACTTTAAAAAGATTTACCTTGTATTATGTGAATTTCTCCTTAGTTAAAAAAAAAAAACCCCTTTACAGTGATGGGCTACTAGATAGATGTACTAGATAGAGACTGAACTAGGTGAGGACAGGTTCTGCCATCACAGCTGAGTGACCTTGGGTACCTTACCCAGCACCTCTGCTATTTCTTCGTCTATAAAAGTATAATTCTTTAACACAAAAAAAGCATAATTCCTTATTGGAGGAAATAAGTAAGATAAATATAAGTAAAAGTACTTTGTAAATACAAATACATGGAAAAAGTATTAGTAACAGTAACTAGAATGGTACATTCTCATTTATCAACTAAGTCTACTTGAAAAAATTTTCAGTTACTCTTTGCAGACCCCACTTAACACATTTCGGTATTTAGAATCTAACCATTTCACTTGCTTATCACTGTATTACATATGACATTAACATTTCATGTTATTTGAAGACATACCAAGGACAGTGGTCAAAAGAAACCCTACTTTCAAAGCCACTCCGCTAACTGCTCTCCCACGACTGCACTCACAGGAATTGCTGTCAGCGTCTGTCTTCCCAGCTTTCACATGCCTGCCTGAGTTCTGCTGCGATTTGTTCTGCTCTTCTCCAGTGAGTAGGGCCTTTATTTCAGAAGGGATTTTTCCTTGGTCCATTGCCATGCACCACTGCTTGTACTGAAATACATAAAATATATTTAAGTAAAATCTTACCAGTCAGAATTCAGCCACCACTGGTAGAAATCCTAGACGTAAGAACTCCCACAATGAGATGTCAAACTGGCTGCTGGGAACCCCACCTTCTACTGTACTTCTGTTCATAACCCAGGGCAGGGAGGAGGCCTGGAGTACTGCTCAGGTTAAAAAGGCCCCTCTGGCTAAAAGGATTCCCTCCCCTAGAGTGCCAATCACTAGAACTCAGCTCTTTTTGATTGTTTCCTGCTTTTCTTGGCAGACTTTCTTACCATTTCCAGTTCCTCTCTGAGGGCACAAATGGCTCTTTCCCGACTGGACACCAACTCTTCCAAATACTGATATCTCAGTTTTTTTCTGGCCCGGCACTCTCTTGCACTCTGCCGGCTCCTCTCAAGCTTTGCTTTCAAGTCGATTTTGGCTGGCTTCCGGCCACGTTTGCCCGGTTTCTTCACTTTGCCTCCAACCACCTTTAGCAGGAAAGAGAAGTAATTTTTTTTCTCTTAGTTCTGGGTCTAGGAAAGTGACTGCGGCTGCATATTAGCAAAGAAAACATTTACAAATAATAAATTAGAGCCTATGGAACTAAGAAAGCATAATCCCATCAAATGCCTTATGATTCTTTGCTTCATAATTTTTCTTCCGATACTTTTGATACCATGAATGTGTGAGAAGAAATAATGTTAAGTTTTCATTTCTTCAATAATAAACTTTCTTAATAATAAACTTTACATAGCTTAACAGTAAACTTTATGAACCATATGCAGCTGGATAATAAAAAATTAAAAGAGTGCCATTAAATATTTTCTTCACAAAGAATTTTTATTGACTTAAGAAAGTAAGTAAAAAAATCAACATTCAAAATTGTAAGTTCAGTATGATCTCAATATTATCAAACAACACATAGAAGGATATTAACAAAAGGTCAGTGAGGATTTTTCTGATGGGTGTGATTATAAATAGTTTTTCTCATTTGATTTTTTTTTATGATTTTTAAATAATTACAATTAGAAACATGTAAAATTTATATATAAAATTGTGTGTATATATAAATAAATAAATGTGAATCCTAAGCAATTTGGCTATAAATTCCCTCTTCAAATCTGTTGAGCCTAAAGGAATACACAGGAAGTCCCTGAAATCTCCGATAATTCTCTCCTGCCTTTAGAAGTCTATAATTATAACCCTAGACTGTCTCAGGAGATTTCTACCTGCTCCCACTGGTGTCACAAGACATTCTCTTGATATTCATTTATCTGCAAAGGCACAATTTTTTGGTGACTGGCGAAGTAATTCAGTCTTCTTTATTGTTTACCTTTGGAATCTCCCCAAGTTCTTATATAAGATGTAACTATGAGGTAAAGATGATGAATTTTTCAATGCATGAACCTGAACTTATACATAAGATGAATTTCCTTTAAAGCAGTCACTTGAAAGGGGTACTATTTATTCCAATGAACAAGCTTTCTTGGAAGCTGCCTTTGGAGTTAGTTTCTCACAAGCCACAACACAATATGCCGCATTATTTTAGAGTTATATCTTATTCTTTAAATTCCCAAACAATCTGATTGTCCACTCTGTTTATCTGATGAGGTTCTGAATGACGTCTAGTTCTTTCTGAAAATTACCCTCAGAGAATAAGAATGTCATAACTTCAGTATACTGAAAGGAATATCTCTGAGGCTTTAAAAGCAATTCTAAAAGAAAGGATGTAAAATCACTATCAATACTGTATACCAGCAATGCCCAGTACCCTATAAAGATCATATCATTACTCAGCATCATGGTTAGTTCGGTAAAACCAAACTTCAAATGTGAATCAGCTACACTTACCAGATCCTGTGTCATAACAGGATGGCTAACCATCGCCCCCAGCATTTTATAGGGTAGCTCTGAAATGAGACTGAATACTCTGAGGCTCCGGAAAAGATCTTTCCTTTCCACCACCACCTTAAAAGTTAGCTGCTTCGGTATTACTCCCAAACTAGTTTCAACTTTTCAAAAACTGGTCTTTTAAAGCTTTCCTATTTTGCATCATCATGTTTTTATTCCAGTGTAATAATATACACCTCAGGAAACTTTTTCTCAGAGTCAAATATATGGTTAACAATTGCAGGATGACTAGTACAGCAAACGTTACTGTGCGCTAAATTTTAAAGATGCTTATATCACATCAACTGCACAATTTTAATAAAATATTTTGAAATCACTCTATATTCAAATGAGTATTTGCTATTGATGCAGTTCGTAAAAAGTAGTATATTTACAGCCTAAACTCATGTCTTCCAGCTGCTGGTGGCTGTGAACATTCCTTCATTTGGGCTGCATCAGTCCAGTCTCTGCCTCTGTGGTCACACTGCCTCCACAGCTGTCTGTCAGTCTCCCTCTGCCTCACCCTTAGGAGGACACTTGTCATTGGATCCAGGGCTCACTCAAGAGAATCCAGGATAAATTCTTCCTCTCAAAGCCCTAACTTAATCACACTTTTGGCTACACAATATTCACTCTTTTACCATATAAGGTGATGTTCACAGGTTCCAGGGATTAGCACATGGACATATCTTTCTAGGGGCCACCATTCAGCCTGCTACATGCACTCTCCACACTCAGCAAGCCAGTCTTCTTGCATTCTTCCCAAGTCATGTCAGTCTCCTTAGGGACCTCACTCTATCCCCTGCATTCCTACATATACTCACCAATTCTCTAAATGTTTTCTCCCCACCCCCACCCTGCTCCCACCCTGCCCCATCCAAACTGGCAAACATTAAGCTTTCTTTGGTTAGGATCAGCTCTGACTCTTTTTCTGTGAGGCTCTGGCTGACAGTCACCCTCTGTCCACACGTCACTTTTCTTCTCCAAATTTCTGGAACATATAGTAGATATCACACTGAATTTATATGTTATACTGTTTGTTTTTTCAGTGGCCTCAGATTTAAGTTCTGTCTCGTCTAAGTAATGTGAGCTTCACAGGCAAGGAAGCTGTATTTTCAATTTCTTCTCCAATCCCTTCTGTATCCAGCCCAGAGCTAGGCATTTAAGAGACATTTATTAAAAAACTGATAATTGAATAAATAAATGCAAAGAAAAATGAGTAATGTTTTGCAGTTGATTTAAGCTGGTAACACTACCACCACCACCACCACCAGCTTATATAAGTTGTTAAAAAAAAAAAAGAGGAAAACCAAACCTCTCTTACAAGGGATATAAAATCTGAAAAACGAATCAAAAACTCATTATTTTACCACCATTTTTGCACTTATTTATATCCTAAAGCTCCAATTAAGGCAACTAATAAAAGTTTCCAGTTGTTAAGTCTAAGAGAGTTACTGCATTTGCATGAAGTGGAAGCACCGGCCTCAGCTAAAAAGGAAAATAGCAGGAGAGCTTGTTTCACTTTTCTTTTGAAAACACAGAGTGAAACGTTATCTCCCACTGATTAAAGAAAAATAAGACAGATATGAGTGTGCGCAGCCACTGCTCTTTACCACTTTAAAGAAAAAAATAAGCAGCTACACTTTCATTTGGTGTTAAAGCTCCCATAACCTTCTTCACAGCTGTTGGTTAGGCTTTTTCTCTTATTTACCAGATCTTCAGAAAGAGAAAAGTCTAATCACATCTTCCTGCTGCTAACCTTTCTGCCAGTTTTTCTAGCCAACAGAGGAGAAAGAAGATCAAGCCGGCATCTATGACTGAGAGTTAACTCCTGCCTCTCCTCTCCCAGCCTCTAACCCACTCCCCACCCCAGCTATTACTGTGTGAAGCTAAATATCACACTACATATATTCTAGCAATGCCCCAAACTGGTACAAACTCAGTACAAGTGGTCTACAGGCATATTTCATTTTACTGAACTTCACTTTACTGCATCTTTTTTTTATAAATTGAAGGTTTATGGCAACCCTGCATTGTCAGATGACAGTTAGCCTTTTTTAGCAATAAAGTATTTTTAAATTAAGGTATGTACATTGTCTTTTTAGACATAATACTTTTGCACACTTAACAGACTACAGTATAGTGCAGACTTAACTTTTACATTCACTGGGAAACCAAAAAACTCGTGTGACTTGCTTCATTGTGGTATCTGCTTTACTGCAGTGGCCTGGGACTGAGTGTAGAGCGTCTTGGAGCTGCGCCTGCGCGCTTAACTGTCTTTGCTGCTTTCCTACCCACCTCTTCCTCAATCACTACATTGCTGCCTCTGCGGATCACTGCACTGAAACTTCTCTCTAAGTTCATAAATAATCCCCTATTTTCCAAGTCCAATGGATACTTTTTCTCTACTTATTTCACTTGATCTTTTTTTTTTTGTAGCATCTCATATTGTAGACTAAATCCACACTTAAAAAAATGTCTCCTCCCTTAGATGGCATAACAACCCTTTCCCCCTGGTTTTCCTATTCAGTTCATTTTGCTGAGTCCCATTCCTTGGCCTCTTTAGATCATTTTAGTTTAGGGTTCTGTCTCTTCAGCTCTCTCTTCTATCCACATTCTTCATCCTTCAAGGATTATACGCATGCTGCATCAACCACAATCTGTGCTGCAGTGGTCTCTAACACGGTCTTTAGCTCAGGCCTTTCTTCTGAGCAACCTAATCACACTGGTGAGGAGTCACAGAGGACTAGCACTTATTTTGAACCAATTATGTACTAAGTTCTTTTAATACGGCTTCCATATATATTACATTTAATTCTCACACTAACTCAATAAAGTTTTATTAACACATCCAATTTACAGGTAATGAAATACAGTCCTGAAGAGTTTTAATAATCTAACATAAATCATAGCAATATTTTCTTAGATCAGTCTCCCAAGGCAAAAAAAAATTAAAGCAAAAATAAACAAATGGGACCTACTCAAACTTAAGAACCTTTCGCACAGCAAAGGAAACCATCAACAAAATGAAAAACAACCTAAGGAATAGGAGAAAATATTTGTAAATGATGCAACCAACAAGGGGTTAATATCCAAAGCACAGAAACAGCTCTTACAACTCAATATCAAAAAAACCCAATCGAAAAATGGGCAGAAGACCTAAATAGACATTTCTCCGAAGAAGACACACAGATGGCCAACAGGCACATGAAAAGATGCTCCACATCACTAATCATTAGGGAAATGCAAATCAAAACCACAACGAGGTATCACCTGACACCAGTCAGAATGGCTGTCGTTAAAAGTCTACATATAATAAGTACTGGAGAGGGATCCTTCCTACACTGTTGGTAGGAATGTAAAATTGATGCAGCCACTATAGAAAACAATATGGAGGTTTCTTAAAAAAACAAAAATAGAGCTACCATATGGTCCAGAAATCCCACTCCTAGATATTTATCTGGAAAAAGTGAAAACTAATTCAAAAAGATACATGCATCCCAATGTTCATCACAACAGCATTATTTACAATACCCAAGACATGGAAACAATCCAAGTACCCATCAACAAACAACTGGCTTAGGAAGATGTGAAAATATATATATATATATATATATATATATATATATATATATATATTTATTTATTTATTTATAATGGACTATTATTCAACCATAAAAAAAGAATGAAATTTGGCATTTGCAGCAACATGGAAGGACCTAGAGAACATTACACTTAGTGAAGTAAGTCAAACAGAGAAAGACAAATATTCTATGATATCACATGTGGAGTCTAAAAAATAATACAAATGTACCTATATACAAAACAGAAACAGACTCACAGACATAGAAAACAAACTTATAGTTACCAAAGGGGAAAGGGAGGAGGGGAGGGATAAATTTCCAGGAGTATGAGATTAGCAGATACAAACTACTATACACAAAATAGATAAGCAACAAGGATTTACTGCACAGCACAGGGAACCATATTCAATATTTTACAATAACCTATAATGGAAAATTATCTGAAAAAAAACATATAACTGAATCACTTTGCTGTACACCTGAAACACAATATTGTAAATCAAATATACCTCAATTTAAAAAAAATAATCTAATCAAAATCATAATAGCTTGAAAGTAGTAGAAATGAGATCTGAACTCTGGTTATGTGCCAAAATGCATGTTCTTTCCTAACTGGACTATCTGCCTCTAGTCTTGGCCTACTTCTACATCTTTACCCTAATCCAGTCTCCATATATCCCATTTAGCATTTTTTTTCTTTGAAAACACAAACCTGAGTCATCTTTTCTTTAAAATCCTCTAATAGCTCCCCAATATCTTTGGTTTTCCAACAAAATTCAAATTCTCAGGCCCCATTCCCAAAAATTTTGACTCAGCAGGTGTCTTCTTTATTCCACACTTTGAAAAATACTGACCCAAACTTCTATGCTTAACTTTCTGGGCAGATCTGGCCCCCGATTTTCTTTCCATCCCTATCTCTGCCCACACCTCGGCTTGTGCCTTATGCTCTAGCTCAGGGATCAGCAAACCACAGCCCAGCTGGCAAACCAGAGCCAGCCTGTTTTGGGAAATAAAGTTTTATCAGAACATAGACACACCCATTCATTACCTTCTGTCTACAGTTGCTTTCCAGCTACATGTATACCACCGTGGCCAGTGGCTGACTCACTCTGACCAGTCTCTCAACTGGGACTTGATGCCCTAAACCATCAGCCTGGGCAATACAGTGTGGTGGTCTTTTACCAGCTTAGTCTGCAGCAGGAACACACCTAGTCCAGGATATTTCAAGTTACTCATCCGTCCAGTCAATAAACATGAAAGTCAAATATAAAATAAGACATAAGAGTCTTCTGTCTACGATCAAAGCCTCTGAAAATCAGACATTTCTATTTTCTTTGTAATTGAATGCAGCAGGTCAGGGAGAGGAGACTTTCATAAAAACAAGCACTTTTTCCTGTCAGCTAAGGGCACAGTTAAAGTTCATTTCACATCCCATCCCACTGTCCCTGCCCTATTTCGGGGCATAGTTAGGAGCAGAGGGTAGTATGGGAGAAATAAGGCTTCAAATGTGATGCTGTAGCGTACACTTAGAATTATTAAAATGGGCATCTCAGGTGCCAACTGCACTGTGCTAGAGAGCGAGGAAGTCACTTCCAGGTAAGACATTAATAACATTTTCTGAGAGCCTAGTATGTGTTAGACTCTGGACTCAATGCTCTATATGCATTCTCTCTAATCCTCAACAAAGCCTTCGAAGAAGGTACTGACCATTTAACAGATAAAATGGAAGCTCAAAATGGTTAAATAACTTAGCCAAGATTTCTTCCTTCCCAACTAGCCTAGTAGAGATCTACTCAATCAGTATTTGAGATCTGCTAAGCACTTTCCCAAGGCCCACTTTTAGATGCCCAATCTATGTCTTGCTTTATTTTCCCACTTGAAACAGTCCGTATACTCTAGCTGGTTGCTCAGTGGAGCACACTGATTAATAAAGCCAGGACATCTAGGGTAATCTCCTCGACCCCACTCTGTTCCAGGTCAGTGCAATCACTACTACCCAGTACTCTACAATGTACCAGGTACATTGCTAAACACTTGGGAGCTGCACCCCCATTCAAATCTGTCCTGCTCCTACACCAAGAAACGAGTTGGCAAAATGTGGAGAGCTCTTGGCAAACTCATTCATCACCACTGAGGAAAACAGCTCAGAATACAGAAGCTTTATAAAGGGAGGTCCTCACAACATCCTCACGTTTCCTGACCTACTCATTCAAATACTACCTCTCTGTAACTGCTGCTCCTGCCCACTCTGTCCTCTTCCTGTTGCCCTGGCCTTGCTGTTGGCCAGTTTGTCATCTTTCATGCGCTCACCAGCACAACCGCCACACTGTCCAAGCCCCAACCCTCACTTTCCCTTATACAAGGAAAAGTGGAACCTGAGACTCCACCATCCACACATAATGTGAGGGAAAAGCATGTTTTGTTTGTGCATGTGTATGTATGTACTAAGAGGACAATACAATTTTGCAGGACTGTAACAACTAGAGCACAGAGAAAGGGAGGACTGGAGCCTTTTGTAAGGGCTGTTTCATGCTGCCTGAGTGCTGAAAGAGCAGTCCAGTCTTGCTGTACATGGCATTCCAGGATTAGTCATCCACACCTACGACATGTATTCAAAGCGAAAGCAGTGTATTCACAGAGGCACTATCCATCCAGAGACATCTGAAATGGATTTTCTTTTCCATCATCATGGAAGATTTAAGTAACTGCTAGTTTCTAAACATTGTCATAAAAACAATGAATTAATAAAGAACGAGAACTAAATTCATTTTGCTAACCTGTGAACCTAAGAAGACATGAGTTATGAATAGTCTACCCCTCAAGTTTAACTTGACTCTTTAGGCAAAACAATTAACACTTTATACCCGCTACTAAACTTTGCTTGTTTTAGAAATTAAGTCCTATGTGATTTTGTAGGCAAGTAAAATAATGCAAAATTCTGTTGTATTTTTCTGAAGACTTTGAAAAAGTTATTAACTGTTTCAAAGGTTTGAAAAGGAAACAATTGAAAATTATGCGGAATAGTCCAAAGTCTCAAAGTAAGGAAATTAAAGAACAATATGTTACATTGGATCCTTTCCCAGATGTATCTGGGAAGGATAATGGTATTCAGATTTTATTTTAGAAGTAACACTGCAAGATCAAGCTCGCAAAGGCTGTTACAGAAAATTATCTGCTTATTTTTCTGGAAAACTTTCAGACTGTCGCCTTTCTGTCTCGGAAATAACTACTTTCTATTAGGAGGGGCTTGCTACCTCACAAGTAAACTGTTCCTCTACATGAGCCCCAATTCCAGAGCACTGCGATGCGTTTTCCCTGCTGTTGCTTTTTTTTTCCAATCTCTCTGAGGATGGGTGTAACAAAAACTTGTTAGCAGCAAATGTTACTGGTTAGTTGGAGGGGAAAAGGCGACCCAAAGTAAAGAAAAGGCAATCACAAGCAGCATGCCAGAGACTGCGGACAGGAAGAGCTCTGGAAAGCAGAGGGAAGCAGTGATGTCTGCCTCAAAAACTGACAAATTCTAGAAATCTAATTCCATTTAAAAAAAAAGTCCAATTTCCTAAACATTCTAAAATGTCAATAAGCTGGTGATCAAAAAACTGACTGTCACTATCTGAAATATAACTAGACAACACTAATGTGGATAAACATAAAGACAAAAAGAACAGGTTATACCTAAACTATATGAATTAACCAGTAACAAATACTATCTGTTATCATAGAGATAAGTGATTTGGATAGGAAAAGGGGGATGGTGATGGGATATTAAGATAGATTAACAAGAAGGAATTCACTCCTTTCCTTGGAGAAGGCTTTCTAGAGGAGGTTAGATTCCAGACTCTGGACGAATAGCAACAGGAGCTTAGCAGAGTGTTCCAACCAACCACAGGAAAATAGCTCAGAGGGGGAGTGAACCGATTATATGAATGGGGCATTGAGTAACGGAGCCTGAGAGAAGAAAGGGGGACCATAAGGGGGACAGGGATGGTTCAGGGTGCCCTAGTTAACGACTCCAAAGTGGAGAAAGGCTGGAAGGGGACAAGGGAAGTCAAAAAGAAAAAGTACATTAGTTTTGTCACTTATCTGGGGAGGTAAGTCAAGGACCAGGGTTTGCACAACCTAGAAAAGCTGACAAACAGGCTTGCTCTGGGAGTGAACATTTTCCAGAGGGCCCTTGCTGTTAAAGCGTAGCACTCCGTTCCCTGGGTCACAGCTGGAGGCGTAGGGATGTCTAAGGCAGGTGTTTCTTGGGTGTTGGCATGGACTACGCAGCGGAGGCTCAGCGGCGGGACAAGCACTTAGCGACAAGCAGGCGGCGGCGGCGGCAGCGGCGCGTGCAAACCACAGGACTTACCTTACTGTCATCCATCTCGGCAGACAGGCCGGCCCGGCCGGGCGCTCCCTCCCCCGGCCCTCCCCCGGCTCAGCCGGCCTGGCCCGGCCCGGCCCCGCCCCAGGGGAAGAAGGGGATATGGTTCTGACTGCCTCCTCTCGCCTAACAGTTCGCTTCCTTGATGCCACAGTCACGGGGACGAGGGACCAGTTCAGGAATGGCAGAGTGGACCCTGGAGGCGGCCCAGAACGCCTCCCTTCGCCGCCGCCGCTGCCTCCTCCTCCCCCTCCATGACAGTCTCTGGCTGTGTTTACAGACGCCCTGGAGAGCGGCCCAGCCCAGAGGGTGGGCGGGAGCGCGGCGCGCGGATTGGCCGCTTCGGCTGCCGTAGCACCGCGGGATTCTGGGGGTTGTAGTTTTCCTTACCGCGAACTCTGCGCGGTGGACTAGAAAGGAAACTACAATGTCCACAGAGCCTCAGCCAGGCGTCTGTTTTCCTGCCGGCGAGCCCTGCGGAGGAGGGGCCGAAGCTACGTTTCCCACCCTGCGCGCCTCTGACTGTTTTGGAACCTGGGTTCCAGCGGCCTGGACTCGGGAAGGGGACGGTTGGGGCCCCGCAGAGGCAGCCCTGAAGGAGGGGCTCTGGGGCAGGCCCGACTTAGGGACACCAAAGGAACTGTGAAGATTCTTTATTTAAAAAAAAAAAAAAAAAAACCAAACCAAAGAATGTAAAATAGTGCAGTTCCTCCCGGAAACCATTTCGCAGTTAATACCAATGTCAGACATAGAGTTTTATTTATAGATAGATAGATAGATAGATACATACATACATACATACATACATACATACATACATACATACATACATAGAGAGAGATCTCCAACAATTCCCCTAGAAAGGACACCAAATGTCCCCACGAAGACTTGCAATGTTTCGTCCTAGAAGCATTGATACTGGTTAGTCAGAAAGTGGAAACAACCTAAATGTTCAAGGGTGGATGAATGGGTAGGACAATTGTGGTATTTACATACAAAGGGATGTTATTAGTCCGTAAGAGGAATGAGGTACTGATACATCCTGCAGTGTAGATGAGACTTGAAAACATGCTGAGTGAAGAAGCCAGACACAAAAGGGCACATATGGTGGATTTCATTTATAATGACATGTCCAGAAGAGGTATATTTAAAGAAAAAGTTGATGAGTAGTTGTCAGGATCTGATGTTGGGAAACAGCAGGGAGGGATGGGGGCCAAGCATGGGGAGAGATTTGATTGTTAATGGGTGCTGGGTTTATTTTGAGATGATGAAACTGTTCTAAGATTGATTTAGTGATGGCTGCACAACTCTGAATATGCAAAAAACCACTGAATTGTATACTTTAATGAGTGAATATTATGGTATGTGAGTTACATCTCAGCCATAAAAAAAATAGAGAAGAACGTCTTGGAGTCCTGATTTAATAAAGTCAATGAGCTTGTTGTTTTGGCCTGTGTTAGCCATTGGGAACACAAAGATTTTGTTCATTAATGTTATTTGGGCAAGCCCTTTGGCTCACTTGTTTTCAAAAACTCCGACAGTGCTTTGCTAAACCCTTCCAAAATTCAACTTCAAAGTAGAGTTCTCAAATTTAGCAATAAATATACAAGACACTCACATTTGCATTTCAGATAAACAAATATCTTATTAGTATAAGTATGTCCCACACAATATTTAAGACACATTTTTAGTAAAAAAAAAAAAGCATTTGTTGCTTATCTGAAAGTCACATTTGACTAGGTGTCTTCTGTATTATTTGGCAACTCCAAACTGAGGAAGAGTAATGGGAGGAAAGCTAAATTATCTCTGTCCAATCTATATAATGCGTCAGAGGAAATAAAGCAGGTCAGTTCCTCAAAAGTAAATGCCACCTAGCCAGGTCATGGGGTTGCGACTGTCCGGCCCAGGCAGGGGGCGTTGTCCGTAACCTCAAAAACTGCATTCTGGGCAGTCTCAGGGACACCTAGCCACATCCTTTCTGATGATCGGGGAGCAAAAGTCTGTGTTCGGCAGGCTCTCTCCCTCTTCCCTCATCTAAGATCCCTTGTGTTTGATGCCACCTCTACCAGCCACTTTCCACCTCCTTCTAGTCTCCTCTTCCCATGCCTTGTAAGGCTTCAGTCGGCCTCCCCAGCTATGCCCTTGCCGCTGCTAAGCCCTCTTCTTTGGGGTGGGACTGCTTCTCCCCAGTGTTTGTTCTCTGCCACAATCTCCTCCCACATCCCTGCTGACACAAGTGTGCCCAGCCCTCTGTAACCAGACCCAGTTGTTACAGGAAAATGTGGCACAAGAGGATGGCCATGTCCCAGGTCCCAAGTAAGTCCCTGGGATACGCCCCATTAAATGAGGGCCCTTGGCTTCACGCTGGAAAGAATTCAAGAGTGAATCACAGTAAAGCGAAAGCGAGCTTATTAAGGGAGATACACAGAGTGTATAGGCAGAATGCAGGTCGTCTCAGAAGGCAAGAGAGAGCAAGGTGTGGGGTTGTTAGTTTTTATGGGCTTGGTAACTTCATATTGCTAACAAGTGGGAGGATTATTCCAGCTACCTTGGGCAAGGGGTGGGGATTCCCAGGAATTGGGCAACCACCCACTTTTTGACCTTTTATGATCAGCCTGAGAACTGTCATGGTGCCTGTAGGAGTGTCATTCACCATGCTATTATATTACCATGAGCGTATAATGATGCTCATGGTCTACTGGAGGTCAAATCCCCCACCATCTTGGGCCTCAAGGTCTACTGGGAGTTGATTCTAGTGTCATCTTGGGCCTAATTGGGTTTTAACCAGTTTACGTCCTCTCCTGAATGGCTGTGTCATTCTTTTAATGGTTGTGTCCTGCCCCCTTCCCTCCTGTCTCACAATCACCAGCCCCTCAGGAAGGAAGACTAGGACCTTTTGAACCACACAGTGGAAATGCGAACACGTGCAGGGAAAGCAGTAGGTACGCCAGCTTCAGGAGAGTGGTTTTCTCTAGGGAGGGGGAGAGGGGTGGGATGGAGAGGGTCTTGGGTGATTAGCTGTTACTTAACTTTTAAAGAGAAGAAGCAGATATGTTAAATCTCATGGTGGAGTGTATGTTGTATTGTTTTCCTCGCATTTCTGTACATTTGAATTATTACACAATTAAAACAGGACTTAAAAAAACTATAAACATGCTTACTTTACAAAGTATGAAAATACTTTATTAAAAGTTTAATTTATAAAAATAAACCTTAATCACATCATAGAATTAGACTTTGTAAAGGGGAGAAAATCTTATGAAGAAGTATTGTGCAGTCATATGTTAAACACTTGCTGAGAAGGACCCAGAATTGGTAACAAAGAGGTGAGGAAGAACAAAAGAAAGTATAAATCCCCAGGGAGTCTATAATCCAGGAAGGAGAAATTCACACATGCAGGAGACCAGGAATAATCACTAAACAATACAGATTAAGTTGAATATCTATGTGCTAAATTGTTCAAAGTGGGTATGGAGAACCAAGCTTCAGACTGATTCATGGGAAAGGAATAGTGAGCCCAGCATTTTTTTTATTTTAAGAGGAGTGGGAGGAAGCTTAGATGAAGAATATACTCTCAGGGTCCTGGACATATTTTTATATCCATGGTTTTCAATCTTTTCTTCTTATATTGCCTTCTCCAAAGGAACCTCCAAAGCATGCGGTTCTTTTAAAAATGCATGTAATTTTCTCCTCCCTCCCCTCCTCACCTCTTTCTCCCCAGCACACAAACACACTTCCTGTACTCTCAGACACCCCACGTAGAGGCACTGTTGGCCTGTGTTGCATGAGTCGCTGCTCTTGCTGTGGAGTTTCTCGTAGTGAATTCCTAAGCAGCGTGGCACACCCACTCCCACTCTATCTGCATGCCTTCCATGCCCTCATCTCTCTTTCTCCTGTTCCCCTTACTGCTTGGCTAAAAGAGCACAGGTGTCTAAACAGAGCCAAGATGATCGTGTTACTCCCTGGGCCACATGGGTCTGCTTGGCACACAACCCCCTGGGGAACATCAGAGAGAAAGGAAGCTCATTAAAATAGCTTGTTAGGCTCCAGCTGGCTTTCCATTAAGTTTGACACATAAGAGTCTATTAATTTAAAAATGATCCAGCCCTTTCCAATCGTTCCATGGAAATGAAAATTGTTTGATTCAATTCTGGCAGGCAAATTTTTGCTAGACCCATCTCTAATCTAGAAATAGAAAAAATTAAAAACAAAACCCGCCAAGAAAAAAAAGAAAGGTAGCCATGAAATCTACCATGGTAACTTCTGACCCATCTTAACATACACTAGACATTTGGGGAAGAGGGTATCCCAGAGTCACCCCAGAAGTGACCCATCATTACTTCTCTGTCCCTGGCCTGTCTTTTCAAAGAGTTGATCATCTGTGGCTGAGTGATAAAGATTTTTAAAACACAGCATGGTTGTACAGTGAATCTGTGGACAGTTCTGATTATAAGAAAGAGACTGAAAAAGAAAAGGAGGAAAACTATTCAAAGGAAAAAACAAACCACCGATTGAAGAGAGACAGGGGGTGGCATGAGATTAAGTGAGGAGGGTAAGGGAACAAAAATTAACCTTATTTCAAAACCACAAACAAGGGGAACAGTACAATATTCTACATTCAGGAATGCCATGGCTACGTTGATATGTAAATCTGGCACTCAAACAACAGAGTATTATTGCTGCTGATATGGTGATCTTCAGAGGTACAGAGAAAAAGTGGGTGGGTCATGTGAAATTCATGAAATGCTTGAGGTGAACTCACTGTTAAAGTATTAGTCATGTTTTGTTTTGTGTGTGGTTTTTTTCCCAACGTATTTTACAGATAAGTATTCCTCTGTCCTTTCTGTTTCCAAAAAGTTTAGCTTATTGTCATGAGGCTAGAAAAAAAATTCCATCTCAAAAGTTTGGTTCTGTTCAAAAGGCATTTTGCAAAGTGCCCCCTCCTCCCTTGGCCCACACGGACAAATATGCCTACATTTGCACACAGCACAGTACCTATTTACTCTCTGCACTGGCAAGAAAGTTCAGAGGCAAGAGCCCAAAGGAACATTTTTAGGGTGAGCGCATAATTCGGCCTTCAGCTTGTCAGAAGGAGCAAAATAAATAAATAATGCCAAGAGGGACCTAAATAGTCTGTTGAGGAAGGAAAAAGAGACCCAATCAGCATAAAAATAAGGAAGAGAAAATGAAGCTCAAGGAACCAAAACCTCCCAAGTTCAAACTTTCCCTTACCTCTTCCCCTTCACAAGCATGCTGAAAGCGCCACCTCTAACTCAGCAATAGCTTTTCTCAATATTGTCCCAACTACTTTTTCTACTTAAAATACCAAACCGTAAATGGACCTCACCCAGCAGGAAAGAATAAAGTGTACCCTTGTCTGAGGAAATAATAGGAAATTTACTTATTTGGCCAATAAGCAACTGTTTAAAACTGAACTACCTTTTGTAAGAGATGGCTTGCTAGGCGTCACTATTAGTCATTTACACTTTAGTATAAATGTACTTTTTTTTTCCCCCTCGTACTTGCTGCCTAAAGATTAGGTTTAGGTTTGGGAGAAAAGAGGAATACGTATATGGTTTTGGAGGATAGATGTTCTAACGGGGAGAGATCTGGGTAGATCTGATTGCTGTGCTGGGGCTTTGAGCATTTAAAGAGCAATTAAGTAGATGTTGGAAGCTTGTGAAGGTTAGGGCCGGGGTGGGGTGGGGTGGGGTAGTGTAGATAGGAGAAACATGAAGAACCAGCAAGTGATCAGGTACCTTCTTTCACAGTTCTCCTTAGGGCTTACCCAGCAGACACATATAAGACAGGCACATTTTATTTTACTGACTCAGACCTGAAAAAGTTTAAATTTACTGTGGCACTTTGTTATGAAGTAAGTAAAACAATTCAGCCTGCATTTGCTCTTGGAAACCCTATTTTAAAAGCAGCTTCCTTCCATTAATGTCCACTATTGAGGTTATTGCTTCCAGTGTAAGGTTTGGTAAACCCAGAGTTTGCTGAATAGAAATCTAACAGGACCCTTCTTCCGGATTTTGCATTTTTAAAGAACAAAAGACCGGAGTCCTAGGCAATCCAGGAGGAAGCATGGCTTTGGTACCTGTGACTTCAGGAGAGCCTCCGGGGACCCATTTCTTATTTTACGAATAGCTTTAACTGCTCTAATTTTTTTTCAGTCTTCTCTATTTCTAAGGGAAAAAAAATGCAACCTAAAATTTACTACTGGGATCCTATCAAACTTACTTATGTCCCTCAAGCTATTTTCAAAAAGCCACAAACAATATTGTTGAGAATTTGTGTTAATATTTCCGGTCTCTAAGTGCTATTTATTGCTAGGCGGAAATACCTTTGACTCTTTCTTTCTGGCATTACTTTTAATATTATGAATATTCTGATTTTTCTATTCTGTATCACATATCTTCATGTATTTTTCAACTCATTTACATATTTAAGTTAAGAATTTTATTAAAGCATATTTTCAATTCCTTTAAAGGCTTCCTTATCCACATAAGAAGGCTTCCATTCTGGGATATACCTTAAAACCTTTTTGCTTATACATAGAATTGTTTCTAAAGCACTTAAGCCTGATTATGGTTAATGTCAGTTTTCTTTGGTCAATACAATGTTACTTGAATAGTGTAACACCTCATATTTTGTGAGATAAAATATCATAATAGTAGTAGTAATGCCACTTAGTTACCAAAAATGTTTGTGTTAAATTTGTCTCATAGGAGTGAAGGTATTGCCCCATGAAATCTGACTGGCTGTGCTAATGGTATTTCTGTCACTGATAGCAGTCCTTTGGTAGAACAGAACGATTGTCCTTAAAAGTTAGACAGCATCATTCTGCTGAGTAGCCGTTTCTGTCTCTGTCATTCATAAATGTGTCCAAGTCATTTGAAGATTTTTTCTGCTTGTTTTGTGAAATAGTTCTTTCAAAATATGCATTCTACATGTATCTCAAACAAATTTCAAAGGACATCCTTTGACCCTTATCTGTAAGCAAGCCGTGTCGAATCTCCTCTTGCTGTTTGTGGTCTTTGGAGGGTCACGCCGTGCTACTTCTCAGCCTTCCCGTATTCCCAGATGAAATGTACAGTTTTAAAAAGTCGCTCCCAAGCCTGAGCCGTAAAGCTGCGCAGCGGTCTCTTCTGCGCAGTTTCGACCCCATCACTTCTCTTTCAGGGGCAGTCACCGCACCACCTCGGGAACATCTCCCGTGAGCGTGGGTGTGCGTGTCGGAACCACGGTTCTGCTTGTTTGAGTTTTAATCTCAGTGAAATGATTATTCTGTTTTCCTTTCCGTTCTGGACTTTTCGCTGCCGGACGTTTTCTGGGGACTGCTCCTGGAACTTTTGGGGGCTGTAGCCACAGCAGTCTGCAGGAACTCTGTATAGGCGTATGCATATTTCCCATGCAAATACTAAGCTCTTTGTTCTTTTCGGTTTTTTCCCTCTAAGTCAGATCTTTAGCAGCCACCGTATCTCCCCAACAAGACAGAACATATGATCAGAACTGAGAGTTTCCACGATAGCTGATTTTTCACAGGACTCATCTTTCAGTGCAGTGTAGACATGTAAGTGTCTTAGGAGTTTGGTGCTCCAGCCTCTCCGGACCCCCCTGCTGCTCTCACGGTTATGAGGTTCAAAACACTGGTAGCAATACCCTCCTTCCACTTTTTACCAGGAGTACATACAAGTCCTTCAAATTTTACAGATTTACTTTACATTTCAGCTCTAGCCTCCTCTAGCCTCATGTTTTTTTCTAAACGGGAAAAGCAAGTCATCTTGTCTTAGGTAACGCTGCCTTCCTCAAACAAGCCTCTCGAGCTGGGCTGTTGCCAGTTGAAGGTGGCCTTGTGCTGTGACGCACAGGCCCAGAAGGGTTGTGCAAGCAGCAGGGCTCATCTTTCGCCGCAGCGTTGGGCACCTCGGGCATCAGCCTCGACCCTCCTGCCCTCTCCCCTGTGCCTCATCCTTTCCCTTTTTTTCCCGCGGTTGCTGCCTTGTGTTCTGTGGTTCTTGTTTTGTGTTTTTCGGCAGCGAGTCCTGGGAGGCGGTGTCCTCTCCCATGGTCTCTCACCCTTGCTCAGATGTCGGCGGTACCTGAGGACCACAGGCCACGCCTCCAGACTTCGTTCCCCTGCAGGCTCTTTCTATCACACACAAGCAAGAGGAACTGCTGGGATGTCTCCATGGGGGTGAATTACAGCTATGTGACAATACCCCAGAGATGTTCCAGAAATGATCTTAACCCCTCCATCACCTAGAACTTTCATTCAACCTATTGCAGTCTCTCTGGGAAAGGACACTACGTTTCAAAATGTTAGTGAGACGTAGAACTCACTCTAGAGAAACCTTTTATTTTCAACCCTGTTGAACCATGTCCCTTTGCAAGGTGAGTGATACCTGTGACAGACATATGCAGGACAGACTAAAAATTCCCCAGGTGCTTTCTTTCCCCAGGCCATGCCTGTAGCAAGTGTCACCAAGAAGAGATGGTTAGGCAGACAGAGGGAATGTGAGATGGAGAGATTGAATTTAGACTCTTCCATTTATTCAATAGAGTTGAAACTATATTATTTGAGAGGTGACAAAATCAAAGAAAACTCAGTGTTGTCTACAGAAACTTCCCTTAACCAGATGGAATTTCTCTTTTTCATGTGTAAATTTTTTTAAGTGGCTTTTTATTTCAAAAGCAATACGTGCCCATGGTAAAACATTCCAACAGTGAAGGAAGGTTTAAGGTAAAAAGTAAAACCTCTGGACTCGCTTCCAGAAATGGTGGGCATGCCATAAGGAGCACAAGGCTCTCCCTCTCGTTTCGACACAGACAGAATTACGTTGCATAAACTGTGTGCATTTTTTCCAAGTAACAAAATGTACTGGACATTATTCCATGTCACTGTCTATGGAACACGATCTCCTTCCTTCTGTGTTGTTTTTCTTTCCTTTTTTTCAGAATTTACTTTTCGTCTTATTTCTTATTTTTACTAGCTAAACAATGCAGAAATGTACAACGTTGATCATACATCCTTCTGTCCTTGTGTGACTTTATCTACAGGGCAGCTTCCTAGGAGAACCTCTAGATTAAGTACACACGCACTTGAAAGTTGGCCAACATTGTCCAGCTTTCCTCCCAAAGAGTCACAAAATATAGACGTCCACTTGTAGTGTGTGTTTCCCCACTTGCCAGACAATATGGTTTTGTTACCACACTTTTAAAGCTCCACCAGTCTGATACATCAAAAATGATAATCTTGTTTGTATTTTACTTTGCACTTATTGAACTAGCAGTGAGACTCGGCATTCTTTGCCTGTGTGGTGGGGCATTCATGTTTCTTTTTCTTTCTTACCGGTCATTCTTGTATAGGGGGTTGGTCTTTTTCTTACAGATTTCTAAAAGCTGCATATACATGAAAGGAATTAGTGCTCATATCATATGTGTTAACCATTTTTTTTTTTGCCCAGATTGTTGTTTCTGACTGTTGATTGTATTTTTTATTCTGATGATTCCATTTTTAAGTTATCATATTTATTATTTTCATTACTTCTGGATTTTATAATACTTAGAAAAAGCCTTCTCCATGACAAGATTATACAAAAATCCATTGTTTTATTCGAGTATTTTTATGATTTCATTTTTATATTTAAGTCTTCTGTCCATCTGGGATTTTAAAAAAATTATTTATGTATTTGTGATTCATTCTTAAATATATTTTTCTTTTTTTAATTAATTAATTTTTTTTCAGGCAGGGAGAGGTAATTAGGTTTATTTATTTATTTATTTTTAGAGGAGGTACTGGGGATTGAACCCAGGACCTTGTGCACAGGATCTCGTGCATGCTAAGCATGTGCTCTACCGCTTGAACTATACCCTCCCCCCAACCTGGGATTTATTTTTGATGTGCAGAGAAGAATACAGCTCTACTTTTTTTTTTTTCTAAAAGACTAACCATTTTTCAAACACTGATTATTAAATATTTTTCCTACTGATTTGGAATGCTGCTTTTATCATAAAGTTATTTTGTTTGCACTTGGGTCCATAGCCGGACTGTCTACCTTTTTCCACTGATCTGCCTGTTTCAGCACTCTACTACTAGTTAGTGTAGCTTTAGAATGCATGTAAAAAAATTAAAAATGTTACAGCTTTAAGGCAGTGAAAATGCTCTGCATGATATAATGATGGATGTATCTCATTATACCTTTGTTCAGACTCATATAATGTGTAGCCCCAAGAGTGAACCCTAGGGTAAAATGTGGATGTTGAGTGATTATGACGTGTTGATGTAGGTTCATCCCTGGTTAAAAAAAAGGTACCGTTCCAGTGAGGTGAGTGATGATGGTAATGGGGGAGTCTATGCATGTGTGTGGCAGGACATGGGAATTCTCTGTGCCTCCCTCTCAAGTTGTAAACCTAAAACGGCCCTAGAAAAATTAGGTCTTTTAAAAAATAAAATAAAGTAAAAGAATTTTAAAGCTAACAGAACTAATTTCCTTTTGTCACTCTGTTCTCATTGTTCTATTTCCACAGGACCTATACTCAAGTGCCAATTAAAAATGTAATTATATGCTCTGTTTGTATACAGTAACAATGGCTGTTAAGATAATTGAATGATTCTTAATAGCCAGTATGATTTTTTATTGTTGTTTTTACTTCTAACATTTGCAATGTAAACAGCGTTGATTCATATCTATTTTTCTGATTTGTTCATGTGCTACAATTCCTTCTTGTGCTTCCCCAAAATAAACTTTTGGCCGAAAACTACTTGACAATGTCCCAGTGCCAATTCAGTCACTGTCCTGAAACTTTTAAAATGCACAAAAACAGGCAGTGCCCATTGCAAACTGAGAACAGTAGGCCTGTGCTGGAATGTGGACAAAGAAGCCCACATTCATCTTGCCTCTCCTCCCATAACACCAGGAAGCGCAGGGTCCCAGAATCAGCCTTTACTATTTTTCCCTCCATACTGGGTATCTCTCATCTATGTATTTAGTTAGAGATCTAACTTTTCAGTCCTGGAAAAGAGAGATTGATCAAAAGTATTAAGGAGATACTTGGAATCTTAGTAACTGTAGTCACAGTGACCGAATTATAACCCTGACATGGTTTACCATAGGCTGTATCCTCCCTCACCCATGCCTCTCCCTACTTGAAGTCCACAGGCACTCTGAAGCTCTCTTGAAACATCTGTGAATCACAGGCAGAAGGTTCAGAAATGCAAAGCCAGAAAGTTCAGAAATTACAATCAGAAGGAAATGACCAATGACTTGTTGGCAAGTTCTATCCTTCCCCGTCATCATTTCCACCACCACTCCGTCTCCACGACAAGATCTGAAAGTTCAAAGCTAGACATCACCTCTATAGGACCTGCCAAGAGAATCTCTCATTTAGGCTCCCAACTTCTAATTCTCCATTCATCTTGAAGCTTCAGATGGGTACTCTTTTAACCACCATCCACAGAAAACCTGGGAAACAGGAACTGAGAGACTCTCTCATGAAACAGAATAAGAAGTGGCTTTGACTGGCTTATGTAACCATAGGACAGCCCGGAGCCAGTTACCTGGTGAAGTCATGGGCACTTCCTTTGATGACCTTCTGCCTGAATGCTTTAGAAAGACTTCCTGAATTGGACTAGAGATGGGACTAAATGATCTTTGAGTTGGGCTGTGTATGAGTCGTGGAAAGCCTCCCCAAGGAGCTGGCAGCTGAGCCAAATCTAGAATGAGATTTAAACAGGCACAAAAGGGAGAGGAGAAGAGAAAACAGCGTTCCAGGTAGAGGGGAGAGGATGACAAAGGCATGGGGTGTGATACAGTGTAGCAGGAGCTACAAGTAACTCAGTATTGCGTTTTTGCAGTATTAAATGCCAAGTAAGGAGTGGCAGGGATGATGCTGGAGAAGTAAGGGGTGGCCAGGTCCTGGGGGTCCTGGCGTACCATGACCAGAAGCTTGGGTTTTATCTTACAAATGTTTGAGGGGTTTTTAAGCAGATGAATGGAATATGGTAACTGGGATAGTCTCATATGTAAATCTCATAGTGATGACCTTACCAAAAAGAATACAAGGCGATTTTTGTTGGTTGGTTTGTTTGTGGGGGAGGTAATTAGGTTTATATGTTTTTAGAGGAGGTACTGGGGATTGAACCCAGGACCTCATGCATGCTAGACATGCACTCTACCAGTGAGCTATACCCTCCCAGACAAGGCAATTATGAAATTAGCCTAATTAGTGAAGGCTGGTGAGACTGTTGTCATTCATATGCTAGGGGAGCATCATACCTATTCTAAAATTGACAAAAAGAAGATTCCACCTGGCTTCTCAAACTGGATTATGACATAGCTGGACTTACGGATTGGGAAGATCATCCTGGTAGTGTTGCAGGAAATTGTTTTAAGGGTATTGAGACTGCAAGTGGGGAAATAAGTTAAAGTGCTATTGGAATTGTCTAGATGAATGACGACAGAGGCTTGAATTAGAGCCATAGGTAGAGACAGCTGTTGAAGACAAAATCAGCAGATTTGCTAAAAGACAGCATTAGATATAACATGGCTGCGACAAAAATGTACCTCTCAGAAAGAACCACAGTTAGCTAATAACCCCAGCTCCTGCCTGAAATCCAGCACTGCTTTGTGCTTAGGGCATGCTTCCCACGGGCTGCGTTATGACTAGGTGTGGACAGGATACGAAGGCAGGACCATCCTGGGAAAGGTGGAACTTCTCCGATGGGCAGCTTAAGCTCCAAGATGTTCCGTCTACTTTGCTGAACTTTCCTAGAACTGCACTGCAGTGTGAGATCCTTCCACTCAACCAGGCTTCCAACCTTCCTTCCGTGATCCATAAAGGTCAGACCCATATCAAGGTCTGATGACTCTCCCAGAGAGCCTGGACTAAACTTATGGTGGGTAAGCTTTTGGGCTCTGGATTCACAACAACCTGAGTGTGAGTCTGGCCCCACCATTCCTGGATACGTGAGTTCCAGCAAATAACTGAATCTCTTGAAAGTGCCAGTCTTCTCATCTGTAAGATCATAAGTGTTGTGGGGATTAAATTAGTCAGGCTGATAAAGTACTTAGCACAGTATCTGGCCCCTAGTAAGTACCCGATAAATGTTAGCCATTCTTATTAGATACAGGGGATGAAGGAGAGGAAGAAATCAGGGGTGATTCTTAGATTTCTGGCTACTTACAATACATAGAATAATCACAAGTACTTCCCTCAAATTAATTCTCCTTTTGTGTACAGCAGATATTCTTTTGAGTACGAAAGAGATGAGGAAATCCTTCCTTTCATTCTTCCCACTTTCTTAACCCATCTATCTTTCATGGCTAAAGGAAGACAAACTATAAGAAGATCCATCAAAATGGACATTAAAAAAAGACTCCTTGACTGGGGTTTAAAGGGTGGTGCTTTTGATAGAGTTTTATTTAGAAGAATTTAGCTATTAACTATGAGCTAGCAATCATAATGCAAAGGGTGTCTTCACACAGGATCCTGCGTGTTCCCAGACACACTTACAAACCTTAAGACAGAACCAAAATTCAAAGTGTAGACTGGAATACGCAGTTAAAACTGGCCAAGTGGAACAGAAAGGAAAATGTTAACGCTTGAACAAAGTTTTAGGAAATTTGTCCTCTAAACCTGGGATAAGGAAAAAATCTAGCTGAATAGTGTTTTAGGTGAATAATACCGTGGTTTTTAGGTGACCCGGCAGCTCCCTGGAGCCCACAGTGCAATTTTGGCTTGTAAAGAAATGGGTGTGGTCAGTCTCAGGCTGTGTGGTTGAAAGTACAAATATCCTGATCATGGGAAACCTCAATTTCCTCATCTACAAAGTTAGGGCCTGGGGGAGGTATTTCCGAGTCCCATACAGCTCTACTATTTTGTGAGACTGTATTCTATGACTTTTAAATTCTAAACTTCCTGCATTTTCAGGAAATGACCATAGAAAAGATACACAGGCTTGGTGAAAACAGATACCCCATTTCCCTGGTTAACTTTACAGCTCGAATGCTCTGCAGTGGGGGAAAGTCTCTTGGTATGCTGATGTGACCCACAGACACCGCCTGAATCACACGTGACGATGGAAAAAACCTGTGTCCATCTGTTTTGTACCAGGTCAAGCTTTGCACAAAACTATTTCTCTTGAGGTGACAAACTTGAGCAACCTGTTTTTCCTGAAGTTTGCCTGATAAATATGTTTCTGATGAGCTGTGCTGTCATTCATCTGTCTTGCCATAGCCTTGGAGGGCCCCTCCCAAGCCAACTAGTTGCTTATTGACATTGGTAATCAAGGATTTCAGACATGAGATCAAGGTCAACATGGGAACGAGACAGAAGGGGCTAGAGAGCCCTGGTACACAAGCCCCTCACTAGGCTCCACTGCCTCTGGGCTGAGGGAGGGCATGGATCCCAGCATAGCGGGCAGCCTGTAATGGTTTTGTGGGCACGGGTGAGCTTACTCCTCCATCACTGCGGCTCCCAGTCTCTCCTGGAACCCCTCCTCAAGCATTTGCAAGCATTTTAAACGTTTTTTTTTTTTTAGAACAGGGCAGTAAAAGAGAACAATCATGGGGAAAGCAAAGCTTTAATAAAAATAGAATTCCAAATATTTCAGCTAGGATCTCTTTGTCTAGCTAAAAGAGATTTAGAGAGTGGATCAAAAGACCTGCATCTCCTTCTTGTTCTGCAGTTAACCAGGTGTACGCCCTCAGGCAAGCCACTCAACAACCCTGGGCCCCTGTTTCCTCACTTGTAAAACGAGGAGGAACCCCACCTTGCTACTTTCAAGAGTGTGGGAGTCCTTGCAGGGTGCCCTGGTTCACACAGGACCCCTGACCGAGGACCAGGTCATATACTAAGCAGCGAAAGAGTTGTGTACAGGCCTGGAGTGAGCTCCGTGAAGCCAGTCAGAAGGACCCTAGCACCGAAGCGTCTGAAGGGCAGTAAGCAAGAACTGAAGTCCCAGGGCTCCCCGGTTCTTGCCTCAGGTAAGTCCCTCCCAGGTATTGGTTGAGTTGCTCCATGTCTCACTGTCTTCATTCTGTTGGGCAGGAGAGGCCACAGAGAGTGAGGGGATGGCCAATGGATCATGTTCTCGATGTTCTACAAACAGAGAAGTAGCAGAAAGGCCAGAAGAGGAGTCTCCCCTGCACGTGGACCACAGCTGACTACCCCAATCTCTTTCCAGATCCGAAGGGACCCGGGAACGGGTGGCTGCGGCACCCCTGGCTGCGCAGGTCTTTTCATCCCCTCAGCAGCATAGCCGCCAGCTTGGGCAAGGAAAGCAAAACCTTGGACAAAAAGGGGTAAGTCTGGGAGATGCTGAATTAGACGGGCTTTTGGAGATTTTTGTGGGATCCGCAGACATCTGTATTTTCAGGGGCGAGACCTGACTTTTTTATTCTGGTGCAATACACACAACCTAAAATTTACCATTGTAACCATTTAAAAATGCACATTTTAAAATGTCAGTTCAGTGGAGAGGCCTCTTTCAGTGACTTCGGTTCTCTCGCTATGCTGATGTAGACTGTGTCTTCTCTGCTACCAAAGCTCCTGGCTGTTCAACTGCAGGGTCAGCTGCAGGGTGTCACTGGTTAAGGTGTGTTCGGCTCCGGCTGTGGGGAAGTGCCCCAAACACCCTGTACCTGACAGGAAGCTATTCAGTGGTCATTTCTCCTTAATACAGGTGAGCTCTCGTTTGCTGCCATGTTCCTTTAATTTTTGTCTCTGTCTTGGCCCTGAGAACTTGCCCGGACCTGTGGCTTGCCCTTGGGCCTGTTTCCTTTTGTTTTGCTGCATGTTTGTTCTCTGCGGACTCCTGGCTTATTCTGACTATGAAAAGCCTCTTCTCCCTGGGACATGACGTGTCTGCCCCTTCGGGGTCCAGCGTAGCTCCTGTGTCAGCTGTGATGCTCAGCTTCTGCCCTCCCCTGGAGCTCCAGTCCCATGTCCCTGACTGCCCACTGGTCCTTTCCTCCGGAATTGACCCTCAGTGTTCTGCCAAGCGGATTGCAACATATCCGGAAACAACCTTCTTTTTTTTTTTTTTTTTTTTTTTTGCCACAAACCAGCTGCTCCTATAACTTCTCAGTCCCTGTCACTAGTCTTAAGTCATTTAGACAAGAAGCAAAATCCTCTTTGATCTAATCCCCTTTCATTGCCCTCAGCCAGTCAGTCCCCAAGAACAATCAAATTTTCTTCCAAATATTGATCGTTGTTTCGGTCCTTCCCTCCTCCCCCTCCCATGCCCATTTCTAGGTCATTGCCACCTCTAGTATCATCTAGCCCTCCTGTCCAGTCTTGCCCTGATTCAATTCCCTGTGCCAGGCCGAAGCCAAGCTTACCTTCATTAGTTAAGTCATGCCTGTTCGAAACCCTGGAGCTCTCCCCTCTTCCTCTCTAGTGGGCTTCTTGCCCTTATCAGGCTGTTAAATTTCCCCTAACTTGCTCCCGTTCTAGACAGTCGTTCTGCCAGGCAGTTATACTGTGATGGAAAGTTTGATGGACCTGGGATTAGACCTGCTGGCAAATCCCAGCTCTGTCCTCAGCAGAACCACCTGGAGGAATTCGTTGACTCCTGGAGCCTTGGATCCCCATCTGCAAAGTGGGGATAACAGTGCCTGTGTCATAGAGAATTTTACGAGAATTTAATGAGGTCACGTGGGTGGAGGCAGGTTAGCCTTGTGCTCAGAAACCACATTTGAGTGGACTCCCTTGGCTCAAATCCAGGCTTTTTTGCTCAGTCACTGTGTGACCTGGAGTAAGTTCCTCAGCTTCTCTGGGCTTCCTCTTTTTCATCTGTAAAATGGAGATACGAGCAGTGGGTACCTCATAGGTCTGTCGTGACAATAAAATGAGATAATTCACATGAAGCGCTTACCACAGAGCCAGGCACAATGTGAGCTCTGGTGGGAACAAGCTATTGTTATGTGCAGGAGACCCAGCAGAGTGCATGACACCAGTCAGCACTTACTTACATGTTTGTGTGTGTGGCTGAATCCATCTCATCCATATGACCTCACTTCCCACTAATTCTTGCTATGCACATTCTTGTGCCATTCTTCCTCCAGACAGGCTGACTACCTTGGCTTTCCGCGAACCTATCTTCCACTTTTCTTGCCTTTGGTGATGGTATATCTCTTTCCTAGATTGTCATCATTTTTCTCCCCGGCCCATCGAAATTCTTCTCATTCTTTAAGGTCCATCCTAAACCCGGCCTCCATGAAATTTTTCCCTTCTCACTTTGGTACTTAGTGATTTCTCACTCTTCTGATCCGCGTTTAGCGTCTGATACGCTAAGATGCTGTTTCCTGTGTATTTGTGTTACGTCTTCAGCTAGTTTGGAAAATCCTCCTCCGTCTAGCATTGTTTCAGAAAACACAGTAAATACAGTGAATGTTTAATTTACAAGACACCTTTATCAATTTAGAGTATTGCTTGAGATTAGATGCATTTCCAGATTATATTGAGGGTGAAATTTGGTGAAAGGGACACATACTTAGTTGTCTGAGGGTGAGGAAGGATCTGGAACTCTGAAACAGCTTTTCAGACCAGGAGTCTCTTATCAACAGAGTGGCCTGCGAGGGTGGGCAGATGATGGGGAGTGGGGCAGAGGGGGTCCTACTGGCTGGGGCCAGGGCCTCTGGCCTCTGGGCCAAAGCCCTGGAGAAATGCTAAAGCCCAGGGCCTTCGCAGGTGAGGGGCTGGAGACAGAGCACAGACGGGAAAGTGTCCCCACTCACATCTGGCTCTTGCTGCGACAGGTTTTGCCTTTAACCAGTTTCTCAAGCCTCTTACATCTTTGCACAACATTTGCCCTATTGAGAAACTGGTTTTGCATGAAACCTCCCGTGGCTTGAAGCAAGGCTCTGTGACGGCGTTTGCATACCGTTGGGGTGTGACCCCTCCCAGATGTACCAATAAAGATGAATGAAACGGCATTCAGATGACGTGATACGAAGGACATCACTGTGGCCTCAGAATCTTTGAACTGTGTGAAAGGTTCACACCAGGATGTCGCAATGAGAGAGAAGGCCAGGAAAGTCTAGTCTAGGAGGCAAGGTTAAGAACGTTGTCTTTGTCCCAGTTCTCACGAAGCCTTCTCTGCTCTCTGCTGCCACACTGCCTCCCCCGTCTCCGGACTCGTGCAGGACACACTGTCTAGACTACACAGCTCAGTCCCGGTTATATATATTGTCTTCTAAAAATTGCTTTTTGTGTCCGTTGTGAGTTCCCTGAGAATACAGACGATCTCTTACCCGTTTCTGCTGTCCTGGAGGGAGGCCTCCATACAGTTGAACTCGGTGTTGGGCACAGTGAGATTCTCAACAGTAAGTGTTGACGGACTTGCTTTTGAAAACGCAAATTCATAAAAAGTGGCTCCACAGAGGAGAATTGAAGGACCGGTCTCTGTTCTAACCTGGCAGACCACATCGTTTGTGTGGTGGTCAGCCGCTACCTCCTTCCGTAGGTCAAGGAGTCCAGACAGAACAGGTGGGAAACACGGTCCCAGTGCTGCCCGACTTAGGAGAGAAAGATGCTCCACCCAGTCCTGAGGCCCCTCCCCAGTTGCCCTTTCCCGTCCGCACCATGAATACCATCCAGTGAGAGCTGTGAGGGGCCTCAGAGATTGTCCAATTCAACTCCTTTCTTTTGTAGGTAAGGAAACTTGGGGCTCAGGGAAGAGCAGGCGTGGATGGTGGAGAGAGGACGGATAGGCTTTGGGGTCAGGGAGAATGGGACTCGAATCCCAGTGCGGCCACTCTTCAGCTGTGTGATTGTGGGAGGGTCTCTTCACATCTTGGGGCCTCAATTTCCTACTACCTACCTACTGGGGTCAGGGTGAGAATTAAGTGAGATAATATATGTAAATGCAGTGTGTGGCCATAAGAGATGCTCAGTACTGGTGGTCCCTCTCTCCTCTCCTTCTCCAGTATGTCCTGCCCAAAGTCAGAAAACAATTTAGTGCTTGCCTCCCCTGTTTTTCAAGCTAAATATTCTTTAAATTACATACTAAGGCTAGCCTCCCACCCACTAGAAAATTAAGATCAATGATTAAAATGTTTAAAAATTACTTTCACTGGGGATTTGGGCCTATTTATTTATTTGGGGGGCCAATTTATTTTGAGCTCATTTTGATGCTTCAGAGATAAAATAACTTAAAAGACAGGCATACTGCATTTCAGAGTGAACTTTCAAAGGTACTGAGGTTTTACCCACTTCCAACCACAGTGTTTGAACTCCTGGGACTCCTAAAATAGTTCTGATGGCCTTATAGCCCTTTAAACGAAAAATTCCACTCTCTGATATATTTACAGGCTTTGCTTTGCAACTTGATATTTTTCACCTGTCTTTCTTAAGACATACTTTGTTGTCCATTAATCATCAATTGGAGCTAAAATGAAAACAGTGCTGTTGACATTCTTTTAAAGAAATTAAAAAATGTATTAGTAAATGGGAGGGGAGGGGACAGCTCAGTGGCAGAATGCATGCTTAGCATGCAGGAGGTCCTGGGTTCAATCCCCGCACTGCCACTTAATAAATAAATAAGTAAATAAATAAATAAATAAACAAACCAAATTACCTCCCCCCCCGCCCCAAATTTTTTTTAATGTATTGGTAAAGATCATGGGGAACTTGTGGGGTGCTTTACTCTCAGAAATGAAATGGACATTTGTATCATTTGTACAAATTAATGGTTGGTTGATGATAAACCTTTCTTTCCCATGCTAGAGAAAATTCACCAGGATCATGATTTCTTTGAAAAATGTTAGGTAGCTAATACTCATTGTGTTGGGCTGCAAATATACCCTTAAGTACGTGCAGAATCAGGATTAGACCAGAAGAAAAAGTCTTCATGTGAAACACTTCCAAATTGTGACTATGACGTTCTCAGACTGTGATGGGCAGGCCATTATTTGGTGAATCGTTTCGGTCCTATAAGGCAGAGGACAAAGCAGGGGCAAACCTCTCTGAAGTTCCCTTTGTAGGAAGAATAATGGTCCCTCAAAGTCCTCGTTCTAATCCTCAGAACCTGTGAACCTTAGGCTACGTGACTCCGGGTGGGGGTGGATTACAGCTGCTAGTTAGCAGATTTAACAAAGAGGGGGTTATTCTGAGTTATCCAGATGGGCCCAATGTAATCACAAGGGTCCTCAATAGGGGAAGAAGGAACAAAGGAGAACCAGAGAGAGAGTTGGTGATGTGAGGAGAACTCAACCCACTGTTGCTGGTCTTGAAGGTGGAGGAAGGGCCCAGGAGCCAGGGAATGCAGGCACCTCTAGAAGCTGGAAACAAGGAAATGCATTTTCCCCTAGAGTCTCCAGAGGCGAACACAGCCCTGCTGACACCCGGACTTTAGCCCAGGAACACCATTTTAGAAATCCAGAACTATAAGATTATAAGTTTGTGTTGTTTACAGCCACTAAGTTTGTGGTAATTTGCTTACAGCAGCAATAGAAAACTAACACAGACAGTCTCCCCAAACAAAGGCTGACAGACCATCTTCCCCAAAGATGCTGCCTGGCATTCTGGGATTTCACACAATCACAGCAACAAAATTCCCAAAGGGACTGAGACAAAGGGAGAGGCTGAAGACCAATGTCCAGGGGCAAAGGGATCAGCAGTGAGTAGAGAGTGCTTCTCACGTTTGGCACCAACCTCCAGGAGAGACAGGATTAAGAGCCACACTTGGTATTTACAGCACATCTTATAATTTATAAGGGGTTTCACTTAATATTTCCATTTAATCCACCCACCAACCCTCTGAGGTGGAAATTTTTATTATTCCATTTGTAAACAAGAAAACTGAAGCTTAGGGAGTAAATTTTTCTTAAGTCAGATAATAGGAAGTTGAGGGTCACAGATTTGGTTCCCAAATCTAGGTGCTTCACCACTTTGATATCTGTTCTGCCTGGAGAGCTGTTCAGCCAGGAAGTCAGTCCTTGTAGAGATTGCTCATTAAAGGTAATTTCTCTAATGAATGGAGGTTGTGGGAAGGGGTGCAGAAAATACTTTGCAGTGGGCATCCAGTCTCCATGTGTCAGCTTCTTATGAATGTGGAGACTTCCTTGAATGTACCTATTGTCAAAAACATCACTGGCCAGTGGTGGCTTCTTGCTGAACATTTTTAGTTCACTGTCCTCCAGAAACTTAGATCTGACATGTCTAAGTTATAGCTCAACCCAAGCTCCCCGATCTCAATCAGACCTCCACCCTGACTCTGCTATTTCTTTTAAGAATTTCGTTATTAAACCAGTCATCTAGATTCAACAGCTGTAAAAACCATAACAGCTAACACTTACTGGGGATACATTCCAGTTATTGTGCTATGCATTTTAGAGGTCATCCATTGAATCCTCCCAACAACCCTGGGAGGAAGGTACAATTATTAACCCCATTTTATAGATGAGGAAATTGAAGCTTATGTAAGTTGCTGAAAGTGACACCTTAGCATCTTCTTGAATTACTCACCTCCTTCATTCTTCATAGCTCATGAATCATCAAGTGCTCTCAATCCTCCCTCTGTACCATTCCTTGCACTTGCTGCCTTCTTTCCATGACCATTGTGACTGTATCAGTCTTGGCTCTTTTTGACTTATGCTTGAGTTGTAGCCCAATGTGGTCTCTCTTGTTCTATGATCCCCTTTTGATTATGCGTTGGTCAGACTAAGCCACCCCAAATCCCACTTTCATCCCATCCATTTCCGAATTCAAACCTTTAAACTGGCGAAGATGCATCCAAAGGTCCCCAAAGGTTATCCTTGGACAGTGCGATGGTGGCAATATTTTAGTTTTGAGAAATTAAAATTAAAATGAAAAACTGTTACAACTATAGTTTGAAATTATAGGGCCAGAGACATAATAAAGATAAGCAAACACTGTACCCTATAAATGTGTATCTCAGACTTCATTTGTTGCAGCACTAGGGAGCTCTCACTGGTCATCTGACCATTCCAAATATGCAATTCCATTTTTTCAAGGCAAATCTTTGCATAAAAAGTTCTGTAAATCGGCTCAGAGTTTCCATATATTTATAAACTTCATTACTAGTAATGAAACAATTGTACATGGTAAAAGAAAAACTGAATCAAAATACCACCAAAGGATATAACAATAAAAAACTCGTCTCTCTCTCCCAAGGGTAACCATTGAATAAGGTGATTTATATTCTCTTTACACTTTTCTGTAATTTACAGACTTTCAGTGATGGACATGTATTGCTTTATAATAGAAAATAGGGCCAATAAAGCATAATTTCTTAAAAAGGAACCAAATCATTGATCATTCCCTGCTACTTATAATATGAAAGCTAATTTTTTTGGCTGAGGTCCTGTGTAATCTGGCCCCAAAATGCTTTCCAGGCTTATTATATACTATTGAATACAAATGTTCTGCTTCAGTTAAGCTATTTTAAATACTTATTCCCTGCTGTGTCTCCAACTGTGTGTTTTCCCTTTCTGGAATGAGCTTCCCCCTTCTGTTTTAATATCCCTTTAATCTATTGTTCAAGACATAAGTCTGATCTGCATACAGCCTTTCCTAACAAGGAAGGAATCAGTATGTAGTGAGTATTTACCATGTGGAATTCTGCCCTATATTTGGTGCTTTACTTGATATTCACTGAAACCTCACGATAGCTCTGGCCGGTTGGCATTAATGGCCTGCATTTTGCAGATGAGGAAACTAAGTTTCCCTCAAGTCACGTAACCAGTGTGGCAGGGCTCGGGCTGACAGCTGACTGTTTTGCACCAGCTGAGACAGCTCTCGTTTTTCCCAGCTCCTGCAGCACATGTCTGAGTGAGTCTGACCAGCAATCACAAACGTGCATTCTAAGACAGCGGCATTGCTTGCAGTAGAATTTTCTTTATCTTCTCAACAGAACCTCCTGGAGAAGACTTGGGCTGAATTCTAACTTGCGATTTCTTAACTCTGTGTCTCTGATCCAACTCCTTAACCAACTCTGATCTAACTCCTTAAGCCTCAATTTCCTCCACTGCAGATAGGAAAGATAGTGATAGGACCTAACTCTTTGAGTTGTTACGAGAGTTAAACACCCAGTACATACCATGTACAAAATAAATGATTGTTTCTGTATTTGACTTAACATGGTGATACTAGTTTATTTTCAAATTCTTTGCCAAATTGATAAGTGGAAAAAATCAACTAGTTTTTGTAACTTATTATGTCTGTTTACGTATTTGCAACACGAAGATCAGATATACACTGATTACAGGGTTGTTGCTATTTAGTCTCTCTTGGTTGCCCATCTTGATTTGGCATTGAGGTTTTCATCTCTCTCATAGCTGGGATTATATGTTTTTTGAACCCCTTCACTTCCTTTGTTCCATTTCCTTAAGAATGAGCATGTATTTGTTTGATTTAATTGAATGAAATTGAACACTTGATCCCCATTAGACTTTTAAGCACTATACTTGGTCCAATTTATTTGTAAACCCTCCAGAGAGGAGCACAGAGCACTGGGCTGAAAGATGAGAGACATGCTTCTAATCCCAGTTTAACTTAACTAGCTGTGCATTCTTGGGCAAGTCACTTACTCTCTCTGGACCTTCGCTTTCTTATATGTAAAGTGAGGGGGGTGGTACTTGGTAATGTCTTAGATATCTTCTAGCTTTCATAGCACACAGGTACAATTTTCTTCCAGGAGCTTCCTTCAGAGGCAAACTTTTGGAAAATTCCCTCCTCTACCACAAATAGCGCTTTCTTCCAACATCGTGTCACCTCTTTGGAGCAGAATTTGCTTCCTTCCTAGAACTGCTGATTCGTTTGTACATTGCCTTGAGCCCTGGGACAAAAGCAGCAATTACCATCCAAAAAACACAGCCGAGACTTACAGGTAAAGTAGGTCTTACTCATTTTGTGTGTGGGTTGATAAAATACTTTGAAAATCTGTTGAAAGCCAGGGATTCACTCACAGAAAAACACACAGAAACATATATGCACAAAATTTGGGGGGGTTCCTAGATCCTCTGAAGCCCACCCATGTACTCCCTAGGAATCCATGAATTTAGGCAAAGAACATTTGATTTGGGGACATCAAAGGGATCCCTGGAGACAAAATTATCAAAAATGCTTCCTTTCCCATTGGAAAAGGGAGCTGCTAAATTAAATAAATATTTATAGAATATTATTAAAACCCTCTTTTCAAAAACTAAATTATTATGCTTATTTGCAAATACCTTCTTTATAAACCAGGTAATGTGCTAACCTGCTTACATCTTTCAGAGTAGAATGTAAACGCCTTACCATGTGTGATAAAGTCCTGCAGAGTCTGGCTCCTGTCTGTTATTGTTGTACTTTTAAAGGTGAAGTTTTGCACTTTTGAGCCCCAGCAGCGTCCCTTTTGCTCTGAGAACACACCAGTTCCCTACAAGTGACCTTGTTTCTGCTGAACAGTCTCAGAGTGACCTGTTGCCTCTGCCCAGACCACGTCCTTAGTTACCATCCTTCAGGTCTCAGTTCAAACGTCCCCCTCCTCACGAACGCCTCCCCCGACCACCTTCACCCCCTCCTTCAATCATGCACTATCTCAACCCCCAGTTCTTCCCATGTAGAGTTGATTCTGTCACAGCCCTGCCTGTTGTTTTTGTCTTCTCTCCCCACTAGAGTGTTAGTTCCATGAGGGAAGGGGCCTTGCCTCTCTTATTTATAACTATATTCCCAGAGCCAGGGACAGATTAAAACCTTGAGAGGATCTAAGCACTAAAGATGATGGTACTCCTCCTCGATCTCAAATTCCAGCTAAAAAATGTGGTGCTCCTCCCTCATGTTTAACTCCAACCCAAAACAAATGCTCAACCATAAACTTCCGTGTACTGAAACAAAAAGAGCTCCTTTCTGGATTAGCTGATTGTTAAGACCTTGGAGCGCCTGCTTTGCTGGTGTCCTGAGTACATAAGCTCTTTGCCTCCCTTTGGGGAATCCAGCACTCACTCATCCCTTTAAACATGCTGGAAGCAGTTTTAGGTTAAGCTTGCCTATGCCTGCCCAAAAAAACCTTGCTGGGATGCTGATAGGAATTGTGTTAAATCTATAAATCACTTCGGGAAGAACTGACATACTTACCATATTGGGTCCTCCAATCCATGAATATAGGAAGTCACTCCAATTATTTAGATCTTTTAAAATTTCTTTCATCAGCATTTTATAATTTTCAGCATACAGATCTCATTCATGGTTTGTTAGATTTAAACCTAAATGTTTCATATTCTTTGGAGAAATTGTAAATGGTAATGTCTTAAATTTGTTCCTCTTTGTTGTTGGCATATATAGAAGCTCGTTTAGCAGAACAAGGAGAGATGTACTCTTTATATATATATTATTTTTTATTTATATATGTATTTTTATTTATATATATTTATTTTATTGAAGTATAGTCAGTTTACAACGTTGTGTCAATTTCTGGTGTACAGCATAATGTAGAAATGTACTCCTTAGTGAAGTCAACTTTTCAATGTTTACTTGCTGGACTAGTAACAAGCTATTTATCCTAATATTCATGTGCCTCTGTAATGTGCCTCTAAATTTAGCCTAATTCTTAACTGCTACACAGCAATCTCTACTACTATTAGAAGGGTCTACCCATCCCTCACCTAAATACCCCTTACTCATTCCCTCTCCAGGTCTTTGCTTCTGTCATTTTCCCTCTAGAAGAGTCTTTCCACTGAGCCCTCTTTATCCCAAACTAAACTTAACTGTCCTCTGAGGATGAGGTCAAGGCTCTTCAGACGATGCCTTCCCTGACAACCTCAGCTTACATCGCTGCTTTTCTCCACTGGGCTCTTTTTTTTTTTAATTGAAGTATTGTTGATTTATAATGTTGTGTTAGTTTCTGGTGACAGCATAGTGTTTCAGCTATATATTTATATTTTTTTAATATTCTATCCCACTATAGTTTATTACAAGATATTGAATATAGTTCCCTGTACTATACCCTAGGAACTTGTTTATTATCTATTTTATATATAGTAGTTTGTATCTGCTAATCCAAAACTCCTAATTTATCCTTCCCTGTCCCCTTCCCCCAACCATAATCATAAGTTTGTCTTCTGTGTCCGTGAGTCTGTTTCTGTTTTGTAAATAAGTTCATTTATGTCATTTTTTAAAAGATTCCACATATAAGTGATATCATGTGGTCTTTTTCTTTCTCTTTCTGGCTTACTTAGTATGACAATCTCTAGGTCCATCCGTGTTGCTGCAAATGGCATTATTTCATTCTTTTTGTGGCTGAGTAGTAGTCCATTGTGTATATATATATACATATACCACATCTTCTTTATCCAGTCATCTGTGGATGGACACTTAGGTTGCTTCCATGGTTTGGCTATTGTAAGTAGTGCTCTGTGAACATTGGGGTGCAGGTATCTTTCCAAATTAGAATTCTGTCTGGATACATGCCCAAGAGTGGGATTGCTGGATCACATGGTAACTCTATTTTTAGAATCTCCGTACTTCCACTGAACTCTTAACCAATATTGTATGCTACTCAATCATTAATTTAGTTTTTAATTAGTTTTAATAGATGTCATGTTTCCCTAATTAGATGATACACACTAGGAGGCTGGGTAATAGCTATCACAGCACCACACACGAACGGCACTCCAATTTAATTGTATAAATGAAGAAAGGAGAGACAGGTTTCAAGATGTAAGGCGACTGGGGCTGCAGCATATAAAGAGTACTCCATAAATTCTTGCCATGTATTTCATCCAGGCAAGATCCATGCTCTCCACCTCTAGGACAAAGATTCTCTCTTTTCCTGCCTTCCTCTAAATCCCAACTCCTCCAACTAAGCAGACTGGAGATGCAGATCCTCTCCAACTATGCCTTTGAAACTGTTGGAAAAACAGCAGGTCTCTGGTTAGTGGATTTATAGAGGTTTACCTGGAGTACACACAGGTAGTAATCCCATTGGGGCTGCAGTAACACCTTCCGGCCACCAGAGGACAGGGCGAGCGGGAGAGATTTCTTCCCCTCTGAACAGTCTTAAAGAGGTCAAAGGCAGAGGCCGAACATCGACTCTGCATCTATGGCGTTCAGGCTTCGTTTACTGCCTGAAGTGCTAGGCGCTCTCCCATCTCCCGATGGGCTCCTTTTCCTCCTCTAAAAGATGGGCTGGAAGTTCCCAGGGGTTTACCCTAATACTAACCCTAATAAAATTATAATAACGAATACACTTTAGCTGCAGGATTTAAAGACATAAAAGGAGTATGAAGATGTTTCATTTTTCTAAATTACCCCCCCAACCTACTTCACAATTCTTTTGCCAATTAAAAAAAAGCAATATCCAACCGGACATTCCCCAACAAAGATGCCTTTAGGGACCAATGTCCCAAATCCATTACATTGTAAATGGAATATTTTAGGAGCTAGACTATTCCTATACACAGATTCTGGCTCATGGAGCAGTCCACTCGCAGTGTGCTTTTCCGTCATTAATCACATCTTTGTTATGTGGTATCCACGTGAGTACTTCTCAGTAGAAGCAGCTTCATGCTCAAATGCTCAAAGAACACTAGAATAAAGCACCGATTGTCCTATTCAGTGATTCCAAGTCCTGGTTTGTCACCACCTCAGGTCTCCAGTTTCCCAAAGTGTGTAATGTAGTTTCAAAACAAAGCTATTTAAATTAATCCAAATGAAAAACGCACAAAGCATGTGAAGTTAAATCCACAGGGTCTAGCGCCTCTCAAGAAGCGGTGAACCTGTGGTCTGATTTAAAGATGATTCTGTGCTGCCCGATGTAGAGCACACTTTTAAAGAGCGTTTTAGGTTCCTCATACTCACTACACTTACAATAGAAATAACAAGTAAATATAAGCAAAGTAAATTAATGAATGTTAGGAGCGTTCAGGTGGGGCTTTCAAGGACAAATCCAGAGAGAGCTGAGTGCCTGACCACCTGAGTGCGATTCTTCCAAAAGTACCTGCAACTTCTTTTTCCTAAGAGACAGCTGTGCCCTGCATTTTGGATTCGTCACTTTTTAAAGAGCGATTGTAATTCTCTCAAATCATTGTTTGCGTTTCTTCGCGCTGGGGAGGCAGCTGGAAACAGCCCAAGCAGGAGGAAAACGCTCTGCGCCTCGCTGGGAGGGCGAGGGGACCCTGAAATACCTGTTGGGGCGCAGCGCTAAAGGCGCGCGGCCGGGCCGGGGGGTCAGGGATCGGGGGCCCCGGGGATGGCCGGCGCGCGGGCGCGGAAGGAGGAGGCCGCGGGGCCGCCTCCCCGGGCCGCCCAGCTCCTCCCAGCGGCGCCCGCGGAACCTGCCCCGGAGCCGCCGAGCCCCGGAACGGAACGTGACCCGACCCCTCCCCGAGCGGCCGCGACCAGGCGCCGAGTCGCGCTCCGGGCTCGGGCGGGCGCGCAGCCCCGCCCGGCGCCCACCGCCCTGCCCTCGCCTGTCTCCTCCTTTCCCCGGGGCTCCGCTGAGTTCATTCACTGGGATTGGTTTCAAGTGACGCCATCTCTTTATTTTTAAACCAATGACCTCATCCGCGCTTGAAGTTTCCTGACCAGCGACTCTTTCTCTTTCCCCCCAACCCCCCACACCCCCCCGCCTTTCCCCCTCTTTCTGGGTATCCCGGTTTGGGGGGGCTCTCATCAGTTTTCAAACGACTCTCATCACCTCTCCCTCCCCCCTCCGCCCCCCACCTCCACTTCCCCAGGTTCCTCGCCCCTTTCAACAGACTTTTTTCAAGGCTGATCGGGGGTGGGGGGGTGGAAGAGAAAGAGTGAAGAAAAGTTGCAAACGTCTCCTCGCTCCCTAAGCCTTCCCGCCCCCACCCGCCCCTCGGAGCAGGAGAAGATAATATAGTGAAAAGAAGAGGAGGAGGAGGAGGAGGAGAGCGCGACGGGACGGACGCGAGCGGGAGCGCGGCCGCCCTCCCGGCTCCGCCGCGGCGCCTCGCAGGTCCCGGAGGCGAGGGGGCCCCGCGGGGAGACGCCGTGACAACTTTCGTTTCCCCCCTCCCCGGAGGCAGCCGGGAGGTCGGCGGCCCCCAGAGTAAGTGGTCGTGCGGACGGTGGGGCGGGAGGGCGCGGGGCCGGGCGCCCGCCGCCCGCCGCCCGCCGCGCCGGCAGCATGGACGCTCTGCTGCGCGCCCCGCCGGCGCTGCCCTCCCGGCGGCCGGGCCCGGGTCGGCGGGCGGGGTAGGGGCGACCGCGGCCCGGGGCGGCGCGCGCGTGGGAAGCGGGGGCGGGGGGAGGCCCGGCGGGGGGCCGGCCCGCGCGGGGAGGGGGCGGCGGCCGGCGCGGGGGCTCGGGCCGAGCGGGCCGGGCTGCCGGGTTCCGCCGCCAGGAGCCGCCGCCGCCGCCGCCGCCGCCGCCGCGGGACGCGGTCCCTTCACGGGCGAAGCTGCTCACTTCCAGGCGCGACTGTTACACAACACGCCTGCCAAGTGGGGCCCCGGCCTGACGGTTCCCATTATCCTGCTTCGCCTTTGGTGTAAGCAGCGGGGCCACCTGGGTGGTGACGGGGCTGCTTTTTTACCAAACCAACTCGGTTTTCATCCTGAGACCCCCGAGACCGGGGGCCGGGGGGCCTGGTGCGCCGGGAACTGCTTTATTTACACCAGCCGTAAAACGTGAGAAAGGAAAAAGCCCGGGGAGACCACCGAGGGTCGGTGTATCCTGTGTGGTTTCACGCCATGAGACTCCAGGGAGGAAAATACTGGTGCAAAACTGAAGTTTTCAGGTGCTGCTGGGTTTATTTCCTTAAAACAACAGCAGCAGCGACAAGTGGGTAATTAACTTGAGGAAATATAAGTAGATCTTAAAATGAATGGGTACTGCAAAATCCTAAAGAAGTTTATCAGACGTCAGCTGCAAAGAGTCTAAAAGTCCCAGGTGCTTCGAGTCGTTTGGAGAAAGCACACCTCCAACCAGCCTGTGATGAGTCAAGTGCTGAGGGAAAACCTGTTACATAATCTCATTTGCCGTGGGGTTTGCAGTGCCGTCCCCTTGAATCAAGGGGAAGTGAGTTAAGATGCAGGGTTTTAAAAACTCAGTGAAGTTATTTACCCAGTGCTCTGGCTGCCACTTCTGCTTTAAAAGATTATAAGTAAATACTCTGCTCTTACAAGGGAACCAAACCTATCAAACCTGTTTAGAAAATGACCAGGTACTTTTCTTTCCTTTCTGTGTGTGTGTGTGTGTGTGTGTGTGTGAAATTTACCATCTTTGAAAGACCTTATGTCTAGTATTTGGGGAACTTAGACTGTCAGAAAAATGCCTCTTTAAGCCAGTCACCTTTTGAGTGCACAAAGGTGACAACTGTTTCCTCAAAAGATTTATACTATTCCGAACTCCATCAAGAAAAGAGATTTTTGAAGGTAAGGTAAATTTTTAAAAGAAGGACAGAATTCTTACCAATTGAGTTAGTCACTTGTGAATTATTTACTTTTCCTTGACAATCATGTGTATGGGTGGACAAACAGCTTGGGAGGCTGTAGTTAATTGAGACTTGTGGAAATCTGTATTTGGTGAAGGCAGCTGACTGGAGAAGGTAAATTAAAAAATTAAGAATTTGTGGCTTGGTATAAGCAGTTTAGTCAAAATATGACTAGGCACTGTGAAAGGCTGTTTTTGATTTTGTTTTTTTAATAAAGTTGTGGGATTTACTGAGTTTGAGGACTGTGTGAAAGCTTGTTGTTAAAAAAAAAAATTGGGGAGGGGGTTTAACATTTAACATTTTATGTAAAAACTTGGGCTAAAAGATCCCAGCCAAGAAGTTGGTATTTAGGTACAATAATTTGCACTTACTGCAGTTCCACTTGGGGGGAAAATTAAAAACGAGTTTATTCTTAATTCTACTGGTAATATGATGAATAAATAACATGGGGAAAAAAGCAGGTTCAAGCACTATAAACCTGCATTTGGATGTACAATAACTGAATACCTGTAAAGTGAAAATAGTCATGTGAAACTGAGGATGGAGGATCTCTTTGGCCAAAAGCTTAATGGGAGTAACTGAAAAGGGGGCAGAAGAGAAGATCCTGTTAACCCAGTTCTTTTCCTTTCTCTTACATAGTAGAAACTACTTGTTGAAGTGAGTCTGAGATCTAGTGTGAGATGGTTAGAGTTTAGGCTGCAGTCAGGAGAAAGGTCAGGGCTGATGTGTGGGTTTGCTTAATGCTCTTTCCTATAGACGCCTGTGTTGGGAATTTAATTCCATAGAGTTTTTGGCCCCTGGGATTATATGTTGATGAAGCTGATTTACATAGCTGTCCAATATTAATGTTTTTCTATTCTTCAACCAATCATAATAGCATACTAAATATAATTGGATGGAATTAACCAGCGTAATTTATCTTAGAAACCCAACTTTTCCTGAAGTATCCAAAAAAAAGCAGAGTTTTCTATCTTGTGTTATTTGGACTAAAAATTTCACTGGATGTTTAATGTTTTTAAAATGCTTTGTGTTTCTCAGGCAAATGGTACTTTAAATTAAAGCAGTGGACTAACCCAGGGTAAGCTGATTTGGATCAGAAGCCCAAGAACGGAGGGAATAAATCAAGGGAAACAGAAACCAGATTTTATGACAATTTTCAACAGATTGAAAAGCTAGTTAAAAGGGCTTCATAGGAAAAACCGCAGTCGATACTTGATTGACTTGTCTAAAAAAAATTAACTGCATCAAAATTTAAAGTTGAGACAGATACCTACCATCATAAAAGAAAATGTTACTAATGATGGCTTAAGCAAAAACATAATTAAGAAAGTAAATCTTGCCTAAAGCCACATGTGCTATATTCCAAAGCCAGATGTTAAGTTTTTTCTGATTTTCTTGTGTTGAGGATAATCTGATATTGTAGTACATTTCATTTGTCCCAGATGACCTTTGGTCCCTTTATGAAGGGATGAGGTTCATAAAGATTGGCCAGATTTGAAGAAGCAGGCTCAGGCCTTAAGGAGAGGCCAGTCCCGTATGCAAACTGACTGAGAAATGGAGTTTGAAATTTAATCAAATAAATGACTGGAGGAAACAGGATTTACTCAAAAAGAAGGATCTAAGTCAGATTACCAAGGACAGGTACAAAGACATAATAAAAATTTGCCAGGGCTATGATCAGTAAAGAAGGAAATGGGATATATCTTGACATGAAAGGAAAAAGGCATAAAAAGGAAAAATAACCTCCAATACCTTAGCAATAAGAAGAGAGTGATGAAACTTCTCCTCCCTCTGGATTGGGGTTAAATACCTCATTATAGCTGCAAAGTTGAAAAGTTGCAAGATTTTTTTTAATTACATATAAAAATCTTGAGGGATGGGGATGGATAAAGGATAAAATAAGCATAAGTTATAATTATGTATATAAAAAAGTAAAACTTGAAATCACCAAAGATAAATTTAAAAGGAAGAGGGACCCACTGCAATTTCAGTCGAGTTATTGGAAAGGAATTGAAAGGTTATGAAAAGTTGAAACTATTAACTCAATTGATTGCTGGATTAACTGTAGGTATGAATCAGTCAAGCAGAACATTTATTAATAGTATACTATTTACAGGTCCTGAGGTGGCTTCCAAAAGTGAGGGACAGGAGTCCGCAACATGATGAGGATTATAAGAATTTTAAGGGATCCGTTTACATATGCAAAGAAAAACAATTATCAGACAGCTGGGAAGTGCCACATTCTTGGTATCGAAGGAGGAAGAGATTGGAGGATTTGGGGAGGTAATCTTCATAGAGATAATAGAATTTGACCTTGGCCTGGAAGGATGGTTAACATGTATATGGAGGAAAGGAAGTAGGGAAGGTCAAATGGAGAGGCCATTCATCCATCTTTTCACTGAGCAAATTTATTTGGAGCCTCTATGTACTAGACCCTGTTCTCCACCTGGGCATACAGTGGAAAATAAGATGAGGGTTTTGCCTTTTTGGAATTTGCATTCTAGTAGCAGAAGACAGAAGGACAATAAACAAGTAAACACTACATGGAAAATCTGATGTCAGGTTGTCATGTCTTATGAAGATAGTAGTGATTGGGGTCTAGGAAATTATAGGTGCGAGTTACAGTCCCACTTATTCTGTGAATAACCAATTTTGCCTGTGATATCCTGATGAAGACTGTTAGTGATTTAACTTTTTAGTATTTATTTGCCATCCATACCGATTTGAATAGCAGTCTACACATTAACTTCATCTTTAACCAGCTTTTAAAAGGAAGCCTACATAATATTTTGTAGATTGAAGCATGCGAACTTTGAGTTTTTAACTCCTTGTTCACAATTTATATATGATTCTTTTGCTGCTGTTTGCTAAGAACCTCATGTTTTTTTCAGTGAGGTTCGTGCCATTGTTTACAGTTTACTTAGAGTTGTGATGGATTGGGCTGTGTCCTTAGGTTCCATTCTCCATTAGGTATGATCGTCACAGCAGTGCTACAGAGTGAAGCTAAACTCCGAGGACCATCTGTTTGGATGGTGCCTCACATGAAAGCACACAAAATGAAAGATGTATCGAAAGTGTAAGGAAGCGCTTCTGCTTAGTTACCAGAAAGTAGGTAAAAGGTGACATCCCTTCAGATCCTGTCCACATGGTGCAGGAATCAAGAGTGTCCAGCGAGGCTGCCTTGTGCTCTGGGGACTTAATGATGTCTCCTTACAGATTGGCAGGGGAGTTAGTGGTCTTACTCGGAATGCTATCTTAAACTTAGGATTTTTACTGTTTCTCTACAAATTGTAGGAACCTGATGCAAAAGTGTCGGTTCTGAAACAGGGAAGTCCGGATTCTCAGTGTAGTTATCCAACTGCCAGTTTTTGTTGCTGAGATGTCCTTTACAGTATCTGCTAAAAATTTCTTAGTGACTATTTCATGTTTTTGGACACATTTAGGAAGTACTTCTTAAGCATTCTTGAAGAAATGTGTTCTCTCCTTCTCCACTTTTTTTTTGAAGTTTTAAACTTAAAAAAATTTATAGGTGAAATTGAGGTAAAAGATTCCAGAACGGATTTGTATTGAGTGTGAGGGCCTATAGAACTACATCTCTTGAAAATTTTTCTCTATGCACGTAACCAGTTTTCATCTACAATACATTCTGACATACTTGGGACAAGCCTCTGAAAGAGGAAGCAATTTTCAGAGGAGGTGGGAGATTCTTTAGCTTTCTCTTGATTTCCTTCTAAACTAAATAGTCCATTTAGAAAATAATTGTAGGTGTAAATGCTAGGGATCTGTAATGTGTGTAATAAAAGCTAGTGTAGCGTGTACTTGTCAAAAATATTTGGAAAGGACAGTAGAATTCAGGTTTGTGTTAATGTCTGGGATAGGGTAGGCCAAACTGCAGTTTATAAAGATGCACTGTAAATTGTAATGGTCTATGGCAAGGTAAATAATATTAAATATCTTCATTCTCGCCCTTAAAATTAACGGAGAAAGTCACCTGTAGGGAAATATATGCTGCTTCTTGTTTCGCTGTATAATTAAAAAAAAAATACAACTCATTTTCTAGGATAGTGCCTGGTAGAGTTGGCTTTTGACAAATGTTTGCTGTGTGAATTGCATTCTCACAAACTGTTGCTTTTGATTGTGGTTCCATTCTGTCTCTAGCTTAGAGCACTGTTTTTTGAGCTTTGAGTTGAAACCTGCAGGGGTTCCCCTCCAGCCTTGGGCATCTGGCTTTCTGGGGGGTACCCTCCCTCTAGAAGCTGGACCCTGACCTAAGCTCCAGCCTGCCTGGCCTGTGGCCGACCTGACCATGTAGAAATAATACCATATATAAAACATGGTATTGTTTCCTCTTCCTTCCTAGCTTTAGCTAAAAATCTTGTATTCACTTGAAAATGAACTGGTAAGAATGATATTTTGATGATATAAACCAACTAAAAAGTAACAAAGACTCTTTTTTTAGAGACACTCAGGAAATCAGAACATGGAGTATATGTTAGATAATATTTGAGAATTATAACCATAAAATTTTTATCTTATATTAATGGTATTGTGGTTATGTTAAAAAATTCTCATCTGTGAAAGATACATATGGAAGCATTTATACATATATAAGCATTTATAAGCCTAATATTTGTTTTTAAAAAACCTTCAAGATAAGTGCAAATACAGACAAATGAGAAAAAACAATATTGGTAAATTTTTGATAATTGTTGAGGGTACATTGGGGTTTGTTACTGTTTCCTGTACTTTTTTGTCTATTTGGAAATATCCACAATAATTCGTTAAAATCTGCATTACCAGTATAACTATAGGGAAAGAAATTTAGTACAGTAAAACTAAGAAATTTACTACAGTAAAATTGTTTGGACATTTGAGCTAAATGGCTAATCAAAAATTTCTAATTTGCATTTTCTGTAAGTTCTGCTTTTAGTAACAAATTTTTAAGAAGAGGGAGAATGTTGTAGAAATGTGGTCACAAGATTAAAACTCCTGATTTTGAGATCTTGTAATAATCATATACCTGTAGTTTATACATTGTTTTCACATATTTTGTCTTTTATCCTCAGAACAGGACATGAGTTGCCCATTTTATAGATGAGGAAACTAAGACCTTAGAGAGTAAGTAATTAATCCAAACCCCGAAGCAAGTTAAGAAGTGGCGGTAGAACTGAGTGGAGATCCTCTGACTCATTTTCAGGTGCTCCTCCTCTTATATCTGTATACTTAGAAGCACTCTTGTTTGTGGTATTAAAAACCAGAGGTTTTCAAACATTTTGGTGTCAGGATACTTTTGCATTCTGAAAAATTATCGAGGCCCCCAAGATCTCTTATGTGGACTATATCTGTCAGCATTTAACATATTAGAAATTAAAACTGAGAAACATTTAAAATATTTATTCATTTAAAAACAGCAGACTCATTAAGAGTTAATGTAAATAACATATCTTTATGAAAAAAGTATTCCAGAACAAAAAATACAGTGAGGTGTGTGAGATGGTTTGATCTTTGGCCCCGGCCCCGCTCTCTAATGCATTGCTTGCTGGAGGACAGCTGGATTTTCGTAACTGCTTTTATATTCAGTCTGTTGTGATTCGTTGTTTTGTTTGGAGTATATGAAAGAAAATGGGCTATATACAGATTCATAGTTGAAAAAGGGTGTAGTATTTTTATGTCTTTTTCATGTAATTGTGACTATTGTAGGATATAATGAAACTCAGCAAGTGGTAGATTCTTAAGGCTTAGTTGCATTGTTGCATCTGACACGATAGTAATGATTTTTTTGTACTCTGCAACTTACAAATCTACTGGTCCATCTTGCACTGTAGATGGACCTTTGATCTGTGTGTGATTTTATGACATTGTACATTGGTCTTTTGAAAAATAAATGGTTTTCTGAGTTCTGCAAATCTTTCAAATGTTGACCTATTAGGTTACACAAATCATTTTATACGTATACATATATAAAATGATTTATATGTGATTTCATATTCATATATTTCATAAATATACAATCGTGTATAAAATGATTTAACAAGTGACATTCATTAACATGACCATAAATCTCATCCAAAAAATTCTTTAAGAATTGGGATGCAGTCAAGATTTTGGTGTCCAGTTGAAGTTTTCCAAAATTCTAATTTTTTTCTTGGAAGCTCAGATTTTATCATCAGCAACAGATACTGTCAGTTTTTTCCTTGAAAAGTCAGGCTCACTTTATTTATTTTAGAGAAAATGTCTGCCAAGCACCTACATCTAAATAACTATAAGTTGTCTGCCAGTCATTCTTTTAGCAAAAATGGGATTCCATGGAAAAAGTGTAGTTTAGCTCGCAACTCAAGTCATTGCATAAGTGATTTTCCTCAAAGCAGCCATCATATTAAGTTCAGAGAAGTGCTTCTTGTGCACCTCCCATTTCATCACCCATATTATTAAAACAACCAAGTTCTCAAGAGTGAGATCTAATAAAGTGAATAACTTGTGTTACTTTATTACTGACATTGTTAAGTGAAACTGACTTTTTAAAAATGATTGATATGCAGAGAAGAATGTAATTATTACCAGTGCAGTTTGTACCCTGGCCTGGACCCCTGCTAAGGTGCTGGCCATGTAGCCCTCCACTGCTTCTGCACCATCAGAGCAGATACCAACATGGTCGTTTCAGGATAAATCATGAAATTCAAAAAGTTATTTAACACTTGGAGTAATTCAGCAGCACTTAAATTGGTTGCCAAGCATTCACATAAAAAAAGACCTTCGATGATTAGTTGGCGTGGATACTGGAATAATAAAAGCAAAACAGTAAGTCCGCCCGTGTCCACTGATGTGTCTGCTTATAAAGCAGAGGTACAATCCTTAAGGTGAGGTATTAGCTTCTGGGTATTAACATTTAATGGGAGGGGCTAGCGCTTCATTGGTAAGTGGCATTGTTGTGATTTCTTTTGCTGACTTTTCACTCAGCAGACCTTCAGTGATGTGAGCCACGCAAAGCTGTTTCCCAACCGTCTGGTGTTCTGCTTCCACCGGTGCATTCTGATGATTTACCCTGTGTGATGCTTCCGTGACTTTTTCATTTCTAATTTGAAAGCAGTTGTTTGCTTTTAAAGAGTTCATCCTGTCAGTATTTAAAACATTCATTTTCTTTAAACTCTCAATTCATTGGATTGATAACAAGGTAGTGGAGATTATAGCAGATATAACCAAAGATTGTTACTGCTAGGAACATAGAAGTACTGAGAACACACTGAGTTAGCTTTTGAAAACATGCATATTTAATAACTTAAACCTATTCCCTTAGAGCATTCTAAGCACAAGAATACACAAGCATATGTTTTATTAGCTGTCAGAATGATAATTATCACATACCATGTATTCCCTGGATTCACTATTGTGAAAAAAGCTGTGGTATCTTTGCATTACTGTGGACTAAAAATAGTTTTGACACTGGATCCCCTGAAAAGGTCTCAGGGACCTCCCACCAGGGGTCTCTAGATTACACATTGAAAATGTTGATATAAACTAGTGCTGTGTCCTAATGTATTTTTAGAGCTGTCTCACATAGACATCTGTATCAATAAAGCAGGGTCTCCATCGTAACTGATTAATCTGTCGGGAAGAAGGAAACATGCTAGTGGGTGGGATGAGCCCTGTGATCTGCAGTCTGCAATGGTGGAAGGTCGAGTAACATCAGAGAGCGGTGGACGGAAGGCAGGAGCCTGTAAAAGCCCTTCACAACTTAACGAAAAATGAGCATTCGTTCTCTGTTGGGTTTTTTTAAAGCTAAAAAAGCACCAAGCCTGCATGTATCTCATATGTATGTAACAGATGTTCAAAGTCCGTTGTTTGTTTCTTCCACCCAGGGAGGTTGTTGACCTTTTTTTCTGAGGAAGCTGAGGGATGACAGAAGACAGATGAGGTTAGAAAGAAGAAATTGTGAAACGGGAGTGAACGGCATAGACATTCGTGATCATGGGACCAGCTACAGGCAGAACTGGGCTGTGGACAGAGATGGAAATGAGCATTGGGGTGAGGGGGTGCGTAGGAAGACTGAGGGGGAACCGAGTTCTCCCGTGCACTGGACAAAGGAAGGATGGGGCCTGGGGAAGTAGAGATGGTGCAACTGGAGTTGTGGAGATGAACATATAATTGAAAGATTTCCATCAAAGTACAGTTAAAATAACTACTGAAATAACTGTATTGAGTAGTCTAACTTTTAATGTACTACCAGTATTCAAATTCTATTATTATAACCCGTGTAGAGAAAGCAGCAGTGCCGTGACTACGGTATAGTGCTGGCAAGTCTCTAAGCTTTGGCTGTAAGCATCACTGTCTGAAAATACTGACTGGGCCAGGTTTGGGGCTGCAAATTCAAGAATGGAATTTTAATATTTGATTTTTTACTAACAGGTGGTTATGTTTAAAGGAGACAGAAGAGTTTAGTTCAGATAGATATCATTTATCAGTTTATTTATGTGATACTTACTTCCAAAAAGGATTTGGGATGGCAGAAGGAAGGATCGAAGTCAATAATCAAGAACAAACAGGATTCTAAGTCATATTTTTCCCCTGTGTTTTGTCTACTGATGACATTTATTTTAATAGGGTTATATAGCTGAGGTAGTATAACTATAAAGTGATTAAATGGGTCTCTGTTACCTATGCAGGAGAGAATCTTGCCACTTTTTAGTTGCATGTAGTATAAGCAGATTATACATTTGTAATGGGAGTGACTGGGTAGGAAAATCATAGCAGACCACAGGAAAAAAATTTTTTTTAATACAATATTGTTTTCAGCTATAGTTGACAGAAAGCCATGAGCAGAGGCTTAAACCATAAACTATTCATTATTATGCAGATCAGAGACGTTCAGAGGTGGGTGGTCTCAGGGTTGATTCAGTTGCTCAGTAGTGTCCTCAGGGCCCCAGGGTCTCTGCCATCTTTTGCATGTTCACTTACTGCCATCAGGTCACAAAATGGCTGCCTCAGCTCTAGGCATCACATCCCTTTTCCAGGCAAGAAGGAGGAAGTAGACAGAGCAAGCAATCCCTCCTCCTGTGCTTGCCTGACAGAGAACAAAATCACAGAAGCTTCCATCCAGTCTTCTCTGAAGTCTAATTTGCTTGAACTGTTTCACAAGGCAGCCCCCGCTTCATGGGAGATACTGGGCAAATGAGTGTCTGGCCAAGGGGTCTGGGTACTGGAATTGGTATAATGCATTTCATGTATTGTTTCCTAGGCTTCGGCACAATGCTTGCTGCCCAGGAAAAACTGAGACTGTGTTAGCAAGTTAGAGGGGGAGACGTGTCTGTAGGGTGGCTGGTGTCTATCACAGAAACGCAGAGGGGAAAGCACAAAGAGTACTAAGTAGCTGGCTGCCACGACTTTCCTTTAGTCTCGAGACTGCTTTATGTGTTTCCTTCTTTCTTACGTGTTCCCTTTTCTTTCTTATTTTAGTGGAGGATGACACAGGCCTGTGTCTTAGTTAATTGTAGAGTTCATATAGGGACCGTTAGGTCTCAATTTCCTCAACCATGAGACAAGAATATTGTGTTAGAGAATTTCAAATGTATGGTGTTTTAGAGTCATCGTGATAGCTGGGCAGTACCTCTAATAAAGATCTTGATGATATAGAAGGGTAAAGCTAAAATTAGCTTTTGGCTTTTTGGCAGTTAAGTAATATGATATCACATAAGCCCTAGACTTCCATCGACAGTGGAAAACTAACTGCATTTTTATTTTAATAGAGGAACATACACATATATGTGTATAGCTTATAATCAAAATAACCTCAGCGCAGTGTTCTAGGAAAACGCCATCTGTCCCAGCAGAGGAGGCATTTTAAGCGCTCTTGGTAAAAGCCTGGTAGAACACTCCTTTTGCTTGCTGGGCATTTGTTCTTACTTGCCAATAGTGTTTGCACTGCATATGTTTGCCTTAGATAAAATTAAAGGACAACTGAAAGGGAAGTGATTCCCTTCGCGCAGCGTAGCAACTGAACTTCACTCAAATGAAGCTGAACCTTTGATGTTTCGCATGTCACGAAATGGAATTCTGCTTGTGTTTCGGAGAGAGTGATGTTCTGGCTCTTCATATAGAATCTTGTTGAGATTATGTGAATTTGGATAGATGGCAAGTAGGAAATCATATTCCCAGCTCTAACAAATTACAAAGCAGTTATACCACATATGAAAGAGGCTGCTGAAATGTTAACCTAAAAAGTATTAATCTTCGATCCAATAAAAATCTTAGAGAAGGATCCCGGTGCCATTTATTGTGGTTTATCAGTTTTCGGAGATCCTGGAGATAAACATTATTAACTGTGGCATTTAAAGGGGCCAAAAGGCATCTGCAATTTGGAATGTATTTTTAAGAATAAAATGGGTGTGTGTATATGTACTTAACAGCTGCTTTAAACAGCTTAGGGGGCAGCGTCTAATTTCATTACCAGAAAATATCCAAATATCAGAAACTTTTCCTTCTACTGAGATCCTTTTGACTACGTAATGAAAGCAGTTGTTCTCATTTTTCATTATGTGAATGACTAAGAGCCTTGTTAATGTAAATATTCAGGAAGCTTGATTTTATAGCTTCTTGGTTTTATAACCAACAATAAAAGTCATGTACAGCGGAAAGCCCCTTCTTCTCACGTCTACAGTCCCAACCAAAGGACGAACTCAAGCAATTTTTCCTGGCAAAGAAATGACCCGTGTGGCAGGATCTTAGATGCTGCCCGTGGTGGGCTCATTATAGAATGTGATTAACATGATGTTACTTAAAAGAGATAACAGTGTTTGGTGAGGGGATTTCCAAGTACTAAGTGTTAGGCAGTATGGCATCCACTTGCCAGGAAAAAGTTTTATACAAGTTTTTAATAAACGTTATTGTGAAATCAGTGGAGATTTTCATTATACAAATGACCTTAATTCATTTATTGAAGTAAGCATTTGGACTTCTGAGTCTGGTAGCTTTTTTTCTGGACAAAAGGTCCATTCTTTTTGCCAGTGGTTGTCAGCATGTCATTGTCATCAGCATGAACAAGTATGACTGTGTGACTTTTAAGAGTGAGGTATTGGAAGGGGTGCAAAGAAGTACAGCCTTGGTCGTCAAGGAGTTCATATTTGTTGCCAGCATCTCTTTACTGACTATCTACTCTTCATGCTTTAAACAAATCACTGAAAGACTTGTTAATCTTTGCCCTAGGGGGCTCTTCATCTAGGGGTCCAGCACACCAGTCTCTCCACTTTCCTAGGCCAAGGGATAAAGTCACAATTAGAAATGGCGGTCAGCCTGCCTGAAGTCCTCTCCCGACCATTTCCCCTCCTCACCTGTGGTTGCAGACCGGCCCTGCCTGCCCTCAGAGCTGCGTGCTGGCTGGCTGCTGCTGTAGGGCAGTTTGGGAAGACAAGACAGTGTCCTGGAGCAGTTCACGCCCTTTACAGTATGAAAGGTTGGGAGGGACACAGCTAGAAAATTAGAGAGCTTTTGCTGTTTTCCTTTTTAAAAAAAAAATGGTTAAAAACAATGTAGAATTTATCATCTTAACCATTTTTAAATGTACAGTAGTGTTAAGTATGTTTGCATTGTTGTGAAACAGATCTGTAGAACTTTTTACATCTTGCACATCTGAAACTCTGTACCCGCTGAACAACAAATCCCCTTTTCTCCCTCCCCCAGCCTCCGGCAGCCACCATTCTAGATTCTGTCTCTATGAATTTGACAATTTTAGATACCGTGTGGCAGTGGAATCATAGCATTTATCTTTTTGTGATTTATTTTACTTAGCATAATGTCCTCAAGAGCCATCTGTGTTGTAGCACATGACAGGATTCCTTCCTTTTTAAAGCTGAATAACATTGTATTAGTGGGTAATCACGTTTTGTTTATTCATCTGTTGGTAGATATTTGGGTTGCTTCTGGCTATTGTGAATAATGCTGCTAGGAGCACAGGTGTACAGATATCTCTTCGAGACCCTGCTTTCAATTCTGTTGGATCAGTACCCAGAAGTGGAATACTTGAATCAAATGGTAGTTCTGTTTTTAATTGTTGGAGGAACCACCATACCATTTTATAGAGCAGTTGTACAATTTCACAGTTCCACCAATGGTGCACAAAGTTTCTAATTTCTCTACATCCTTGCCAACACTTGCTATTATTATTTTGTAAATAATGACTATGCTAACAGGTGCGATGTGTTGCCGCATTGTGGTTTTGGTTTGCATTTCTCTGATGATTAGTAATGATGGGCATCTTTTAATCTACTTGGCCATTGTGTATCATCTTTGGAGAAATGTCTATTTAAGTGCTTTGCCCATTTTTCAGTTGGTTATTTAATTTTTTGTTGTTGGCTTGTAAGATGCCATTTTCTGTTTAAAACATGAGTTAGCAACATAGACCTACTCACAGACCAGGTGTGATATAACGGAGGAATCCAGAAATGGAGTGAGTGGAGTCTAGTAACTGTACAGAGTAGCCTCGCCCATCTCTAGCCATTATCAGTTCAGCTTGCTTAATTGAGGGCTTTGTACTCCGAAAGAGGATTTAAGGCCTCAGATTCATCCTCCTTTTCCTCCCTCTTCCTCCTCATTACCTCTAAAACCAGGGGGATGGACAAGATGATAACTGAGGTGTCTTCCAGCTGTGAAATAGTGAGTTTGGAGAGTATTGCCTTTTACTGACTGACCTCTAGCATCTAAAATTTCCTTGGAACCTCAGTAACATTTGACTCCTAGACTAAGAAATCTCGTTGATGGTTAGTGAGAAGCCCTCCACCAAAGTTCCAATGGATCTTTGGTTTGCTAACTTTTAATCTTACTCATTTTTCTCGTTATGGTACAATGTCACCTTCAGATCGTGGGCCTAGAGGTCAGTTCTTTCACTGCTGCCTCGAACAGGTCCTTCAGCCGGGCTGTGGCCAGGGGCCGGAGCTTGTACCTTGCCCTGCAGGTACACAGCGGTGGTTGTTTTTTCAACCTGCTTGCAGTCATGAGGAAATGGAAGCCAAAGTTTGCTGGACAGTCTGTTTGTTGTTGTTTTAAATACATAGAACAAACAGAACTAGTCCAAATTTTCAGTGAATTCTTATTTCTGTAAAACTAGCTATATTTTTTGTGTTAAATGCCAGTTTAAAGAGATATTACCCAACTGATGATTTCCTACCCATGGCTTTTATAGCAGTAGTAATTAAAAGAAGTAATGGTTGATGTTGAAGTTTACCATGGACTCTGATATCATACGGTTAGAATTACTTTTAGATTTTAAGTACTTGCTAGTTAACATTTTTGCATCTTACGCTGTCGGACAGATAACCAGTAACAGTCTTTAGGGAGCTCACCTTAGTTATGTGGAGTTATGTTAACATACAGCGCTATGACTTAAAATGCTCTAATGCTAACCGTATTCTATGAGATAATAAGGTGAACAAGCACAATCCAGTAAACCACACAGGAATGAGTGAGGAATACGCACGGTGACTCAGAAGGCGTGAGCTGTTGGTGATGCTTGCAGTAGAAGTCAGGGTGTCTGGTCCAGCAGTTGTCTTCGTCCTTGGCCACCTGTGGCATCTGCATTGCCTTCTGGCACGTTGTCAGGTCTCAGTGGAACAAAATACTTCTTTTGCCAAAATACTAAATATAGCCAGGTATGTGGACGGGGGAGGTAATAATGCAGGGGACTGAGGCAGCTTCATAGAGCTACGTTGTGAGAAGCTGGAGAAATGTTCAGAGCCATCCGATGCCATTCTTTTTTTTTTTTTCAGTACTGCAAAATTTTTATCAAGAAAATATTTCCTAGAGCAAATTTCAATAAGACAGGTTTGATTTTTGTTAGTTTGTTTGGTTTGAAACTGGTTTTATTTATTTTTATTGACGTATGGTTAATTTATAGTGTTGTGTTAGTTTCTGGTGTACAGCAAAGTGATTCAGTTATACATACGTGTGTATATATATTCTTTTTCAGATTCTTTTCCATTATGTTTAGTATGAGATATTGAATACTGTGCTACACAGTAGGACCTTGTTGTTCCAATGTCATTCTTAATCTGGATTATATAGTCAACCCAAGGATTGAAAATGCAGTTGGTAACATTATAATTATTTCGTTGTAAAAGATTATCTAGACCTTGTGGGGCTCCCCATCACCATTCCTCTGATCGTAGGTTAGTCATTTAATTATGAAAAAAACATAACCACCAGAACACAGGTAGAGTGAAAAGACAGAACTAACTTCTGGTTAGTAATTAGCAGACAGAATTCATCAGTGTCATCGTTATCAAAAAGGTGTAAGATTTCCCCTCCAAATGATAGCATTTCATAAATTTTTTAATACATAAAACTGTCAGGTGTTTTCATTATTCACTTATTTATGTTTCATAAGAAATGTAACTTATTTCTCTACACTTTCTGTTCCTGGTTTCTAAAAGTATATAATGTTACTATTATTACAAAATATTATTTGTAATGAAAGTTCTTTTTTCCTTTTGGATGCTTCAGAATCCACATATTAGACATTAGAGTGGTGCGTGAAGCTTTAGGTCCGTGATTTGGTCCCCATTTCTCTAATCTGCTTTGTTTTTAGTGGGGAAAGATTTGCTAGGAAATGTGGCTGAAGCAATCATACAATTTTGGCTAGATGGTAGCATTTAGAATACCATTAGACTTCATTTATCCATATACCTTCTTATCTGTTACTAGAGTAGCAAGATTTGATCATGATTTGTGTAGTTATAAGTTAGTAAACTTTTCTAATTAAATAGGGAATATATGTATAAAATGTTTTGATAGTGTTCAAAAATCAGTTAATATAATTCACCACATTAACTGTACAAAAGTAGAAAAAAATCACTATCTCAGGAGATTCAGACAGATCATTTGTTAAAATCTAATATCTGTTCTAGATTAAAAAAAAAAACTCTTACCAAACAAAAGTAGGGACTTCCTAAACATGAAACCAAGTTCTGGTGAAGATGCAGAGCAAATGGAACTTCGCATGTTGCTGGTGGAAGTGCAAAATGGTACACCTATTCCAGAAAACAGCTCAGCTTTATACATTTATAAAGATAAATGTATACTTACCTTATGACTCATCAGTCCTACTGCTAGGTATTTACTTAAGAAAAATGAAGACTTATGTTCACGCAGAACCCAGTACACAAATGGCTATGCAGCTTTATGAATAATCACCCTGGACTAGAAAGAACCCAAATGTCCTACAGCCGGTGAACAAATATACAAATGATGGTACATCCCTTCAAGCAAACTATTGATAAATGCAACAACATGCATGAATCTTAAAGGCAGTGTGCTGAGTAAAAGAAGTCAAAAGGTTATGCACTGTATGATTCAATTTAAGTCATAGTCTAGAAAGGCAAAACTATAGGTATGGAGAACAGGTCAGTGGTTGCCAGGATTTGAGGGTGGGGAGAAGGTGTTGATTACAAAGAAGTGGCATGAGGATGTTTTCTGGGGTGATGGAAGTGTTCTGTCTTGGTTGTGGTGATGGTTACATTATACATGTGATCAAAGCTCATGGGAACTGTGCACCAAAACACATGAGTTTACTTTTTATAAATTAAAAATATTTTTTTAAAAAGTAAGTTTGGATGCCAGGTCAATATAGAGAATCTGCATTTCTGTATGACAATAATAACCAGAAAATGAAATTTTAGGAAAGATGACATGAATAATAGCATTAAAAATATCAAATACCTAGGACTAAATCTAATGAAAGCTGCCTGAAATCATTACACAAGCTGATTCTAAAGTTTATATGGAAACACAAATGGCAAGAATAGTCAAGGTAATAATACTGAAGGAAAAATTATAGGATTTACACTATTAGATATGCAGTGTGAAATAAACAAATCAATGGACTAGGATAGAGACCACAAACAGACCCACAACTTATATATATGTGTATGTGTATATATGTGTCCTGTATGTATATATATTTATGTGTGCATATATATACATAGACACTTAATTTATGATTAAGATGGCATTTCATTATACAGCAATGTGGACAGAAAAGTCTTTTCAATAAATGATCCTGCATCAGTTGCTTATCCATGCTGAAAAAAACTAATTTTGGCCCCTACCTCACATCATACACAAAAATAAATTATAGGTCAATTGTTGATCTAAATACAGAAAGTTAAAAAAGACTTCTAGACGTGCTCAACAAAGTAGTCATCACAGAATGCCGGGAAAAAACTACAGTGAAATTACCACGACACACCAACCAGAAGAGCTAAAATTTAAAAACAAATTACAACAAAAAGACTTTAAAGTATCAAGTGTCATCAAGGATATAGAACATCTAGCGCTCGGAAACACTGGTGGTGGGATTCTAAATCAGCACAACTGCTGTGGACGGTTGGTAGTGTTGTGTTAAAGCTCTCCACTCATCTTGCCTCTGACCCGGCAGATCCAATCCTAGTTGTATACTCAACAGAAACATGTACTTACGTTCGCCAAAAAGTATGTACAAGAATGTTCATACCATAAGTCATAATAACTCCAAACTGGAAACAACCTAAATGGTCCATCAGTAGAAGAATGGTGAAATGCATTGTTGTATATTCAATGAAATACCATAGAGCAGTGAACAGGAAAAACTGCTGCTACTTACAGCAACATGGGCTCAAATATAATGTTTAGTAGACGAGTTCAGGCACAAAAGAGTTCAACAACAAGCAAAACTAGTATATAGGTAAGAAGCCAGGTTAGTGGTTATCTTCAGGGAGGGAGATTAGTTGATGCGATGGTATAAGAGGCCAGCTTCCAAAGTCTTCGATTTTTTTCATTGGGATCCATAGTTTTGTGAGTGTGTTAACTTTGTGAAAATTCTTTAGGTATACATTCATGATGTGTATGCTTTTTGGAATATATGTTATGTCTGAATTTAAAAGTTTATTAAAAGAATTATTTTGAGTGAATGGCATCTAAGACAGTATTAGGTTTTTTTTTATTAGTAAATCCATATCATCAGTCTTGTAAGAGAGAAAATTATTTGTATCTGTCAATACAAATAACTAGCTCCATAAATAAATAGAGAGAACAGGCTTAAATTCTTTCCTAACTAATCAAGACATCCCTAGGCTTCCTTTTTATTGCTTTTGTTGCTAGGGATAAACCTGTATTTTTCTGTATCCCTCTTATGTTTTTGTTTTCTTCACAAAATATATTTTTGGAAACCGTTCTCTATCAGTACCTGCAGATATCTTTCTTTTTGGAGCCATATGGAGTAATACTACATTGATAACAGTAATATATTTCACTCATCTATCATTGACATTGAGATCGTCTCTGACTTTTTATAATTATAAATATGTTTCAGTGAGCAATATTTCACATAAAATATACTTGGGTAAGTATTTGCATAGGATAATTTATTGAAAGTAGAAGTTTTGGATCTTACAGTACATGTAAGTTATTTTAAACTTTTTGTTGGGAAATAATTTTTCACCTACAGAAAAGATGAAAGATCGGCACCTACTGTTAACAGTTTGTTCCCTTTGCTTTATCACTTGCTCTCTCTTCACGTGAATAAATGATATAATTTTCCCTTTGAGAATAACTTGCATACATCATGGCCTTCCATCCCCAAGCACTTCAGTGGGTCTCCAAAGAACAGGATCATTCTCCCACCCCGAGTAGAGCTGTCAACTCCAGTGAACCTAGCGTGGATTTAATACCTCCTTTCAGTCCACCATTTGTATTCCAGTCTTGTCAATCAATCCAACAAGATTCTCTGTAGCATATTTTTTTCCTCTAGTACAGGATCTAGTTGAGCATCAGAAACTGCATTTGCTTGTCATGGATCTTTTTAGTGTCCTTTTATTTGGTATAGTTCCTTGGCCTTTCTCTGTCTTTTTAAAAAAATAACTTTATTGGGATGTGATTCACATACCGTAAAATTTATGCTTTAAAAAAAAACTGAGACGTAACTCATGACTATAAAATTTATCATTTTAAAGTATACAAATCAGTAGTCTTAGTATATCAACAGAACTGTGCAGTCATCACCACTCTAAACTCCAGAACATTTTTATCACCCCTAAAACAAACCCTTTACACATTAGGGGTCACTCCCCCTCCCCCCTTTTGTGTCTGGCTTCTTTCACTTAGCGTAATGTTTTCAGAGCATCAAATCCATTCCTTTTAGTAGCTAAGTAAGGTTCCATTGTATAGATGCATACCACATCTTGCATGTCCACTCATCAGTTGATGCACTTTTTGGCCACTATAAATACTGCTGCTGTGAACATCCGTGTACAGGTTTTTGTGTGGACCTGTTTTCAGTAGTCTCATATCTAAATTCTTCTCTAGGCTTCGTATCTTGCTGTAGCACTTTGCAGACCTTTCTTGGCCATTGTTTCCTACAGGGTTTGTAATGGATCATGAGTACAGTTTCCACATGCAAAACCCACGGATGCAGAGGGCTGACTACTCATTGTACTATGTCATTATATCTAAGGGACTTGAGCATTCTAGGATTTTGGTGCCGGGGGGGGGCTCTTGGAACCAATCCCTGCAGTTACCAAGGGACAACTGTAGTCAGAGAAACAATTGTTCGGGAGACGTGGACCAGGCAATTTTGTCATTCTGAAGCGGTCTGTAGACTAAAACACTTGAAGACCGTGGGTCAGGACGGCTAACCCTCTCTCATCTACACCTGTTTAGATTGCTCAGCTCCTGAGAGCTGAGAGCTTAGGCCTTTGCCTACATATCGGCCTTCCAATAAAATGGACTAATTATAATAAGAATTCCCCTTTTATCCTTCCTGCTTATACTTCGAGGGAGATGCTGTGGGGCAGAAGTAATGTCAGTGTGATCTTATCAGATGACTGTCAGAGCTGTGCAACCGGAACTTCCTTTAGTTCTTCCCTTCTCTGTGAGTTTGCGCTGGGGGGGGGCACCGTGTGCACCTGGGGTCTGAAGGAAGATGAACTGCCTTCCCCCTCCCCCGAGTCAGTGCCACGGTGAGGACCTGCAGCCTGTCCTCTCCTGAAGATGAATCTGTGTTAAGTGTTTACTGGCAGGAAGCAGCCAGCCTTTAGGGGCCAGTTGAAGAGAAGTGCCTCCAGGATTGGTGGAAGAGCTTGCTGGCCAGTGGCTTGGGGAGAACTGGGGAGCCAGTCCCACCCCTTGCCAGACTTCTCTGGGCCAGAGGTGGTTTGTGAGTCCAGACCATGTAGCATCCTCAGGACAGCATCCAGGGTAAATGTGTGCTGCTGGGCTCACCACCACCTCCTCCTCGCTGACCTCCGGACGTCACCTCTGGAAATCCTCCCTCCTCCCCGTCTTAGAGCACTCCCATCCTGCTGAGCCGGGCAGATAACCTGTGTGCAAAGTATTTCTCTAGTATGGTCTTAAATTGTGTCTGAGTAGAGAGGCTTGTGCAGACTGTGTTCAAAAACTGTAGTGAAGTGAATGAGCCATAGGAAAGGCCCACTGTTCAAAGGGACAGCTTGTGAGCACTTTCTAGTTTCTTCTATTGTATGTTAAGAAGGTATGTTATGAATAAAAACTCCTGATTCTGATTGAACGCTACCCTTTTTTTTTTTTTCAAAGAAACTGCTGGCACAACCTTGAGAAGGGTGGAGATGTCCTTTATTTGATGTGATATAGAGTGTTTGGCTGGAGGCCCAAATCTTAGTTTCCATCATCAGCTTATGAAGTGAAGTTTGACAAGATTGTATTAGAGGGAGGAATTGCAAAAGATTGTGTGCCCTCGCAGTGGCGATTTGTCCTTAGTAATGGGAAATTCCTGCGTGGAGATATTTAACCTGCATTCGTACACAAGTGAACACTGACGTCTATTTTGCCTCCTATCAGCCTTTAAAAACTTTTCTTGAGACATCTACATCTAAACAACAGTGGAAAAAAGTGAGGAAACTGGGTTGCTTCAACCGTAAGCTGTTTCACTAAGTCACAGTGGGGTTCTGTGCCCCGGCATATCCTTGTGGTCTTTTTTTGGGTGTCCTAAGTGATTTGTGCTCCTTTATCATCGGAATTATAGAAACTGTGACACTGAGAACTTGATCTATTACCTGACAATATACCCAGACAAACAGCAGATACTATAACACACATACCTCAAGAAATAGACCAGAAAGAGGGAGGGTAATAGCTCAGTGGTAGAGTGAGTGCTTAGCATGCGTGAGGTCCTGGGTTCAATTCCCAGTACCTCCTCTAAAAAAAAAAAAAAGTCAGATGTATTAACAGTGCTGCGTGGGTCACCAGATTTCCCCTTTGCGCTTTTAATCCCTGCTTTCCAAGTAGCCTGCCTTTTGTGCCCCTTGGGAGGAGGTAAAGAATCTACCTTTTACCTGTTTGTGTTAAAAAACAAAACAAAGCAAAACAAAAACACTGGTGTCTGGGTTCCACTCCCCAGAGACTCTGATTTATTGGTCTGAGGTACATCAGGATATTTAAGAGTTCCCTAGGTCACTTAACGTGCAGCCAAGTTTCAGAACCACTGCATCAGCCGGAATACTCCTCCGTTGACCCTGTTGTAAGTGATTGGCCTTCCAGGGAATGTTCGGAGTTACGAAGTACCGTTCTTCTACGTGCTTCCCGTGTCCTCGTAGGGGGCAGTGAAGCGGACAGGCTTCTGCTCCCAGGGTTCCTTGTCCTCTATGAGTGTTCTCTGAGGTCTGGCTGCTCCTCGTTTTGTCCTCTGTTTCCTGCGTGGCTGTGATGGTTCACCGGCTGGCGGGCTGGTGTTGTCGTGAGGCCACTCTCTTCACAGCCACACATGGCAGGCATTTAAGGGGGTGCATTATTTTCCATCTTTTGAAATTTATTGCTCTCTGTGCCTTTCAGGAACCTATTAAAATTGGCAGAATGTTTGGTAAGCTCTGTAGGGTTGTGGACAGCACTGTTCTGTAGAAGCTCCAGTTTCTGTCCCTGACGAACTGTGTGACTTTGGGCAAATAGTTAACATTTTGTAAAAGGGCTATTATTAACCCATCAGAAGGCATGTCCTAGACTTGGTGGAGGTCGTGCTTGGGCTGTGGGGCTTGGATGGTCTCAGCTGACCTTCCATCCCTCTTCCATTGTTGGCAGTTCCCATTGCCATGAAGCTCAGTTTAAACACAGCTTCGCACCTGATGTCCTCCAGGTGAGAGAGACTGAAAATCGATCGTCTTGACAACTCACTGAACAGGAACATTGAGAGAACGAAACGTGTCTTTAGGACAGTGTTTTTCAAATTTAAAACTGTACCTAAAACAGTCCTAAGAACCTTCTGGGACATTTGTCAAAAATGCAGATTCCCAGCCTCCACTTGAGACCCCAAGTATCAATCTCCAGGGGTAGGGCCTGGGTGATTATTTTTATTGTGTTTTTTAAAATTAAGTTCCTAAGTGATTCTTGTGATTAGATAAAAATGGGAAATTGTTCTCTAGGAAATTGAATATAGTAGGTTCTCAGTAAATGAACACATGATTCCACTAACCCATTTAATTTTTCTACTTGAAGCTTTGGAGATTAGCTAAGATCCACAAGCCTAGGATTCAGAAGAATAAACACTGTTGGCAAGAGAGGAAACTGAACATTGACCACTTTGTACTTAGTGCTCTGTGATGCTTACATATTTTTTTTTTGGGCAGGGGAGAGGAGGTAATTAGGTTTAGCTTTTTTTTTTTTAACAGAGGTACTGGGGATTGAACCCAAAACCTCGTACGTGCTAAGCTTGTGGTCTGCCACTGAGCTCTACCCTCCCCCGTTCCGTGTGTTGGTAGCAAATGGTGATAGGCTTCTTTTCAACCTGTTTGGGAATCTGTGCAGTGGGATAAAACTATAGAGCTGTGTGAGCATTATTCTTAGGATCCATGCCATGGACTCCATTGTAGATGAGATGGTGAAATTAGATATTTTGGATTTTAAGTCTTGGAGTTACTTTAATAGACAGTCCTGTGGTCTGCTTTATACTAAATTCACTTGTGACAAGCTTACTGTATTTGTAATGATTTTGCTTTTAATTTTAACTGTGTGGTCTTTGGTCCTGAAGGTTACATTTGGAAAAGGAACATTGCCCTGTACTAAACCATATATACTTATTTTGCTTTGTACGAAATACATACGAATGCCGTGTGCCTGAGAAGGTTGTCATGGGGGTGTGTAATTACATTTTTTTAAATCTCTTACATTTTTTAAGACTACTGAGTCACTGCTGGATAAATCGCATGATTCTGCGTTAAAACCTATTTTGGTTAATAATTCCTACAAAGTAATTTTTGCTTGGCTAACGCAGCGAACAAGCCCCCAGTACTTCGACTTCCACATCGTCTTTCTTTCTCTGAGCAGCACGAGCTTGACATGAGTTTTGACTGGTTTGAAACTCTCTATATACTTTAGTTTTCTGTTGCAAAAGTTTTATACACACATATATAGTGGAAAGTTGGGAAATTACTGAAAAACGTATAGGAGAAAGTCACCCCTGATGGCAACATCAGACTTCACCTCTGTTCACGTTCTGCTCACTTCATTTTTTAATGCTTTTTTTAAAAATTGAAGTATAGTTGATTTACAATGTTGTGTTAGTTTCTGGGGTACAGCATAGTGATTTACTTACACATTTTTTTATATTCTTTTTCATTATAGGTTATTACAAGATATTGAATATAGTTCCCTGTGCTAGACTGTAGGACCTTGTTGTTTATCTGTTTTATATATAGTGGTTTATGTCTGCTAATCCCAAACTCCTTTTGACCTTTTATTATGCCTGATTCTTTTGGCTTATAAACAGTGCCCTGACTAGTAAAACTTGAACGTGTACATATTGCTCATTTTGCTTGATATTGGCTCATCTGCAGCAGAGACAGAATAGGTATTAAGGTATTTTCAGATGTTCTTATGGTGGAATAATTTAATAATGAAGCCTAAACAGTGCTTTTCGTGGGCACTGCCAGTCCGTAAGCCCATAATTTAATGAGGATATGTTTTGTGCCTGGCACGCTGCCTTGGATTTCCTGCCAGCTTTTACAGTCCCCATCCCAGGCAGAGCCCATCCTCAGATAACTGAAACTGTAAGGGTTATAACTGGTTAGTCTCCTCGCTCCCATTTTCTCCTCGTTTCGAGCTGCAGGAGGTTCCCAGAGAGACATTCTTCCATAACGTTCTTGTGTTCTGTGCATACAGCTCGCGCTGGCTTAGGCGTCCAGGTGCGTCACCAGCAGCCCCTCCTCCTTCACCAGTTTATTTCTTACTCGTGGTGTAATCTGCTCTGGCCAGGAGCAGCTGCACGCAGCCTCTCTCTACCTCTGCTCCTGCGTTTCCTTCCTCTGGAATTTTCTTCCCTCTTCTCTCTGGAAGTTCATGTCCCTGTTTTCCTCAAAACCCTAGGAAGCCTCCCTCTTTGACCTGCTGTTTGTTGGCCAACACAGTATCCTTTTGTATGTGTCCAAATGTCATTTTTCAACTATTTACTCAACTCATTAACATCGGGGACCTGCCATCTATTCTGTTTCTCCCACAGTACCTCACACTGGTTTAGAAATCTAGGTTAATTTCACTTAAACCAATAGACATCGTTGTTTTTCAGAGTGGGAAATTGAGACTTTGATGGGAAGGTGTTCCCTGCCACATGTGGCGAGCCCGGACCTGACTGACATCACACTGGAATTCGCAGAGGGAGGTAGCTATGGTGCTGTCCAGAGATGACAGAACAGCCTCTTAAAAAAGAAAAAAAAATAGCAAACAGAAACAGCGTCCTTTCAAACTTTCATTGTAGAGCAAGTGTTTCATGGGAGATTTCTGTTTTTTTCTTTTTTGGACTCATGGGTATTTATTTTATTCTGTGGGTTATAATCCATTTCTATTTATTTTGCTATTCAAATTGTGTGGGAAATCCTTTTTTTTTTTTTTTTTTTAATTTGCCAACAGAGCTCCTGGGAGCTGAGCTAGGGGGCCTTGTAACTCTTTAGTGTTCCTCTCTGCCTTTTCTGATTTCTCTTCCAAGGTCCTCAGGACAGGGTTTGTGCTCACCCGAGGCTGGTGGTGGAGGAAATTGGGGGGCGGCGGGGGGACACTGCTGACACAGGTGCCAGTCAGACTCTGGATGAGGACAGCTTTGTCCACACGGGCGGGGCTTGCTTCCCGCTTCGCAGTCTGAGCCCTTGGTCACAGAGCAATTCAGATCTTCTTAGTTTCTAAGTAATCCAGTGCGAAAACATTGAGGATTTATATTGTCTTCCTCTGAGGTTTAGAGAGGGTTTAACTTTTAGTGTCTAGATCATTAGGGCAGTTGAGGGCTAATGAAGTAATTATGTCTACTCAGTCTAACCACATGTGAAATACCACACTGGAAACATTTTACCTCTCTCCTCCAAAATAAAACTTTTTATTTTATGGTAACAAATAATCAAAAGATTTTAAAGGTTGTCAGTATACCTAATCCATGAATGACCGTCTCAAAGCAGTGTGGAGCAGTTATGATTACTGGTTACAATAGCAACACATCCAGGGCCTTGGCAGCTCCCCACTGCGAAAAAAAGGAATGGATGTATGACAAGGGGTTAACCTTAGAAAGAAAGAGACTTGGTTTTAGTCACGAGGATAGAAATTAAGATGAATATGAAGAGGAGAGGGAGAGAGATGGGAACGTCACAGCCTTTAAGGACAAATAAGGGCACAGAAGTTGCAGGTGGATGACGTGGGAGAGCCACAGTGTAGGGAAAAGGTGGGAGGTGAAAAGGGCAAAGCGGAAAAAGTAACCGCGGGGTGAGGACAGGGACGTTCTGAGTCCCGTCTCGGGCTGCCCTGCCGGAGTGTGGTCGCCTTCTGTCCTGTCGAGGTGTGATTCTTCGGCCCAGGTCCTGGCCCTGTCACCCACTTTGCCCCAGGGTGCCGCTTCCTGATCCCAGGAACTCCCTGGGCCTCAGATGGGGAAGTGCAAAGACAGATGCCACGACTCAAATTAGCACCGCCGGAGCCTGCAGAGACCGGCCTCCCTCCCTTTCCTTATTTCTTTCCTGATGGAGTAACAGCCCCAGAGAGGAATCCAGCAAACCGTGGGGCTGGCAGAGAAGTGGAAGTTGTTGTCTCTGAGCAGACCTTGGAAACCCCCCCACCACAAAGGAAATTATCCCCTGGCCAGGACGTCTGTGGGCCGTTGTCCGGCAGTTACCCATTTCAGTCTGTGGGTTGTGGGCTGTAAACCGGAGCTTCTTAGTGGCTTAACGGCTTAAGGATCCCATCAGCCCTGCTGCTCTGCCCTTGTGAGGGCACCTCGCACAGACCCGGGACGCACTGACGGCCGTCTCGCCGTATTCTTAGTGAAATCAGGTGTCCCTTGATCGCAGGTGAGGAAACAGCCGGCTGGAGGATGTCAGGTGACCGTTGTTGTGTCATTTTAGCATCTTCGTAGAGGTGCTGAAATTAGGAACAAGATCTCCTGAGTCCCGGTGCACGGTTTTGTTTTGCTTTTTAAATAATACACCATAAAACCTCACTTGTTTCTGAGTTCCTAGGATTACTTTTGGTATCAAGGGAAAAGGAACCGAGCAGACCTGGGATGGAGGTGGGTGGCAGAGTCAGAGGGGAGCCTGTGGTGGAGGGTTTTGTGCTTGCAAAGCTTTGTAGCTCCCGCCAGTGGGACTGAGCAAGGGGCTGGCAGCTCCCCCTGAGCCTGGCTTGTGTCCCATTTTTGAGGCCTCAGGGTTATTTTTAGCCTCAGGGCCTTGGAAGCAGGTGTGGTCCAGGCTTGAAGGCCACGCCTGGAATCTGTTCAAGTTCTGTTGTGCGTGTCCGTTTAGGAGCTGAGGACAGTGATGGACCACTGTATAGGCTATTAAAAGAATCTGCTTTTCCAGTGAGAGGAGTAACAGTCACACTGTGTTTCATTTGTGATGCTTTAGGTAGGTTTACTTTGAAGACTTTATAAAATGAAACACATTTTAAGAATGTTAAGAAATATATTAATTTTAAAAAGCTAGCGATAAGTCCTTTGTATACAGAAAAATCCTTCTGTATTAAGAGTTATACCCCAGCTGATGTGTTTTTAAAGTCCGGATTTGTAGTCGCAAGTGTGTAATTTAAAATTTAATTTTTCTCACCTCCCCCCCCAACATTATTGTTATTAAAATAATCCTTTGTAAGTCCTTTTGTGAAGTAGAAATTCAGCTTTTACCTTGACGGTAAACATCACTTTCCCTACATTGTATTTCTTCATCTTCTTGCCTTGTCCAAACTCACACTTTTTTTTTTCCTATTGAAGTATAGTTGATTTACAGTGTTGTGATAGTTTCAGGTGTACAGCAGAGTGACTCAGTTATACATTTATATATATGTAAAAATATGTATATGTATTCTTTTTCAGATTATTTTCCATTATAGGTTATTTGAGATATTGAATATGGTTCCCTGTGCTAGACAGTGAATCCTTGTTATCTGTTTTATATATAGTAGTTAGTACTGTTTATCCCAGACTCCTAATTTATCTGTCCCCTCTTCCCTTTTGGTAACCGTACGTTTGTTTTCTATGTCTGTGAGTCTATTTCCTTTTTGTAAATAAGTTCATTTATCATTTCTTTAAGATTCCACATATAAATAATACATATTTGTCTTTCTGACTTACTTCATTTAGAATGATAACCTCTAGGTCATTCCATGCTGCTGTAAATGGTGTTATTTCATTCTTTTTTATGACTGAATAATATCCCACTGTCTGTGTGTATGTATGTGTGTGTGTGTGTGTATATATATATATATATATATGTATATATATATATATATATATATATATATACACATACGTATACACACGCACATGCACCACATCTTTATCCAGTCATCTGCCAGTGGACATTTAGGTTGCTTCCATGTCTTGGCTGTTGTAAATAATGCTGCTGTGAACACTGGATGCCTGTATCTTTTCGAATTAGCATTTTCATCTTTTCCAGGTATATACCCAGCAGTGGTATTGCTGGATCACATGGTAACGCTATTTTTAGCTTTTTAAGGAACCTCCATACTGTTTCCATGATGGCTGCACTAGTTCACATTCCCACCGACAGTGTAGGAGGAATCTCTTCTCCACACCCTCTCCGGCATTTATTATTTATAGACTTTTTAATGATAGCCATTCTGACTGGTGTAAGGTGACACCTCCTTGTAGTTTTAATTTGCATTTCTCTAATAATTAGCAAAATTGAGCATCTTTTCCTATGTCTGTTGGCCAGCTGTATGTCGTCTTTGGAGAAATGTCTGTTTGGGCCTTCTGCCCATTTTTTCAATGGCAAACCCACACCTTTCTTGACAGTGCTGGCAAAGAGGAGTGCCAGCCAGACCAGAGCCACCAGGACCTGGCTCTGTGGGTGTGTCATGCCCTTTTTCTAAATTTTTCTGCACTTTCCAAGTTTATGGTAAATAAAAGAATATAAAAAGTATTACCTTTACTTAAGCAAAACTATTATGACATTTTTTAATATATGTTTGTGTGTTTGTATGTATGTGGGTGTTTGAGGTTTTGCTTTACCTACTGTTGGGTACCTGGATTTTATTCTGTTAATATATTATGACCATCTTTCATTGTTGGTCATGTTTATTTCAGTTGTAATATCTTTAGTAATTTAGTCCTTCCTCAGGAAAGAACACCTTATCTTCTATGTAGTGGAATTTTGCTGTTTGGGGGAGGGTGGGCCAAATGTGGTGCATGGATGAAGATTGTACATTTATATTAGTATTATCAACCCCTTGAGGCAGGATGGATGGGAGGGTGCCATCCGGGAGAGATACCTGGTGTGGAGGAAGGAAAGAGGCAGGTGGGGAGGGTGGGGAGGGGGAAGCCGGTGAAACAGGTGAGCACAAACAGGAGGCTTCAGCTGGGCCAGAACCCAGAGGGCAGCACGCTTCCTCAGCAGGAGCTCGGTGAGGGCTTCTCACAGATCAGAACTCTGCCTGGCTGGCCTGTGTCTGCAGAAAGGTGCTCTATTTAGTCTTTGAAGGGTGGCTGCTCTTCCAGCCTCTGTCTGTGGATCCTTGAGACGCATGTGAAGAACCTGAGCCTCTGATGAGGACAGGTCCTCTCAGCCCCTCTGCATCTGTGCAGTGACTCAAGCACACCTGTCCTGTCACTGCTGCCACCAGTCAGATTGTGTCCTCTCCGCTGGGGTAAGAAAAGACGGTCAAGTCATGAGTGGGTGACTGAACAACACGTTTAAGCTCCCCTTCTCGGCTTTGGGGAAGGTTTGTTTTGTTTTGTTTTTGTTTTTCTGTTGAATGTGTTTTATCAAATACCAGACCTCAGAATTTCCGTCAGGGTTACCCCACAGCGTGGGAGGCAGAGTTGCTCCGATCACTGTAGAGCTAAGATGGTCAAAGTCCAAGATGCTCTTGCTTCTAGGCGCGTGGCCCACTTTTTTTTTCCTTTTGATTTGTTCAGTTTTTCTCCTGTTGGAAGGCTGTGAGTAAGGCCCTGCTGGTGTATCTTGTTGCCTCTTTCTTCAGTTTTATTGGGGGTGGAAAAAAAATTTAAGAGTGGCCTGTAGTTTAGTAACAGTAAACTTCTCACCTGATTATATCCTTTCCATAAATTCTCTGAGAATTTGAACTTGAGCTCAAGCTCAAGCAAACAGGGCTCAACAGCTCTCCTCCCTGAACGAAGCCTGGCCCAGCCTTTGCCCTCTGCTGAGAAGTCGTGTGTAAAAGGAAGAGTGTAAAATGGATACGTGCCCCCTCCAGGTCCCCCTCTGCAGACCATCAGTTCTCGGGGCCATCCCTCACCCACCGCCGCGGGTCCTGCTATGGGCAGTCGGGCGGCGTGGAGGGGAGATGGCGTGTGGGAAAGGGACTCACCGCTTTCCTAGGGGGTGACCCAGCGCCGTGAGACTGCCCAGAGCCAGGACCCTGTCTGAAGGCTGAAAAGAGTAACTCATCTGAGAAGATGCTAAATAGAGTCATTTAAAAACGACCTGATTCTTTAAAAAATGTTCTGGTTGGGCATTAGCTTTAAAGGCTACAAGTAAAGGAAAGGCTACAATCCAAAAAAGCTTTAGCTTTTTAAACTTACATAATTATCAAAGAAATAAAGCCAACCACAAAGTAAGAAATAACAGAATGCAGTAATCCAATCATAAAGAACAGTCAAATGTGCTTACACATATTCAAGAAATTAATCATCTAAGTTAGAAATAACAAGTAGTTCATTTGTGTCCTTTTCTTTTTTCAGATTCCACATATAAATGATATCATGACATTTTTCTTTCTCTTTCTGGCTTACTTAGAATGATGATGTCCAGGTCTATCCATGTTGCTGCAAATGGCATTATTTTATCCTTTTTATGGCTGAGTAGTATTCCATTGTATATATACCACATCTTTTTTGTTGTTGTTGTTGGTAATGATTTTTTTAACATTTTTTTATTGATTTATAATCATTTTACAATGTTGTGTCAAATTCCAGTGTTCAGCACAATTTTTCAGTCATACATGGACATATACACACTCACTGTCACATTTTTTTCTCTGTGAGCTACCATAAGATTTTGTGTATATTTCCCTGTGCTATACAGTATAATCTTGTTTATCTATTCTACAATTTTGAAATCCCAGTCTATCCCTTCCCACCCTCCGCCCACCTGGCAACCACAAGTCTGTATTCTATGTCTATGAGTCTGTTTCTGTTCTGTATTTATGCTTTGTTTGTTTGTTTGTTTTTTAGATTCCACTTATGAGCGATCTCATATGGTATTTTTCTTTCTCTTTCTGGCTTACTTCACTTAGAATGACATTCTCCAGGAGCATCCATGTTGCTGCAAATGGCATTATGTTGTTGGTTTTTAGGCTGAGTAGTATTCCATTGTATAAATATACTACATCTTCTTTATCCAGTCACCTGTTGATGGACATTTAGGGTGTTTCTATGTCTTGGCTATAGTAAATAATGCTGCTATGAACATTGGGGTGCAGGTGTCATCCTGAAGTAGGGTTCCTTCTGGATATAAGCCCAAGAGTGGGATTCCTGGGTCATATGGTAAGTCTATTCCTAGTCTTATGAGGAATCTCCATACTGTTTTCCACAGTGGCTGTACCAAACTGCATTCCCACCAGCAGTGTAGGAGGGTTCCTCTTTCTCCACAGCCTCTCCAGCATTTGTCATTTGTGGACTTTTGAATGATGGCCATTCTGACTGGTGTGAGGTGATACCTCATTGCAGTTTTGATTTGCATTTCTCTGATAATTAGTGATATTGAGCATTTTTTCATGTGTCTATTGATCATTTGTATGTCTTCCTTGGAGAATTGCTTGTTTAGGTCTTCTGTCCATTTTTGGATTGGGTTGTTTATTTTCTTCTTATTGAGTCGTATGAGCTGCTTATATATTCTGGAGATCAAGCTTGTCCTTCTAATTAAATTGGTCAAGAGAAGTCTTCCGGTTCTCTGAGTGACTCAGTGGTATCCTGTACTCTTGCAAAGTTGGATGGAGAGTGAATTTCAATAAATAAAACACTGACTTTCATTATAAAGTCTTAGGTACATTTCCATAGGTAACCAAATGGAATCTAAGATATAAATTACACAGAAAACCTTAAAACATTATATATTAAAAGGGGAAGGTTTAGACATAATTTATGTCAATATTAAATGTTATAAAATACGAAATATAAATTGCTGGCTGAAATGTAAAATACACCACAGTTGGCCCTTCTTTAGAACAAGTTGCCCACCCTGTTCCCTGATCTGTGTATTTTGTTACACTAATATGTTGCCTCCACCTCTCTCTATCCCTGCATAATAAAGTCCTTTAAATTTTTTATTTCTGAAACTGGGATACTTTGTAAGTATTTGTTTAGTAGCCCTGGCTAAGGTTACTAGTCTTTGGTATGATAAATACTGGTTTGTTGACTTCTTTTTTTTAATAGAAAACTGCCTTGTACGTATAGAGAAGGGTTATTTAGAGGTCTTCTGCAGGGCCAGCTGCAGACTTCCTCAATGGTCAATCTCCTCTTGGGAAGAGAGGCTCTCTGCTACCCTGGCCCCATCTCCTGGGCGACAGCGTGGTCCAGGGCCCGCTCAGCATGAGCCCCGGGCAGCCTGAAAGGCGGCCCAGCCGGGAGGCCTTGAACACCTCCCTTGGGGTCCGCAGGGACAGGAGCAGCAGCTGAGTGACGTGGCTGACAGCCTTCAGCCTCTGGCAGGAGACACCCCGCCAGTGTTGACCTTCAGTGGCCTCCCGACCACCGTACAGGGAACTCGTGGTGCCCCCTCTGTCTGGGCAGGAACAGCCAGGGTTGCAGCAGGGGGTCCTTCAAGAGATCATTTCATATTTCCATGAATGTGCGTGTCACAGTTGAAACTCCTCTTAAGTCAGAGGAGTCCCAGGGGACCCTCTCCCGTTAGGATGCCCTCCAGCAGTTTGCTGACCCTTCAAGCCCATCGTTGTGAATTACTCTCCAGCTTTTCAGCCCTCAGGTAAACAGCTGATTGAGCAGGTGTAACGCCAGAGGAAAGGGGGAGTTGTCTTTCAAGGTTAAGTGTTTCTACATGTTTTATTTAGATTCCCAAAAGTGCAGCTGTGAAAGGCCCATGGATATACAAGTTGTATCACATTCTCATTAAATTTGGAAAAAAATCAGATTGGAGTATTTTAAGTGAAAGAGAAGGCAAGATGCTAACAGCGTACACACCTTGTAACCAGCTGAAGAAGGAAAAGGAAGAGTGTATAGTGTTTTACTTTACATTCATTTAAAAAAGTCTTTGGAAGAAATCAGAAGAAACTACTAACAGTGGTTACCAGTTAGACAGAGGAGGACCTGGACAGATGAAAGACAGAGATACTCAACAGATTCCATTTTTTTCATTTCAATGTATTTGTTGGAATTTCAGTATAATGGCAGTTTTAACAGCTTTATTGAAGTTTAATGGACATACATTGGGTAGGTAAAGTATACATATTCATTGCATGTATACAGTTTTTATATATATATTTTGAACTATGTGAGTATATTCTTTATTATAAATAGAAAGAAATTAATTAAAACTTTAAAAACTGGCTAAGTAAATAGATAATAAATGACAAAGCTGGCCTGCCCTGTGTTCTGTCTTAAAATTTTTATTACTTTTGCCTTGTAGAAATTTTGGGTACGATTAGCTGGTGTTGCCAACAATAAAATATTCTCTTGTCATCTTTCAAATCCTACTTGATGCAAAAGATTCTGAGAACAAAACTGTCACAGACATGTCCCTGATCTCAGAGTATTGACATTCTTTTTTTTTTTCATGTACAATAAAATGTGTTTGTTAAGTATGAATTCATGAGTTTTGACAAATATATATACTCATGCAACCACTACCACAATTAAAATACAGAAGAGTATTGACATTCTTCAGAATGAACAGTGAGTACAGAGAAATTTCTAAATGAGAGTTGTAGCCCAGGATGAGGACTTCCCCAGAATTCTCCAGCTGCAAGTAAACGAGGTGTAAGGTTATTGTTCCCCACCCTCCACACCCCCTTGCAGGGCTTGGCCTCTCCCACAGTCACCTGGAACCACAGCAGATCAGACCGTGGCCACTCAGGTGCCCTAGGAAGGGCCCCAGCCGGCCTCAGTGCAGCAGGGAGGTAGCTTTGTCCTCAGCTCACCTTCGCTCTCTTGCTTCAGTGCATCCTCGTATTAGAGTCACTGAGCAGACCTTGTCTTGGCCAGGAAAAGGGTCTTTTTTTATCTGGAACTCTGGTTCTCCAGGCCAGAGTGACCGTTTCCTCCTGGGTGGACCTGTCGGCCGTAGCCTGCCGTTGGTTCCAGCGGTGTGGGCTTTGCAGAGTTGGCTGAAGGGAAGCAGAGATGAGAACTTTCTAACTCAGCTTTTGCATGTTTGCGGTCTTCCCCCTCCCTGTGTCCCTCCATCTGCTAACCCAGATAACTGCTTTGTCCGGTCCAGCTTTTGTCACCGAGAGGAGCCAGTCGGGCCCGGAAACACAGGGCCGTTGCTGGAGTCAGGGCCACTTGCCCCATTCTCGGGTTTCCGCTTTCTGTGCCGCCGGGTACCGAGTGGATGGGCCACGTCATTCTGTCTCATCCAGCCTCACTGTGGGGACAAGTTCTTAGGAAAACAGGGTAACCCTGGAGTAGGAGCCCTGGTGTGGGAGGCAGCCAGCCTGAGCACAGGACCTTGCGTGGCTGTGGATGGTGTCAGCAGGCGGTCAGGGCTTGACCCAGCACTGGTGACCCTGGGTGGTGCTCTGCACACATGTGTCAGCTGATTGACTAGGATGCATTCTCTGCTCTGGTTTCTTCAGTTGAAGGTAGAGATGGCTTTTGTGCTTCATGGCCATTAAGCAAGACGGAAAATACATACACTCCTAGAGTGAAGACAAGAAATGGACAAATAATGTGTTACACGGGGCTGATCTGTCAGATGTGAGAGTGGATGAGACGGTGTCCTAGCTCCGTGCGTGTCCGGCTCTGGGAGAAGGGGCACCGCTTGCTTGAAGCTGGACTGCAGGCGGATGGAACTGCTCTCTTATCTGCCGAGGGCTTCCTCTCAGATTCCAGACGCAAGGCAGCCCTGCTCACCGCTAGCATCTTTACAGCATTTCCCTCCTTTCTCTGTGTGATGACTAGTTGCTTTCTCACTCACTCCCTTTAGATAAAAACAGATCATTTTCTCCTCAAAATAAACTTTGTGAGGAGACAAGGTCAATATTATATCTCCGTTTTATTGATGAGGAAAGTGTGGTTCAGAGAGGTTAGTATGGCTTGTCCAAAGTTACATAACCAGTAAAGCGCAAGGCCACTTCTCTCTCCAGCCCGCTCCCGCTTGCTTCTCTCTGCTTCAGTTTCTAGTTTCTAAGTCTGAGATTAGGAAGTAGGACCCAGTGCTTTTTGAGGATTTGACTGTCCTGATCTAAAATCAGTTCATCAAATATGAATTATTCAGTTTCTTAAGTCATTTTTGTAACGAGGATTCTGCTTACTTGTGACCATGTAAATTGAGTATCTTATGTGCACAGCACGGTGGAGGTAAGAAATATAATACAAAACCTCTGCCACCAAATGGTTTATCCTCTAGAAGTTCAATGCCAACAGTGGACGCCTAGTTTTGTGTAGAAGAGCATTTCCTATAAGCGGAGATGGATCCCAGAGATAGGAATGTGAGAGTATTAAAGGTCAGGATGAGGTCTGAGCAATGGGCACAAAACTCCAACTAGCGTTTACTCGGAGATGGTCCATCTCAGCAGGCTGGCAGGAACAGCGAAGCAGCAGGTCCAGCATTACGGGCTCTGTGTGCCTGGTTGCTGACCTGGAATCCAGGGCTAAGGTGTGAGATTTTCTCAGGCTGGGAGTCAGTGATTCTCTCAAGAATGAGGCACAAGAAAAACAGGAGTGAGCCTGTGAGGGACCGGGGAACTGGGGTACCGACCGGCCAGAGTCTGAGCTGTGAGGCTGCCTGGGGCGGAGCTGGGCACATCACAGGCCCCCAGCAGTCAGCTCAGCACTTGGCAAGCCAGCCTTATCGGTCATTTTTGTCCCTCCTCTTCCTTAGAAGGCAGCTGAAATTCATAGAGCCTCCCATTTTTCCTGCCTCTTCTTCCTGAGAGCGATTTAAAGGGGCTACTCACAGACACACATCTACCATCACAGTAATTCTCAAGCCATCAGAAGAGATTTTTTTTTTTTGTCCTGATCATGTGGATTGCTCACCTGGTCCTAGGTTGTTCTCAGCTTTTTCCAAGAAATAAGCAGATAAGATGGAGGAAACCCATTTGGAATAATAATCCTCCGAGTGGCTTTTTGTAGCATTTCTAATCTCATACGAATAGCCGATTAGTTCTGGGCCCCCAGGTGATGGTAATTTGTGACTAGGTCTTATTTTGTCTTCTGAGGTTTTGTATCGTGAGGTGAAACTGAATTATCATTAGTACGTTTTCCGAAGCCATACCTGTTTGTCCTTTTTGTTTGTTTGTTCTAATGAAACAGTGCACCAAGTATGGAATTAGATTAATGGAGTAAATATTATGAATCATACACTCTCGCTAATCTGATGCTCTTTCTTCTTTTGACCCCGTGTTTTGTTTTCCGTCTGTCATTCTCTCTCCGTGTAGGCTTTTGAGCCCCGTGTAAAGCCGTTGGAGCGAGGGAGCAGAGGTAAAGAATGATGTAATGCGCTTGCTGCCCCAAAGCATCTTTTGTTGGAATGGTTATTCCAGTCATCTCTTTATGAATCAAATGTGAGGGGCTGCTTTGTGGCAGGAGGCCTTTGCGAGAGCACATCAACGGGAAAGAGAAAGAGACATTCACTTGGAGGGCTCCTGCTGAAAATGCGCTTAACTCTCCTCTTCCGTCACCACCAGCCTGACCTCATACATTTCAGCACAATGGAGTGGCTGAGCCTTTGAGCACCCCACCATTACATCATCGTGGCAAATTAAAGGAGGAGGTGGGAAAAGAGGACCTATTGTTGTCATGGCCCATGAGATGATTGGAACTCAAATTGTTACTGAGAGGCTGGTGGCTCTGCTGGAAAGTGGAACGGAAAAAGTGCTGCTAATTGACAGCCGGCCATTCGTGGAATACAATACGTCCCACATTTTGGAAGCCATTAATATCAACTGCTCCAAGCTTATGAAGCGAAGGTTGCAGCAGGACAAAGTGTTAATTACAGAGCTCATCCAGCACTCAGCCAAACATAAGGTACTGGCTTGCTTTTTTTTTTTTTTCCTTTTTAAAATAAACGGACATACTGAATGGGGAATAATTTTAAATGAAGCTTGATTTTTAAGGGGAGAAAGTAATTGAGGAAGTTTTGGTTGCTTTTTTTAAACTTCGGTACCTTCAGATACCTCAAAATAATTTACTAATTGTAAACATTGTCACATGTAAGGATATTTCTGAACTGTACAGAAAGGTTACCTTGTTTTAATTTGATCAAGTGCTCTATTTTCCTATTAATGGCCTGCTAAGATGGTTTTATTAATTTGAGCACAAATAGAAAGTTTTATAACTAATACATTGTATTAATACTCAATTATTAGTATTTATGTATTAGTATATAATGTCTTGTGTATGTATTATTAATCATACATTAATACATTGTTTTGTATTGTTTACAAATGTACTGAAAATAATTCTTTTCAAGTGCCTTGGAAAGAAAGTAGAAACTAATATTAGAAGTGCTTTTTATGTGTGGGAAGGTAAGGTTATAGTCAGAACTTGAAAATCTTCAAGGAAATTTATTCTTAGGATCCCAAAATGTCATCTTGTGGTAGGTTAAGTTCTTTCTTTTGTTCAGTAATAAAAATGAGTTCGTGCTTCAGTTTTACTAAACAACTGATTTGTTACTATGCAGAAGCCACCTTTAAATGTTTCTTTAGTTCAAGGATTGTTATGTTTATTTTGCATATTATTTTGTTGAACATGCTTTTACCCTTTTATAGTGGTAAGGATTTGAAATCGAGGCGTTTTGAGCACATTTACACAGAAATAGCATCCAGTTTGCCCTTTTAAAGTTGACTTTTACAAGCACTTAAGCCATTTGTATGCTTGGTTTATCCAGTAACCTGACCGCATCTCATTTTTGTTCAGATTATTAATGAAAACAGGAAGCAGTTATTTGCTTCAGCAGCAGAGGTTTACGGGCTTATTTTTCTCGCCCTCCTTCCTAACAGCCTCACGTTTGCATTTTTAGGTCGACATTGACTGCAGCCAGAAGGTTGTAGTTTACGATCAAAGCTCCCAAGATGTTGCCTCTCTGGCTTCAGACTGTTTTCTCACTGTACTTCTGGGTAAACTGGAGAAGAGCTTCAGCTCTGTTCACCTGCTTGCAGGTAAGGCTTGTGGTAGAATTGAAAGCGCTCGGAATCTCCCTGGGCCCGCGAGGAAGCAGTATTTCACAATGAGCTCAAAGTACCCTGGATGGACGCACCTTTGAGGTCATTGTGTAAAGAGGCTTATTTATAGCTTTTGATTGACGTAACTATTCTACCGAACGCAAATATTGTTATTCTTTCCCACCGGTCAGTGTATTTTTGATTTAGCTCAAATACCTCTTCATTTGATGTTTATTAGCTCAAAGTGCCACGTAGGTCTTTGCGCTCGTGTGGATAGCTCAAAGTCGGCTGCTTCTGTCTGGGGACCTTTTCATTCACCTGTGATCCAGGATGCCGAACGCTCTACATACATCTTAGCTCCTACTTAGTTCCCACCCCCAGGGCGAGAACCCGACCATGATTCAGTGTGAACTCCTGTTCAACGTTTATAGTCAAAGTGAATGCCAGCCATGAGATCACTAGCCTGGACATTATGAATAGTGAGAAAGGAAGAGAATGTGTATAGAATATTTTTTCTAATAAAGAATATGTTTTCTAACAACTAGGGAGAATATTTAAAGACTAACTTACTTAGGTATTTTTGTTTGTTTTCACAACTAAAACGAAGTCTCAGCTCGCAAATGTTTAGCAACCAGATGACCTTATAAAAGTGCATGGGAAGGACTAAATATTTTATATCTGCCCTAGAGGAGGGCAGCGTGGGAGTCCGTCTTACCAAATTCCAAAGTGGATTGTTCATCCCTTGCTTCCCCTGTTTTGCAGACAGTACTAAAGCCCTTTCACTCACTCTGGCTCCCGGAGAGGGGAATACAGTTTGACAACACGCAGTAACCTTTACCACAAAGCCGCTGGGTCCAGCAGATTCTGCCACAGCGATCAGCAAGAGCGCTTTAAAAAATCTGATCTAAGAAAACCAAAATATGGACAGATATTATCATTTTCACATCTTTCATCTTTTGTTGCAAGGAGGGACCAGTGAGCTTGATGTTATTGGCAACTGACTGAAGTATAGATGTTCCAGTTGTAAGAGAATAGGATTAATCAGTTATTGGTGTGTTCACACTTTTAAACTCTCTTGCAGGTTTGAATAAGATTTCTGTGTCTCCGGTTCTCTCTCCTCAGCTTTTGCTTCTGTTCTCAAAGAACAAGCATAGTGTCCTGTCTCTTTCAGGTCACCTGTCGCCACACCTCTCATCTATGCTGTGATTCTGTCTGAGCTCCCTCCTGGCATCCTTAAGTGAAGCCAGCTTCCCTCAGAATGTAGCTTTCAGAGGTCTGTAACTGAGAATTGTAACACTAGGTTCTGTCTCTCATTGGGAGGCACATTGTTTTACTGGGAGTGTAGCTATGTTAAATATGACAACTGTTATTAGTGTTCCACTAACCTCGGTTGCTGAGTTGAGGAGCTAAGTTCATGCTTCTGGTAGCCACTGTGAGGGACTTTACCTTGGAATCCTATTGATGGAACGACGGTTTTTCTTTTTTCTTTCCTTTTTCTTTTTTTTTTTTTGATGGGATAGCCATTTAAAATCTATTGTAATTAAGGATGACAGTAATTAAATGGCAGATTGGGAGTTTAAAATTATTAAAATATTTGTGGTAATGGGTGTGGAGAACATTCTTAGTAGTGAAAATTGAAGGTTATTGTCTTTATTTGAAATGATTACTTGTAAATATTATAATGCATTTGTAATGAATAGAAATTAATTTAGTGGTTAAACCCTCATATATTTTGCAATTTTGGTTTTTTTTAAGTTGAAGTATAGTTGATTTACAATGTTGTTAGTTTCTGGTGTACAACATAGTGATTCAATTATACATATATATATATTTTTTTAATTATAGGTTGTCACGAGCAATTGAATATAGTTGCCTACGCTATATAGTAGGACCTTGTCGTTTATCTATTTTATATATAGTAGTTTATATATAGTATTTTATATATAGTAGTTTGTATCTGCTAATCTTAAACCCCTAAACTCCTTTGGGTTTCCCTTAAGGAGGGCGCACCATGACGTGCTTCCCCAAGAAGTGGTTACCCCACCTTGTCTTGTCTGAGGCACTCCCCCTGTGGGGCTCTGACCCGACAGCTTGGCCAGGCAGACACTCAGGAGGGGTGAGCTAGGGTGAGTTCTAGTTATTCAGGTAACTTTCTCCCCTTTCCCAAGGAGCACTCCCTTAATGGTCCCTGGAAGGTTCTTACCAGCCATGTGCAGCTTTGGGAAGGGCACTCAGCAGGCAGGAAGGAAGAAAAAGGGCTCATTCTGATTCTAGGTCAGTTCTAGAGACACGTGCGATGGCACTGGATCAGAACACCCCGGCACCCCCCCCCACTTCACACAGGAAATGTGTCCCAGATCCATCGGGGCAGCTCCAAGAACCACACACATGTTGTGTCAGCACCATGTCATCATCCACACCCTAGAGCCCTGTATTTTCTTTAACTTAGGAGGTAGCTTTAAGGACTGAATTGCCTTGTTTTGGGAGTTTCTGAGCAGCCAGATTTCTTAGGACACCTCAGGGAGGGTTCTGGGTGGTTAAAAGCCTCCCCAACCATCCGAAATTCTCTGGCCAGTTGGAAATTCCCTTGGTTAGTGAGTTTGTTCCCCAGATCAGACAGGGAAGTAGAGTCAGTGGAAGAGACTGCAGGGGGATGGCATGGCCATGAGTTCTTGGCAGAGTTTTTTTTTTGTTGTTTTTTTTTTTGCCAAGATCCAGCTGCTCAGAGGACACTCCAGGGATGTGGGTATAAGGGCATATCAACAAGTGTTTCGTAAATATTTTGCTTGGCGGGAAATAACTGACCTTGGAAAAGCAGGCTTGCGTCTCACAGGTGCTACAGGAAATGACAAGGTTGCGGGAGATGATCTCACTACACACGGCCCCTGTTGCTTTCAGCAGTTAGAGATGCTTGTCAGCCTCCTGTGGATGTGATAATAGAAAGACAGTGGTTTCTTGCAGGAATTTCTCCATCACTTTAGAGCTTTCAGCTACTCTAAGATTATTCAGGAAGAAAGTGTCAGATGCGTGAGATGGGTTTTTTTGTGGTCAATATATATGAAGAATTGTGGCCCAATTCCATTCGCCTTCTCAGGGCCACCTTACCCAGAGGAAAATGACTTTGGAGAAGGAGAACAGAGGGACCTTCCCAAGGAACTGATAGACCCAGACTTACCTACGGCACCCAGTTACATGGACGTTAATGATGAAGGCTTCCTGAAGGCAGAGGGATGGGTTTGGGGAAGTTCTGCTGGACCTAATTCTTTCATATGGAACCGCAGGGCCTGCTTTGGAATGGGTAGTCCAATCAGCTTAGCTTCTCCCAGGGAAGCAGATTCTGTTGAGCCACCTTGCCAGCTGATCATCAGTGAGACCAGGTTCCCATGTGTCTGCTAATCCTGAACCTTAGACCCTCCAGTGAACTCTACCTATATTGGCCACATCTGTGGGCCGGCTCAGTCAGGGACCTTGACCCCTGCCTGACCAGCTTTCCCTCTTTTTAAGCCCAATTAGTATTCTAAGCCATATGATTTATATTTGATTGTACATACCATCCTGTCACAAGTCTTTGATGATTATCCTAACATCTTATTGCAGCCTATGTTGTGTGTCTTTTTTCATTTGTTAGCTTAACTCTCCTACTGGAGTCTCTTTCTCAAGCTGAGAACTGACTTGTTCGTCTTCGTGTTCCCCACCAGGCCTAGCACTTCTTCAGTTTTCAGTAAATATCTGGCATGTAAATTAGCCCACGTGTAGGTTTATGCCATGTGTATTTCATGTGACTTATTTAGTAAATGTGATCATATTAAACAGTGATGAAACTAACCTAAAAGTGGAGCAAAAACTTGAGGATGTTTTGAAATAAATGATTTACAAGTTGTCTTTGTTCAGGAAGAGCAAAAATATAGCTGTTATGGAAAAGGTGTCTATGAAAACGTTTCCACCTATTTAAGCAGATTTAAACATGATTTCAAGATCTAATAAAAACACTGCTACAATTTTTTTCTTTTTTTAATTGAAGTATAGTCAATTTACAATGTTTTGTTAATTTCTGGTATACAGCATAGTGATTCATTTATACATATATATATATATTCCTTTTCATATTCTTTTTCATTATAGGTTATTACAAGATATTGAATATAGTTCCCTGTGCTATACAGTAGGACCTTGCTATTTATCTATTTTATATATAGCAGTTAGTTATCTTCAAATCCTGAATTCTCAATTTATCCCTCAAACCCCCACTTCCCCTTGGTAGCCATAAGTTTCTTTTCTGTGTCTGAGTCTGTTTCTGTTTTGTAATCAAGTTCATTTGTGCCGTTTTTTTTAGATTCCATAATATAAGTGATATTATCATATATTTTTTTCCCTTTCTGACCTACTTCACTTAGTATGACAATCTCCAGTTCTATCCATGTTGCTGCAAATGGCATTTTTCTTCTTTATGGCTCAGTAGTATTCCATTGTGTGTGTGTATGTATGTATGTATACACACACACACACACACACACACACACACAACTTCTTTATCCAGTCATCTATTGATGGACATTTAGGTTGCTTCTATGTCTTGCCTGTGGTAAATAACTACTCCAGTTAAGCAGCGCTTAAATACTGAACTTTGACAAGGATATAACAGCTCTGGAAACCTCGTGCCACTCATGGGAAGATACAGGTCCTTGAATTGTATGAATTGAGAATGGTTTAAATAACTTTTATGTATTTTAAAAAGAAATTGATTATTCTATTTAGTCATTAGTAAGTCTCCCAATAACCAAGCCAGATTAAACCATAGCACTGTTTCACGCCCAGAGGATTAAAGGGTTTAACTATGAGTTGTAGCCTCATCTTGGCTAAAAAGAATGAACTTGGGTCTCTCTGGAAAGCTCTCCGTCGTCATTGATGGAGATATAAACAGTTGCCAACTTTGACTTATTGATCAACTTTTTTGGTCTTACCACCCTTTAGAAAACTAGTTCTCTCTAAAAAAGCACCTTGTTTCTGGGCCTTTAATTATTCATTATATTGCTTTATTCTACTTACCTTTGTCTACTATATTTCTAAGGGTGCCAGATTAAAAATAAATATATTGGAAAAAAGGAAAACCACTGACTTTGGACATTTATTTTGGGCTAACATAGAGAAAAGAGAAGAAATGGGTTATAGTAGAAAGAAAGATCAACCTACAGATAAAAATGCTCTTCTATTATTTCCTTCTCTTTTCTCACTGTTGTAACTCAGGGTTACAAGCAAAAAGGGACCCGCATGGTGTATTAATTCTGCAGCACTCATTGCTGTCCTGTGATGAGGCACAGGACAGCCACGCAGCAAAATCTGCAAGTGAATCACAGGCTTCAGTCCTTTCATTTACAAATGAGGACAGTAACAGAGCCCTTGCGTGACTCTCCCCAGCTCTCCCTGTCACCGCTGTGCACCCAGGACTCTGGAATCTGCAGCCATTCCTGCGCCCTCTGGAATTCCTGCAGGAGGCCGGACTGAGAGTCAGGGCTGCCCGTTTCAGATCAGGCCTATCCTTTTTGTGGTAGCTGTTTCTCAGCCTCTGTGGAGTTCAGAGAGTCATAGTCTTACTTCACATTTTATGAAAGAAGCGATGTATAAAGATATACCATATATAAACGTTTTTTAAGCATTAAGTTATTTCAGCCAGGAGGATTCATCAGATAAAAAGGTGTGCTCTGCTCTGAGCGTAAGTCTGGCTCTGGATGGTGACAGCCTGGCCGTTGGGGTCAGCGGCAGGTACAGTGCTGTGGGCTCTTACAGACCTCCTGTCTCTTAGCACAGCTGAGGGCTTAGATTAGTGTCTGCTGTGGTTAAAGGCCAAATACACATTTCTTTGTTTCGAGTTAGACTTTGCTAGTGTAGTTAGAGCCAGGAGTGAATAACGATGCATTTAACTCTTTATCTGTCTTCAGTTTAACAGAGATCTTGATTCAGCCAGCAGTGCCGGGTAATAAATGTGCGGCTTTGGGTTAATGCAGTCAGTTACTGCCCTTCCTGGTGGAGCAGAGCGGACCCTGCCCCTCGGCCCCCAGCTTTTGCTGTCCGTGCCATTGTCACCGTCAGTTCTCTCATCCAGGCTGGCATTTCGTCTGCCCTCTCGTCTAGAGAAGGGAAATCTTCAATCGTTCCACATCGAAAACCCTGTAGCAGCTGGTAAAAGAGACTGACGTGAATGGATTTCAGTCAGAGTCCTGCAGTTATTCAGGAATTGGCTCTTCTCATGTTGGAGAAGCTGCGATGACCAAGAGCCGTGGAAAACACTAAAAATAGGTACCATGGTGCCCATTGGTTGCCGTGTTTGCTGGCTCTGCGCCGGAGCCTCAGTTTGCATAAGGTTATCCAGACTGGACCATCTTTTCTCCAGCTGCTGCCGCCAGTGTGGCAAGCCAACAGCTGTGTCCCTCCCCAGCCACCAGCGCCTCAGACACATGCCCGGAGCTGTGTCTGTTTAACAGATGGACGTCAGGCCAGCCTGGAGATAGTTCCCCAGTTCCTCATCCTGCCAAACAAAAGCACCCTGGGTGACCACAGTGGCATCAGTCCTCCCATGGCCCGTGGTGTCATCTGTGTCTCTGAAGAAACGCCAGGCCCAGGCCTGTCATTTCATCCAGCCTCTCCCTGTCCGGGGGCTCCTTTGGGTGGGTCCCCGGCCGGGCCTGGGGGACAGGGCACCGGAAGAGCACATGAGTCACGCTTGCCCTTGAGACCTGGCGGTTAATTTGGGGCACCCTGTCTGGAGTGGATGAAGCAGAGAAGCACGTGCTGGTGCGCTGAGCTGTGTGTGACGGTGGTGGTGACCCGGGGTAGCCTGCGGAAGTCAGGGGGAGTCGACTACGGCAGTGGAGCTGTCATCGAGCCCTGAAAGATGAGTAGGATTCAGGTGGGGAGTCCTGGGCGTTCTCACTAAAGGGGGGACGTGATTAAAAATGTCAGGCGTGAACACAGGTGTTAGGGGCAGCGAGGAGACTCGAGTGGGCTTTTTGTGACGGGGAGAGATGGGAATTGAGAGGAAACGCAGTCAGGCTGTGCGAGCCCTTTACACCAGAAGGCTGAGGCTGTGCTGTGGTGGGCGTCGTGAGCCTTGGAGACCTGGTGACACCTGTCACCTCTCAGCTGCTCCTCACTTCTGTACCAGTTCCGTCAGCCATCGTCATCCCCTCAGACCTGCTCCAGGGCCTTCCCACGCTCTCCTCACTCCCTGACTCACCACCTTCTAGTCTGTTACTCACACTAGAGCCAAAGTTACATTTGTGTGTTATATTTTTCATGGAACCCCGATGATACCACTCCCCAGTTCAGTTTGCATCAGGGCTCTTAGGGTAAACTCTAAACTCCTTCATGACTCATGAGGCCCTGCCCTGCCTACCTCCTGCCTTCACCTCAGGCCGCCCTCTGGCCTCAAGTGGTTTTGTGTGTGTCTGTGTTAGCTCTTTACTTAGGCTTATGTCAGGGGCTCTACACCTGTCGCCCGGAGGTGCACTTCTCTGCCTTGAGATGTCCCCTCGCCCCACTCACCTGGCTCTCCTGCCGGCTTCACGGTGGTGGTCGAGCCTTCCTAGCTCCCTGACTCCCAGGCAAAGTTGAGTTTCTGCTGTTACACACATTCCTTTGGCCACCCACCATAACTAGTTAATCATTGATCCAATTCTTTGGTTCAAGTTTGTCGTGCTGAGCTGTCCATTCCAGAGGGGGCCTCTGTCTTGGTCGCCGCCATCCCTGTTACCCAGCGCGGTGTCCAGCTTCCAGTAGGTGCTTGTCAAACGTCTCAGAACCTCCAGGGGGACCCCAGAGCCTCCAGTGCTGTCTGGCCGGCCGCGCGGGGGCCCCTTTCGTCCCCGCTGCTCAGCCGCACCTCCCGGGAAGCGGTGCGTTGGCCCCGGAGGAGGACGGTTGCGGGGCTGGAACACACACAGGTGACCTCACGGGAGAGCCTGCTCAGGGCAGATTAGGAAGCTTGGGTTTCAAGTGGAAAGGCTCGAGAAGTGAGTTGTACGGTGACTCATGGACAGTGTACCCGGCAGTCAGATTTGACACTTGAGAGTCATTTCTCTGGAGACCAGACTCATCTTCCTTTTTCCTCCTGACTCAGAGGGCTGTCTCCTGATTGACAGTCTTACTAGGCTGTCCTCTGACCATCGCTGCAGCTGCTTCGTCCTCGGTGGGGGTCTGACTGTAGTTGGTCCAGTTTGTTTCCTGAGGGATGTGCCCCTGGTCCCCTGAGCCATGGAGGTCACACTGGACTCTCCAGACCGTTACGGAGTCCTGAGCCACTGAGCGACACCAGAGAAAATCTCCTGTCTCCACCTTTCATGTCAGATTCCCTGGATATGACAGAAGCACACGGCAGACTCCTGTTGCTTTCAGGGATCACGGCAGCATTACCAATTCTCCCTTCTTTAGTAGCAGAGATATTTTTCTTGCCCTGTGCCAACTCGCTCATCCTGAGAGTCCTCTGGAGCCTTTGGTCGAGGAATAGGAAGCAGGTTCTGGGCTCCCACCCGTGCCAGCATAGCTTTCGGCTTTGAATGGAACCAGGAAATCCTTTTGAACACCAAAAATATCCAGGACTTATATCCATCAACAGCTATTCATTGTAACAAGGGAGGATTCAGTTAACATTTAATTATGTGCCAAGCGCTGTGCTAAATGCAGAGGTGATTGCAAAGGCATGTGAGGCACAGTTCTTACCCACAGGCATTCACACTGTGTCATAGCTGGAGAGATGAGGTCACAGCACACACAGAAAGGGAATTCACAATCATCAGGTCAGTGGTAAACACACTGCTAGATGATGGCTACAAATTTTATAGACGTTCTAAGTTGGCAAGACCATATTTAGATACACCAGTCAGGGGAGTTTTTTTAAAAATACAACAGAATTTGAAAAAAACAGACTCAACAGGATAAAATGGAATCTTCAGAGCAGCTCTGTAGTAAGGGAGGATTGTATCCTGGAACTTGTTCTGGTGGTGAGTGAATGTGGGTGTTCAGAAGGTAAAAGGTGTCGTGTGAGTCGTGGTGGGACTGTGGCTGGCACTGCTGGAGAAGAGGTGTGACCTGTGCTTGCCTCTGGTTTGGAAGGAAACGTAATGGATTGGAAGGACTGAATAGCCAGGGGCTCTAGATGGGAAAACATAGTGTACTGGGAAAACAGCGAGAAGACATGTGACATGGCGGGTGGCTGTAGGGAAATGAGGTTGGGCAGTAGACTGGGATCGGATTATCTGCAGGGCTGGAATGTCTGATGGAGAAGTTTGGATTTTATTCTCTGGGTATTTGGGAGCAGAGAGTCCATCAACACCTTATTTTAGGAGCCTAATCATGAGGCCACAGAATGGAAACTAGTTGGAAAAAGGACAGGTGGGTCTGAGAGAGCTGGTCCTGGACTCATCTCAGTGCATCACGAAGCTTGTGGGCTAGGGGATGGCAGAGCATGTGGAGGCAGGGACGGACAGACGGATGTCACCAAGGAAAGTTCGTGTGTCGATTCACCAGGTGAATGCTGCTGAGACGAGGGGGCAATGGGGACGAAGTGAAAGAAAGCGAGAGAGATACTGTCTTTGAGTTTATTTTCAAAGTGTCAGTAATTCTTTCAAGTGAAACTGACCAAAAGAGGGTTGAAAATGTTAGATTGGAGTCTGGGGACATCGAGCCCCCAAATACAGACTTGGAAATCTTTGATGTTCAGGTGAGAATTGAGCCAATGTGACCTCCTAGGTAACCTCCTTCCAGGCTGATGGGAGCAGAGGCCTTCCGAGTCCTCCGCACTTGGGGAGTCGCAGCTGCTGTCCACGTGGCTGGGTCTCCACGTCTTAGAGTCACTGGAGGACTTGCCTCTGCCGGTCTCTCCTGCTCAGTGCTTGTTGCTTTTCCCCAGCCGGCTGGGGCTTCCAGCTGTGTCCCTTCTGATTGGCCACCCTGGTTGTCCTCTTCAGAACTGTCTTTGGGGGCATTTATTAAGAGTCCCGCCTGGCTGTGTGTGTGTGCGCGCACGCATGCAGAGAAAGTGTTTCTGGGTGTAGTTATGTATTGCCGATTTGAAAGATCAGTAAAATATTAAGAAAAAAAAAATCACTCTACGTCATCTGAGACCCATTACTAAACAACACTTCTGGATTTTGCCAGTTGAATTGATCTAGATAACACTATTTTGAGGAATATAAGATTTAGGCATTATGAATCACATGAAATTATAAGTTGCCTTATTTTAGTATTTAGTGGTTTCTTTAATGCTAGTACTTTGAAAATTTTTAGTCCATTTATTGGGTGCGTGATAGCTGTGTTAATCCAGAAGTTAGGTGAAATTTCCCATTCCCCAGCTGGGCCAGGTGACAGGTTGTTTCACTCAGAGGGAGCTTTCTCAGAGGTGGCATTTGTCGGGCAAGTTGTACGTACGCAATGTAGGCTGCTTCTCGGCTTCGCAGAGGGTCTCCACAGAAATGCCTGTCTGTCTACTTTCCCCTCGCGTGGTTGGAAGGGATGGAATCAGAGTTTAAAACTAGTTAATGCTCCGTGTCATTTGGGAGTTTTCTCCTCAGTGCTGCTCGGTGGAGAATTGACTGTGAATGCTGGAATACCACAGTTCCACATTTTTGTTTGCTATCCTCGGAGATACAGAATTATGTTGCTTGTCTCTTTCTTTTCATTTTGTGTAAGTAGTTTCAATTTTCCGTGTATACAGTCTGCTGACCCTAGAAGAATTGTGACCATGCTTGAGTGTTTATAAATGGCTAGAGAACAGAGTCGTCTGCATCAGTCACCTTAAACATAAAATGATTATTCTTGAGAGCAGTTAAAATATTTCCAAAATACACATTTCGGCATCTCGGCTTTTGATGTTAGGGTTGTCTCCTTTGTGCAATAGCAAAGCACAGATTCTGTTTTCAGGATGGAGAGAACTGTTCTCTACAGGTGCAGAGGTCCTCCGCTGAAATCCTTCACATGCGTTCTAGAATAACTAAATGAATGGGTCGTATTTATGTCCCAAAAAGGGAGTCTTTGTTTTACAAAAGGATTAAACTACATGAGAACTATATTTAAAAACTATGAAACTGTATACACTGTGAAAATGATTTAGTGTACAGAAATTAAATTTGCATATGGCTTTCTTAGAAAAGTGTCTTTCGTGAAGTAGAGCTTTGTGTAAATAGATTTCTGTGTGTAGCCACTGAATCCATCCGTGGTATGGGAGGGGGGCTGCCTGTAATCCCCCTTCCCAGTCTGGGCAGCTCTGTCCGCTGATGAAGCTCTAAGGACTTGCTGCCTATTTGAACCCAAGCGTAAGGGAGCAGCCCTCTGCTTCTCCCTGCAGGGAACCATCTTCAAAGTCATGGAATTGACGTTTATCTCTAGTTTGACTAAAAGGGATACATTGTTAGAATTTGGGTCTTAAAAATTAACATCGCTAATCTGCAGCAAAGTGTGACTTCTGTTGGTTATGTAGATATTCTTTCATTTGAAGAAACCACACTGATTTGTAACTGATGGCAAGGGTCAGAGGGGAGAGAAAAGTGGCGGATTGAAATTTAGTGGCGTTGTTATATATATTTTATTTTACTTGGCAGATTTTTTTCCTTCTGAAAATGGAATGGTGGTTGGCATTGGCTTTTATAGAAAATAGTATTTATGATTGGCATTGCGAAGGAGGTGCTCTTAACAGAAGTGTTTCTTGGCTGAGTTAGAATAAAGAGATACACAGATTATGAATTCCTTTAAGCTATACCAAATGTTTTCTCTGTCCAAAGTAATGTGTATGTTTTTATTTATAAACATGCATTCCACTGGTTGGATTTGTGGAAGACAAACAGAAATACCGATTTTAACACTGCAGTTTGTCTGCCTGTCGGTCCAAATCTGTAGAGGCCAGTGGTGTCTGTATGTCTGTTTGCCCGTCTCCCCATCCCCATTTCTGTACACACTAGGGTGTCTGCATATGTGTATGCCTCTTAAAAATACACAGTTGTAGCACAGGGGCCATAGCAGATACAGCATCCCCGAGATTCAGGTCTGTCCGAGGGACACACGTGAGGGCTGTACCACATTCTGTTTTCCCCATTCCCTGATGATCAGCAGCACAAAATCTAGAGAAGGAAAAACTTGGCAAGATTGGACAGTGAGTCAGATTCTCAAACAACTTTAAAAAGTATTTAAAATCTTTTTCAAGAAGCGTGTCAGTTTCTTAGCACTGCCTTCGCAGTAGACAAAGGGGATTAGGAACTGATGTGTCCTCTCGTGCTGGAGTCCAGCTCGGGGACAGGGGACAGCAGGGTTAGGACAGGGGCGGAGATGACCTGATTCTGTGTCTGTCAGCTGTTCGTATCAAAGTTCACGTAGATGAGCTGTACTTTTCTGCTTGTGCGGGTCCAGTTTGTAAGAGGAAGAGGAACGTTTTAGACATATTCCAAAACTGACTTGCCAGTGAGGCCACAGATAGTTTTTTGAGGGTTTGGATAAGTCAGTCAGTGTCTCATCTGTTGTTAATTAATGAAATGAAACTGGGGTCACTAGAGTCCAACGATGAATGAAAGGTCAGCGAATGGAAAAAACTGTCAATGAAGGAGGATGTGAGCAGAGTGGAACATTGTCAGAGATAAAGATCGGGGAAATGTACTCTTTGGCGGAGGCAGTGTTTTCTGGAAGTGACTAGGAGTCCTGGTTTGGGACATTTGAAGCCAGACTGAGCACTGAACGAATGCCCTGATTTCAACAAAATCTGTTAAATATCTTAAGGCTGTTTGGGTTTATGCAAGAGACTAGTTAGGAAAAATTTGTAAAAAAAAAAAAAGTTTCTGTTTGTTTTATAATGTGTTTTACAATGTGTTGCTGCTGTTTGGTTTGGCTTTGGGGTTTTGTTCTGAGTGCAGAAAGTGGTGGCTTTCTCTTGTTTTTTTCTATTTTTCTGTCTTAGAATTTTCTAGAGCCACACTCACATTTTGCTTTTTTAGGACCACAGAGTTAGAAGTGATTGAGGATAAAATTAATGGTAGAGCTGGACTCAGAGTGGCCCAGGCTGGTCGTAAGAGAGTCGCGTCCCCTCTGAACATTGTTCCATGGAGGATGCGCTGAAGTCACTGAGATGCGGCATCAGCCTCGCCGCTGCTTCCCACCTGTGACCGTGAGCCGGCCATGGCCGTGTTTACATCTCGGTAGCTCGGCCGTCAGCTTTGTTCCTGGGCTCTCATGAAGAGCACTTACAGAGTTCTTATGTCTCTTGTCAGGTCCGAGCTCCTTCCGTTTTCTTTCCCTCCTTGAAGCTTATAAGCCACGTGACTTTGAGGAAGCAAGGCTCTTCCGTCAGTTTGGGAAAGGCCCCTGGCCGTTTTCAGCCTGGTAAAATGAGGCTAAAATGAGGGCAGGACCCCAGAGATGTCAGCAGGGCTGCCCCGCAGCCTAGAGCGCGTTGCAGTGAGTCCCGTAGTGTTAGAGACGTGGTTCAGCACAGCCAGTGAGGGTACACCCACCAGCCAGACTGCCGGGGCTCACACCGCGGCTCTGCCCATTATCTCCTGGTGTCTTTCTGAACCTCTGTTTTCTTATCTGTAAGATGGGAGTAATAATAGCACCTACATCATAGGGCAGTTGTGAAGATTGAACAAATCCAAATACCTGTGAAGTGCTGAGAGCAATGCTCATCACATAGTAAGTGTTCAGTAACCCTGTGATTACTTATATTATTTATAAATATGATTTATAAGTTTAAAATGGAATCCGAGTGGAGTTTCCTTGGATAGTCTGGTTTCTCTTTTCTCTGAGAATATTTACTGGACTCTCATTTTGTTGGATTGAAATGAGAGACCATCCCATGAATTGTTTCGAAGCCAGAGTAGGAAAAAATATGAAAACAGTTCTTGGGGTGGGAGGGGATAGCTCAGTGGTAGAGTGAGTGCTTAGCATGCATGAGGCCCTCGGTTCAATCCCCAGTACCTCCATTTAAACAAACAGACAAACAAAAAAGCGTGAGATGACAGTAAGTTTCTTGTGGCCAGAGGTCGTGTTTGGAAATGGCAAGAAATCTGTAGGGGACAGATCCTGAGGGCCTCGTCTGTCCCACAAAGGACTTGGGGGATCCTCTGGTGGAACCACCTGCTCTTTGTCAGTTACCTTAAGGACTTCAGTGAACAAACCGCTTGTGAGTGGAAGCAGCGCGGACACTCAGCTTGGAGGCTGGGGGTGCACACCTGCACTTTGCAGGTGGCGTGGTTGTTGTCACCGACTTCCTGCTGCCCTGAGCACAGACGGTGGACATGCTCTTCCCCTGTCAACTCCCTGCACTTCTGCAGTTTGGGAAGGCCTGTTTTGTGTGCCTCTGGAAGTGAGGGGAAGGCTCATAGAACGTAGCTCAAGGAGATGGAGGTAACTATTTAGTGAGAGTGTAGGATCTTGTTTCAGGTTTGGTTAAAGAGGTAAAAGTGGGGCTGCCCGACATGTCTTCTTAACGAGTTAATTGTTTTTTAATTTAATGGTATTAAAAACATACACATATTCCCTAAGTCTTCTGAGTCCAGGATCTTGCCCCAAGGCCTTCATGTCCCCTGAGCCATTAGGGTCTGTAGGCCCTCGTTCATAGTGCTCAACGAAATGAACAGGAGACCCGGAATCGGGGGTGATTGTGCGACCCTGGGTATAGAGAATATTTGTAAGAGTAAAGGGTGCTCTTACAAATGTGGAGATGGGGTACGTTTGAAATAAAAAACTGATACAGTAGGAAGATTTTAAATTAATTCTAGAAGGAACTTTTCATCCTTACTTGATCAGTTTTATTTTGAAGAGGTAATGTCTAGCCTCAGTTCACTTTTTTTTTTTTATAATCACCTTTTGCCTCTGTCTTGGCCTGGTTATTTGCTGCTTCCTTTCAGTCCTCCTTAAGTTACCCAGTAAAGCACTGGCACAGGGGCTGGGGAGCAGGGAGATAATGTAGGATCTGCCGATGGAGAGGGTGAGGGAGAGAGGAGTCACCTTCAGTGCCTTCAGGGCCCTTCTGTGCCCCTACAAGCCCGGGCTCGGTGCTGGACTAGACACCAGACTTCACAGTCGGCAGCTGTCGGCGGGGATCCGTGTGTGGCGGGGTCCGCCTGCGTCTGTGGGATTTGATTTTTCTTTGTAGACAGTTTAATTTGAGTAGTTAGCAGAAGGCTGATTTCTGTGTTGTGCGCAGCGTAATTTTACCATGTCTGTTCTCAGGTGGGTTTGCTGAGTTCTCCCGCTGTTTCCCTGGCCTCTGTGAAGGAAAATCCACCCTAGTCCCTTCCTGCATTTCTCAGCCTTGCTTACCTGTTGCCAACATCGGGCCAACGCGAATTCTGCCCAATCTCTATCTTGGCTGCCAGCGAGATGTCCTCAACAAGGTGGGTGCTTTGAGAATATCCTTCATTGCAGCGTTTCTGGTCAGCAGCTGGAGGAACACCAGTCCCGGGGGGCGGCTGTCATGTCAGACACACCCACTCCAGGAAGGAGGCGCCCTTGCTCAGGGTGGCTCCCCAGCGAGCCGCCGCACCGTCCCTTCTGGGGCTGTCTGTCTGGTGGGGTGCTGTCTGGTGGGATGTTCTGATCACCGTAGGAGACCTAGCTGTTGTCACATGTGCTGTTCCTCCCAGGTCCAAGAGACCTGCAACTGGACGGAGTTTTCCAGAAGTGTAGCCCCACTTTCTTAGGGTGTCAGTTACTCCATGACAGTAATTGGGCACACTCAGCAGGCCGACCCTTCCCCGATTATTTCATGTTTAGAAATGCATTTATTTACTGCAGCAGCTAGACAGGGACTCAGGTTGGCTTGGACTGAGGAAGGTCGCATGGTGACTTGTGGCTGGAGTGGGGCGGGGGAGGGGGTGAAAGGCTGGTGCTGACAAGCGCCAAGAGTGTGCCCGGCAGGCACTCCGTCGGAGGCTCTTGGCATCGGTTTGGTTGAGAAAGAAGAGGGAAGAGCCTGGGTCCTTGATGAAAAGGCTGGGAGCCACGCTGACCCAGGTGTGCCGACAGAGGAGCCCTCGTTGATGTGACGGTCCTCACATCACAGCCGTGGAACTGAGACCGTTCTGTCTCCACGGCTTATGTGACCTTAACCAGCGGGGCTAGAAACAGTGCTCTAACTGCCTGGAAAGTGATTTTTCTCTAAAACCTCTTATTTACATCACCTCTAACTGAAAAAGCAGTCAAAGATCGTAATTCAGCTCCTGGTGATTTACCAGCGCTGCTTCCCTGTGTGGAGGGCAGCGCCGAAACATTTTCTCCTCGAGTAGCTGAAAGGCTCAGGCTGGCTGCTTCTAGATGCATGGCATGCTTTAGCAGGCGGAGAGCAGAAATACCCTGTACTGGGCACTAATGAAGCGTTCTTCTTGGTTTTTTTTATTTTTTATTTTTTTCTCAAGACTCCTGCCTCTTCAGAATTTGGCCTCGACACTGGTGTTAATGTGCCCGCTCTCACTGTGCGGTGTTCGAAATTTGATAGCTTATGCTTGTGCTGAGCCTTTCCGGTGAGGTCATGATGTCTTTGAGAACGTGATTATTATTAATTCTCTTTTAGAGGTAAGCAGGGTATGTCACAGAAAGCATAATTAATTTCCTGAAGTCACAGGCATCCCTGGGGCAAAGTTGGAGATGCTGTACTTAATCCTCAGATCAGAAAATAAAATGAAATAAAATTCATGGCTAAGGATCCTGTTCAGAATTACCCCCAGTAAAACTTAACAAGTCAATTGGCAGGTGATTTTAAATAATTGTGTTACAGATTGTTTTTGTTACTTTTGACATTAAATTCAGTGGTCCATTCATTTTGCTACAGACCTTTTCCAGGTTTGGCAAATGTGTCAGTTAACAGCTAAGTGAGCACCTGCAGAGTCAGAACAGTCAAACTGGAACCTGGACTTGAGGACGGGGAAGAGGACGGTTTTCTATTTTTAATTGGCTTCTAAACGCATGTATGCTAAACAGGATATGCACATAGATGCCTTGAGAGGAAATGGCTGCAGGGACAAAAGGGGTTTATGGAAGTTCATGGGGAAACAGCGTGAGCCAAGGAGTCCTTCTGGAAGATTGTGAGAAAGCTGCTTTAGAACCGTGCGGATGAGTAGGTGGTGAGAAGTAAGAGTGCCTCCAGAAGTTCTATGTGTTTCACCTCTAGGTTCACTGTTAACGGAGTCTTAGTGCTGGAAGGGGGTTTGACATACCATTTAGTCAGCCCCCTTCATTTCATAAATAAGGAAATCGTTGTTCCAGAAATGTTAAGTGAATCCCACAACATCACCCAGCTGATGAGTTTTAGAACCAGAGTTGCCCCTTTCATAGACAGCACACACATCTCCCTGCTCCACCTTCTGGTTTAAACTTTCCAGGAGAAATAACACCCTTTTTTCTTCTGGAAGATCTCCAAAGGTGAAGATTTTACCATCTTTCCTAATAGTACATTCCTTTTTAGTAAAACTTAGAAGCTGAAGTCTTTACGAACAACAGCCAAAGATCGCTCATTTTATTAGCCATTTTTTTTTAATAAAGTGCCACCAGAATATGTTAAAAGCATGTCACAGAAGTTTTCTTGGGAGAACTATAGTATTTACTATTTAAAATGCTAGGCTCTTTATGTTACTGCATTTAACCCTCCTAATAGAATTTGGAGGTATGTTGGCCCAGAATTAAATCACTTAATTTCCCAAGATTTTGTGGCTGGAAATTCACTGACTTCAAGGTTGGTCAGTGTGGAGACCTGACTGAAACCCAAGCTGCCAGGCCCTGGCCCTGTGTTCACAGAGCACCAGAAGCCCTCACGTGGAGAATGGCGGTCCCCGTACGGGGCTATGAGGGACTGACATCCTAACGGTCTGTTGAATCACAGCTGAGATTTGCTTCCCCTGGTTTTTCTACAGCATACTCTGTACCAGCGCCATCCAACAGAAATACAATGCAAGCCACAGACATAGTTCAAAATGTTCCAATCGCCTTATTTAAAAAAGTAGAAAAAACCAGGTGAAATTAATTTTAATACCATTTATCACCACATATCTAGAATATTATTCGTCACGCGGTCAGTATTTAAAAAAACCATTCACACTTTGCTTTTTTGGTACTGGGTCTTCGCAGTCTGGTGTGTGTTCATGGTTGCTGCACCTCTCACTGTGGACGAGACGCACGTGGCTGTGGCTGTGGCTCCCGGATCGACAGTCAGGTCCGCACTCTCATCACATGGTCGTTCTTACGTCTCAGAGACGTGGCTCTTCTGTAAAAGACTGTAAGAAGTCACTGGTAGCAGGAAGACCATCTTTCCTTTTCTGTCCCCGTCATCCTTCTGTTTGTGAGTGTTCTCCCCTCGTCTCTGCACTAGACTTGGACCGGGAACCGCACCCTTGCTGTGCTCAGCCCCGTCCACGTGTGACGAGTGGGGTCTGAACCAGAATCCCTAGTTACAATGCGAAAGGCAAGCTTTCTTGATGTTTCTTCTGCCTTATCAGCTAAAATTTCAAGTAGACTTTCTTTTCACTCTTAACACACAGACCATGTGCGGAATTACCCACGGTGAGTAGCTCCTAGGCCAGAGCCTCATCTGCTGGGCCCCTTCAGCTTCTCAGGGAGAGCAGTTCCGTCCTCTCTCCCCATTTTAACAATGTGCTGTCAGCATTCTTTGACTAGCTTATTTCCATCTTTTAACAGGCAGAGCTGGTTTTCCTGTGCGACCTCACTGTTCCGCCTGTCACCAGAACTGCTGCTCCTTCCTCTGGTGTTTCCTTGTGACAGTTAGGCCGTAGCCTAGACGCCATCCAGCCAAGCACTGCTGTCACATTTCCCTGTGATCTAGGGAGAAACTAGGTCATGTCATCACAATTATCAGTAAAAGCGTTTACTCAGTGTCCACTGTGTGTAGAGCAGAGTGCAGGTTGTTTAACAAGACCTGTTCATCAGCCGGTAATTCACAGGGCAAAGTGACTCACAGTGTAACCGAGGAGGTGGGCAGGAGTGGAGCCAGCCTCGGAGGGGGCGGGTTTGCATCCCAGGTCTCTGCCTCGCCAGCCACAGCACCGCAGCCACGTTACTGAGTCTGTCCTTCAGCTGCAGACTGACATGGCTCCCCCCTCCTAGTGTTCAGGTGAGGACCCAGTGAAATGACATCATGCCAGGCACCGAACGCGGCTCCTGGCCTACAGGGACACTTGTCATTGTCACCATGGGGTGTAGCACACAAGATGCTAGGGTGAGTGGTAAATACAAGGGGTGTGGCTGGTTGAGGAAGGTGAGATGAAGGAAGTAGGTCAATTTTGAAGGCAAAAGGAGTGGCAAAGACAAACATAATCATTAAACTGACTTGAGAAAGAAAACTTACAATTTCTTTCTGTAGATTTGCAGTGCTCTGTGATTTAATGGGATCTCCGTCCTCAGCCTCGCTGAACGTGGGAAACTTGGCCAAACAGAGCAATTTTATTAAGGCTGTATATTACTCTGTACTCCATATATTACTTCGGAGTCAGTATCAACAGAGCATAGGGCCCATATTTAGAAATTAGTCCAACTACAGGAGAAAGTTTATTTTATGACTTAGGAGAAAGAAATTTAAAGGGGAAAAAAGCAAATGCAAATCATAATGATAAAATTAAGATTTATTTTTTGACTCACAAATACTGTTTTTGAGAATTTTTTTCAATTGCGTATTGAAACCAGAATCCATTTTTTAAATTCTTAGGGCGTGATCTTTTCTACTTTACAGCTGAACCCTTTTTTTATATCCAGCCTGCTACATTCAGTGTCATTTCTCTACTGAAGCCCAATTAGGAGAAAGGCCATGTTTCTCCTAGAAAGGACATCATAGTTTGAATTAGTGAAAAATATACATTACAGGCTTCGGAGGGGGTGGGGCAAAAGTCTACTGAGATATAATTCATATACCATGTGACTCACAAGCTGTCTTCTATTGATATAACTGACATGTGACATTATATTAGTTTCAAGTATACAACATAATGGGTCCATATTTGTGCAAATTGCTAAATGATCACCGTGATAAATCTAGCTAACATCTGCCACACATAGTTACAGATTTCTGTCTTGTGATGAGAACTTTAAAGATTTACTCTCAGCCACTTTCAAATATACAGTTCAGTATCATTATCTATTGTCACCATGCCGTGTATTGCATCCCCATGACTTATTTGTTTTATACCTGGAAGTTCGTACCTTTTGACCACCTTTACCCCTTCCCGCTACCTCCTCTAGCAGCCACCAGTCTGTTCTTTGTATCTGTGAGTTCAGTCATTGTTTGTTTTTTAGATTCCGTGTGTGAGATCATGTATTTTCTCCATCTGAGTTATTTCACTTAGCATAACGCCCTCAGGGTTCATCTGTGTTGCGCAAATAGCAAGATTTCCTTCTTTAAGGCTGAATAATACTCCATTGTATGTATACACCACGTCTTCTTTGTCCATTCATCTGTCAGTGGACACTTAGGTAGTTTCCACGTCTTGACTAGTGTAAATAGTGCTGCTGTGAACACAGGGGCACGTATATATTTTTAAGTTAGATTTTTCATTTCCTTTGGATAAATACTCAAGTGGAATTGCTGGATCATATGGTAAATCAATTTTTAATTTTTTGAGGAACTTCTGAACTGTTTTCCATAGTGGCTGCACCAGTTTACATTCTCACTAGCTATTATATTTTTTCCACTATCTATTTTAAAAATAGGATAAAGTAAGGAAGTAACATTTAATGAGACTCATATTATGCACCAGTCACTTTATCCTCATAATAGCTTTACAGAATAGACATCTTTAGCCCTGTTCCACAGGTAAGGGAAGTAAATCTGGGGGAGTGTAGGTAACCCATCCGAGGTCATTCAAGTGCTGACAGTCACGTGCTGAGCTGTGCTCTGATTTTTCCGGGGCCAGTGCCGTGTGCTTGTCCTCATCCCCTGCACACTGGCTTCATCCCCGGTGACAGGAGGGCGGTGGAACGTAAGGCACATGTGCTGGCAGAAGGGGAAGGTGGCCGTGGAAGTTTGTCACAACTTGGCCTGATTGTTTCTATTTGCTTAGTAAAGCAGGAAGCAAGATCATCTGTGAGCGAGAGTTGGGGAGAGGGAGAGAGATACAGAGAGTCTGAAGGAAAAGACACTGGGTGGGATGGCCTCTAGGCGAGAGGGCCAGTGACGACCAGGGGAATAGGTGACCGCTGAGCAGGTGACTCAGGGGTGACCCCACAGCATTGCCCGTTCAGCTGCCCCAGTGCAGATGCAGACTCAGCAGGGAAGCAGGTTTACCCAGGGCTGGAATCTCACCAAATGAGTATGAAGAAGCTGTGGAGGGACACAGAGGTTGAAGTTAAAAGCAAGGGAGTGATCCCAGTGGACCCTTGAACAATGTGGGGGTTAATCCTCAGATAATTTATGGTCGCCCCCGGCTCCCCACCTCCATCTTCAGGGCCTCTGCGTCCGTGGATTCAGCCAACCACAGATCATGTAATACTGTAGTATTTACTGTTGAAAAATACCCACATGTGAGTGGACTCGCACAGTTCAAACCAAGTTGTTCAAGGGTCAACGGTGTAATGATTGACCACAGACCTGAACCTGGGCAGTGAAAGGAGGACAGAGAAAAGGTGGTAGGAACAGCAGATTTTAGGTTGTGTCGGGGATGGAAGGCTTCCAGGAGTGGTGATGTGATGGATTAAGCTGGAGGAAGGAGGGGTCATCCCGGGGTGGGTGGTGTGAGGTCCATCAGGAAGGGGCTGTGGTTCCTGGGGGCAGCATAGCCTGACTGGGTCTCATGGAGTGAGCAGTTCAAGGGAGGCGTTCAGAGCATGGAGAGGCCAAGGTGTCAGAAGGATATTTGAAGGCCAGAGAATAAAGATTATTTTATCAGCAAAAAGCATGTATTAGGCGGCTTAGCGTAAAACTGAGCTAAATGCTAAACAGCGTGAGATGACTGCTCTCTGGTAGCTCAAGGGTGATGATGTTTCATCACGGGACCGAGTAATACTCAGTTGTGTGTGTTTCACACAGCGCACAGAAACAAACCGCAGTGAACTACATAAATATCTTTATAATTTGATAGAAAGTCACGGACATCCGTCTGGGAGCGAAACCAGTCATTATTCTATAAAACCGTCAGACGCAGGTTCACGACTGTGGTTGCGTCCCAGTTCTGCTGTGGGAACATCGGCACCAGATGCCCTCACAGTCACGTGCATGACCATAAGCCGGTCAGGAGCGCAGGTTAACAGGGCAGTTGCCTGACGTTCCGCTGACTTCAGAGTCCCGGAGCCCTGGGCTCCGCCTGCCCACCGCGGTGGGTGGTTGCTCACCTGGAGGCAACTGTGTTTGTTCTCAAGCCTGTTTCGGCCAGTGTGCTTGTTACCATAACGATGTCCAGTCGTTAACATACTGCACACATGAAGTGTGGATGGGGGAAGAGAGCTGTTCTTCTGTGACCTAAGCTAAATGTTTTCGAAAGACTCAGGAAAGACAAATTGCTCTACATTTTTTTCCGTCTAAACTAGGTGGTGGTAGAGGCATTTGGTCACGACTTGCTTAAGAGCTCCAGGCAGCTGACCTGTGTAGAAAAAACGACTTGGTCCTGCACCAGAAGTTAATGAATTAACATATTTGTTTTGAATGCAAATAAAATGTTTCAAGTATATATTGCAGCATTTTTAATGCTCTGAAGTCACTTTTTCTACTGATGTAGTAACAATTTTTTCTCATTTCATTTTGGGTTTAAATGATTTTATTATCATTCAGTTTCAGCACATTCATGTCTTTCTTTCCTCCTCCCCCTCCTTGGTGTAAAGTAGAGCAGCTTCTTAAATGCATCTTTTATACACTCTTTTATAAGTGGAGACTGTTTTTAAGAGATGAGCAGCATTGTAGGCTTGGATCACTGCTGTTTCCTACGTGAGGTTAGAACCGGCCCTTTTCCGGGTTTCCTTTCCGTCCGGCGGTGGCTGTTGGGGGCCGAGCCGCAGCCCGGCATGAGGCCGGGGTCCGTGCATGCGGGCAGCCGGTCCTCGGCCTGTGGTAGCAGAAGCCCGTGCGAACACGGCAGGAGGACCACACTGTGATGGTTGCCGCCGAGGCGACAACAGGGGGGAAAAGAGGGCAAAAAGAACCCCGGATTAGCCTCGTCCAGTAGCCGCCCGGTTCCTGAGTTGTCCGAGAGCCTCCCCAGAGAAGCCCGTGCCTGGAGCGGTGCTCCTGCACTTCCTGATGTGTTACAGTTAAAAAGGATAAAAAGGGCTGAAATTAAAACATGATACTCTATTACTTCATTTCATTTTTTTTTAAGTCTGTATGTAGACTAGTTGCTTTATTCTAATTTGCTTTAAAAAGAACTTCAGTGGAGCAGGGCAGTTAAGAGGGCAGATTCTGGAGCTGAATCGACTTGGATGTGAATTTTGACACTGGACCACTTCTAGCTGTGCAACTTTGAAAACATTATGTAAACGCTCGAAGCCTCAGTTTCCTCATCTGTAAAGTGAAGATGATAATAGTCCCCACATCAGAGTGTGGTTGTGAGGCTTGAGACCGTCTGTTTAAATGCTTCTTAGCGCAGTACCTGGTACGTAGTAGGCATTCAGTGCATGTTGTTTTTATTAATGTGCACCGAGTACCATGATAGTATATTGTGAATAAACCTATGGCAAAGGTGCCCAGCAAACTTTTTTTTGAAATTGAATTTAGGTTAAGTGGTCATTTCTCCAAAACGTAGACTGTTAGGCTACTTGTCAGCGGGCACATTGTTCTAGGCTTCGTGGGGGGAAGTCACATTTGACCCTCACTGCTGACTTGTGACATGTGTTGTCCTTAGAATTGCCTGTTGTCTTTTGATTGTGTAGAGTAGGGAACACTGTTAGTGTCAGCCTCTCTTCTCAGAAGCGTCTGTGTCTTTATTGTTAAATTGCTTTTAATTTAATAAACTTTTGTAGTACTGTTGATGGGAACGAAAAGGAAATATAAAAAGTGTCCTTTCCTTAAAGGGCATTGGTGAGAAAAGCCTGCAAGACCTAACTCCAGTGACACTGCTGTCCTCGCATGGGAGACACCGTTTTTTTTTTTTTTTTTTTCCAGATAGTGTTTATTTCACTTCCTGTCCACCCCCCACCCTCTGGCGCCTTCTCCTTTTGGAAGGGTGGGGCTGGCTTGCTACCTAACCACGGGCTGGGGGTGCGGGCAGGTGGGGGGACCAGCGACAAAGGAAGGCAGTGAGAGCTGGACAACAGTTGGAAGATGCACCTCAGCCCACCGCCGTCACAGAGCACAGCGCCCTCCCGAGGCCGGCGGCCCTGCCCAGCACTTTCCGCATCTTACAGGGGGACGAGAGAGCAGGGAGGGTCGGCGGGGGCGACTCGCGACCTCACGCGGGAGAGGGGTGACGGGGGTGGGGCGGCGGGCGGGGGCGCTTGGCGGCATTGCAAGCTTAGAATCACAAGCTCGGCCGTTTGCGAGGGACGGAGCGCCGCCGTCCCTGGGCTCAGGGAGGTGCTGTCGGGACCACTGACCGGTGGGGTGGTCACTAATCTCAGCCTAGAAAACAGATGTGACCTCTGCTCATCTGCAGACATTTAAAAGTGGTTGTAGCAGACACCACCGAGATCTTCACAGCCTGACGATTAACCTAACAGGAGCCTCTGAGGCCGCTGGAGGACGAGGGGCAGTCCTCTGAGAGGCTCGTCTAGGTCCAGAAGCTGTTTCCTGACACTGTCATCTGACAGCTAAGAGGCTTGCCTCCATGATCCAGATTTACGAAATCTACCTTTTACGGAAAACAGAATATATGTATTGTGCCCGTGTGGTAACTGCAGGGGTTAGGGAGTTGGCAGGAGGCTAAAACAGGATGAAAATGACCAACTGATTTTCCAGTAGTTGGAGTTGGAAAAGATTCATAGAGGAGGTAGGAATCCAAGAAAAGGAAGACGTGCCCAGAGTTGCTTAGAAGAGAATGAATTCAGGCGTAGACCATTTCCTGAGGGACGGCGGTGGGTGACCCAGGGAAGCGGGTTGGATAAGCTTGCCTGGAAGACGGAGTGTTAGTTGAACAGACATGTCCCGAGTGCAGCTGTGTACCTGGTGCCGAAGGTAGAAAAACAAACAAGAATACCCCAGAGAGAGTACTTAGAGTGAAAGATGGCCTAGCACTGAACGTAAGGGAACAGCCAGCATGCTCAGTTTGGGAAGGAAATGTCCTCATGTGTGTGCATACATTCTAAAGTCATAGCATAAAACAAACAAAAGTTTTCTAGCATCCTCCCAAACCTTGTGAATCAGTGCACTGACTCATGCATTTTGGGGAATACACCTGCCACTGTCGCAGTAATTTTACATAGTTGCCACGGGGGGGGGGGGAGTCACAGTAAACTGTCATGGTTTTATTTTGTATTCTTTGCTCCCCTTCTTCAAGTAATGAAGGTAAGAGAGACTTGACCATATTAATGACGTTTGATCCTTTAAACAGCCTTTTTTGCCCTTAAAAAATTCTGCTTTAAACTTAAGGCTTTACCGTCATTGTGGTCGGAGTTTGGATTTCTCGAATTGAATAAACTCTGATTATTTCAAGGAAACTAGTCACTTATGTCATTACTTTAAGCTTTCCTCTTTTAGAATGACCCTGCCGGTATGTTGTTTGTCACTTTAATTACGCTTTCCCTCCCTAGGAGCTGATGCAGCAGAATGGGATTGGTTATGTGTTAAATGCCAGCAACACCTGTCCCAAGCCTGACTTTATCCCCGAGTCTCATTTCCTGCGAGTGCCTGTGAATGACAGCTTTTGTGAGAAAATTTTGCCGTGGTTGGACAAATCAGTAGATTTCATTGGTAAGTAGCTCGAGTGACATTGCAGGTCCTGTGGTTATAGTTCCGTGCATACGTGCACCCCTCCCCCTTCCCTCCCCCCTTTATTCATTAGAGAAAAGGAACCTGTTTCACTGAGCTCACAGGTCTGAAGACAACACGTGATGCTGCATATCTTACTCAGTGGCCCAGGTGACGTGTGTGTGTGTGTCTGCTGTCTCTATGGGACTGGCCTTGTGACATTCCAGCTAACTGGAACACTGCCAAGGCTAAGCCTGAAGGGGTTTGTGAGTATGTATTTGCAAGTGTTTGAAAATCAGTTAAACTTTGGGTGTTAAACTTTTTACCCACTTTTTCAAACCCTATAGAAGACTTTTGGGAACTCTGGTGGCATTCCTTAAACTGTTTTTGCCTTGCTATGATGTTTTCCCCGGAAGAAAAGTCAAATCCTGTGAAAACAAATCCCATGACATTTAAAGTCTTTATGTCACAAGATTTCTAAGCCTCAGCCCACATGCCAGTAATTTCAAGTAGTATTGGATCTAATGAAATTCCAACATGTGCGTGCACACAACACACACACTCACTCACTCACGTGTGGTCATCTCCTGGGCGTTGGCTGAGGCAGGATCTGATCTAGACCATACCTTGTTTTGTTCACTGGGCCCGTCGGCACTGGAGCCTCCCTGACTCCCAGCTTCAGGCGCTGTTGTGACATCTTGGTGCCACAGGATCGGGTCTGCTGGAAGTCAGTTGACCACACGACTTGAAATGTAGTCTCAGCTGGAAAGGGGCTGAACCAAGGAGCCGCCTTTGTTGCTGACTTTCAAGCAACATATCAAGGTGTGACTGTTAACGTTCCATGTGCGGAGTCTTTGTGGTTCTTTTCCCCCTTCATCCATAACTGAATACTCTTGAATTGGTTACTGAAAGTTCCAAAAAAAAGAACTAGTTCCTTTTAAACAGTGAAATTGTATGTAAATTAAGCCCCTCGCTATGTCCTTCCGTCTGCAAGAAGAATTTTCTACACAATGCTTTTGGAACTTCGGGTAGTTTGGAAACAGTTTTTTTTTTCCCTTTTTTTTTTTTTTAAAGAATCCAGGTTTCCAAGACTTTTCCTCTTTAATTAGGGTGCATTCTGTGAAACGTCTGAAGATACGTGGCCTACATCATCAAACAAAACTCCCCAGATTAATCCTTCCCACCATTGTACTTCCAGGAAATATTCAGCCTGTCATTCAGCTTTTGCTGCTTTAAAAGACTAACAATTATAGTTAATGTTCCCATTGTATGTCACATCGATCCAGAGATGACTGGCTCTGATTTCAGCTGAACATGCCATTTCAGAATCTGTTTAGAAGAGAACCAGCCTGATTCTGTTAAGTCATGGCGATGTCTGAGCTTTAGGGGGGTTAGTAGAAAAGAGAGCATATGGCTAACTTTGCCCCCAGCTTCCTTTCTGGCCACTTGTAGTTCATACAAAAGGAGTTTTACCATGTTCCGAGTTGGTTAAATACACACCCAAATACATACCATAATTTATTTGTATATCTGAAGGTATTTTTACTAATCAGTGTTTACTTGCTTGGCCTTAATACTGTTAGGGCCACTGTCCTTGTCCCACCCAGACAATTCCAGGCAACATCTCCAGCCCACCGTGGCACTCAGCCCACGTTCAGTCTCCTCCAGGGCGTAAAGCCACGGTTAGTCATGGCAGAGAAGATAATCTGAAGACGTCACCTCAAACCAGGCCTTAACGACCTAATAAGACTCACATTTTTTCTTTTCTTTTCTTTTTTTCACTCAGATTAAATTTCCCTAAGTTTCTGAGTTCGCTGGAAGGACTCAGGTTTTCATGGAGTTTTGCCTTTATTTTTAGTTGACGTAGGCGGCGGGAAGTGGGGTCTGAGCTGGGGGACCTTCACCGGGGCCCCGGCCCAGCGGGCTGCTCTGCGGGCTCCTGGCCCGCTCGCCCGCATCTCTCTCGGGACTTGTGTGCGCAGCCTGGGGAGGGGAGTAGGAGGATGGCTTTGGAGCCAGACTGTCCTGCCCGCCTTGGTTATTAGTTAGGTGATTCTCTGTTCCTCAGTTTCCTGATCTGGAGACTGAAGTTAACATATCTGCCTTTTAGGGATATTGTGGGGATTAAAATAGCCAATGTGTGCAAAGCACCTTGCCAAGTGCTTGACTCGTAATTGGCTCTTCATAGATAGCAGCTGTTTTAAGGATGATCTGAGCAGTCCTTTTTTACTTTTTCTTAGAGCTGTGCTCTGTCACCTTAGTTATCACTCCTTCCTTTCAGCCTTTGTAACTTCTCCCCTCACTGGCTCCCTCTTAACCTTTTCATCTGTTATCCTCTCTTTCCTTTTTAAACTAGAATTGGTAAAAACAGAAAAAATTTAAAAACAGATAAAGTTGGAAAAAGTAGGCACGTCTGTTTTAGCCCCTGAACTGCCGTAGTGGCCACCTGCTTGCTTTCTTTCCAGCTTTCCTCCTTTTCCTGCAGAGGCACTTAATTACCTGGCGCCCCGAGACTAACATTCCCAACTCGCCAGCACCTGCTGCCGCCTTTGAAACCTCCTCTCCGGTCCCTTCCCGCCCAGCGCGCGTGCGAGACGGGGCTGCTTTCTGAGCGGCTGGTCAGTCCCACCACGGGGCTTCCTCACAACGGTTGCCTTCTCTGCCCCACCAGGTCTACCCGGGTCATTTCCTTTGCCTTAAGAGGCTCAGTTAAGCACTCGTTTCTGCCAAGAAACGTGTTCTAATGAACCCCACTTCAGTATAATCACTTTTTTTTCATATAATCACTTTTTAGAGTTTTAAAATATAAGGCAGTTGTAATTGTAAAAACGGTACAGGTACCATGCAGAGAATTTGAAACAGAGAAAAGGAAACCTACAACCTCAGCATCCTAACACATCTGTTACCACCACTGCTTTATTCCCTCTCGCCTTTTTCAAAAAGATGACTTTTTAAAATACATATTGACCAGCCAGCCAGGATTTACTGGGTTCCTACTGTGTGCGCAGTGTTAAACCCTTTGGGGGAAATGTTAGAAGCAAGACCCTTGTAAGTCCTTAGAGTCTAGTTTTGAAATAATGATTAAAAATAATGAAAGAATATTATCAACATTAAAAAAGATATTTAAACCAATAACCAGTAAAAAAAATTTAAACCAGTAAGAATTTGAAGCAGCTTACAGTAAGAGTTTGGGATCAACAGCTAACACACGTTCACACACGTTCACACACACCCCTATTAAAATGGGATAAAAGGGCAAGAACCACGTGATATGGGGCCAGAAAGGGTACAGTAAAATCAGAACTAGTGATCTGTTGAAATTGAGTGAAAATCTTAGCTGTGAGCTTCTCAGCTGCCCAGGTGGAAGAGGAAGTACTGGGCAGCACAGGCTGCATATTGAATGGTCGAGGGCAGGGCGAGAGCTGCGTGGGCCCAGGAAGGCGTGCCCTTCACGTCCACGTGTTTATATACTGTTACGTTGTATAGTACGTCCTTAGTTCTTTGTTCCAGTGGTGTCCTGTGTTCCTTTGTTACTGTTTTATTGTGTTTGATTTCCCTATCCAAAGGGAAGCTGCTTGATTGTTGACCTACTACCGAACAGCCCTATGGTGTTTTGTACGTAACGAACAGTAAGTCACATACGTTAGAAACTTGTAATCTGTCTAACAGAGGTGGTGCGATCGTGGTGCCCTTGTGTCATTCAGCCGCCAGAGCAGATTTCCTGGATATCTGTTAATAAGAATTCTAACGTAAGGTTTGGCGAACCTTTGGTAGTTGTCAGCAAGAACAAGAACGGAAAGAGAAGAATCGCGCTCCATGGCAGGAGCGCACGGTAAGCACACGTGTGGTTCATAACGCTGGCTGAAGGGTTAGCTGCTTCCAGGCTGTGGGGTAACTTCACTCCCATGAGAAAGCCTTTAGCGCTCGTCAAGACGGCAGTACCGTGTGTTTGAATTTCCTTGGTCCGTGGTTCTAACAGCGTCCCTGAGTTCTTTTCCCATATCGTGGGGAATCAGCATGACGCAGTCAGACAGGAACTCCTGGATATCAAGGGAGAGGTCAAAGTTCCCTGGGTGCTCATTAAAGTGACCTACTAAACCTGATTCATACACGCTTTCTTAAATTCAGCAAATAAAGCTGAGTGAGTCACTTAATGACGTACAGAAAAGTCTCCCAAAGAAAAACAGGGAAGCTAGGCTCTGAGTAGGCATTTCAAACGTAGCTGGATGTGGCATCATTTTGTGTCGTGAAGCGGTGTCACCGTGATGATTAAGTCTCTCCCTCTCCTCACCCTCCCTGCTTTTTACATAGTAATGTGTGGCACATATATTCTAAAATTTTTAATTTATTATCTCTTATGTCAAATTACGTTATAAACCTAACATACAAGGTTGTATGTCAGTTATATCTCAAAACGGGGGGAAAAAATGTAATACTGCTTACATAATTAGAAAAAAGTTGAAGTGTCAGACAACATGGGTAAACAAAATACTAGCTAAATCTTAGGATTTGGGGTGTTGTTTTCTTTATATTTTTCTGTATTTTTGAAGTTTTCTACATTGAACAAGTAGAATCATGTAGTCACATCTGATTTACACTCAGAGAAAGTTATTAAAATGACAAAGACAACCTGCGGGAGGGACAGATGGCTTAGTAACACAGTTGGACCTTCACTGTTCTGAGTGTCAGTGGTGGGGAAATTATCTTCCCCTACCTCCTTCAAAGAATATTGGGAAGAAAAGTATGTAAGTAGATGGGATTTACTTTGAGTTGCCAGGTTTAAAAGACACTGTGTGAGTAAATGGAAACAAGACTTCACTGCTGAGCAAAGTCGTCATCAGTGATCCTCTCTGAATTTGACTCTACAGAGAAAGCAAAAGCCTCGAACGGATGCGTCCTCGTGCACTGCTTGGCCGGAATCTCTCGCTCCGCCACCATCGCGATCGCCTACATCATGAAGAGGATGGATATGTCCTTAGATGAAGCTTACAGGTGAGGACAGAACTGGCCTTGCGCGACCGGCTTCTCATTTGACCTGAATCGAGGAGACGTGAGGGTGGGTGACCACGTTAAAGCGGATCCTGATTATTTTAGTGACACTCTTTATAGGGGACTGTGGGTTTTCAGTGGTTTTTCAAAGATCGGAGGAAAATACACTTTTATAATTTAGCGCTAATTCTCCCCTCACATGTATCAGATTCACCCTCCGCTACTTTTTAAGTTTAAGGAACAAGTCCTGAGATGTCTCTCCTGTTCCTGTGAGTTTGTATTTTTTCTCTCGGTGGGGCTGTATCATCTGTTCGAATCTACACGTGAGAAAAGGCGCTCCGGGAGGAAACCCGGGACAGAATTTCTCCTGTGCTTCGGCCTGTCTCTCCCACTGTGAGGGAAAAGCCCAGTGTATGCAAGTGTAAAACCCAGTGATTGTCAGACCCCATTCGTCGAGAATTTCCTGCATCCTCGAGTGGCCCAGAGTTTGCGGAGTATAATTTGGACTGGGTTGCCCCACCCGCCTTTCTCAAAACAGAGGGCAGCCAGTGACAGGAGGATCAGGGACTGGTTTTGTTCAGTGACCCGTGGATCTGAGTGCTCCGCATATCTTGTTGGAGGGGGTACCTAGTGTGCGTGTGATTAAAGGATTGATACGATCGCATGGAGCCAGGCCTGCTGTAACAATTGGACTTTTTCCTCAAATTGGAAAATACAGAAAAAAGAAACGAGCTCCCTGAACAGCTTCTCCCTTGAGGGAGGAGCTGAGGCCTCCTGCCCCATAGAAACCAGCAGAAACAGCACCCTTAGGCCCTCTGATGAGGTCTGACCACAGGACCCAGGGTTTGCACTTGTCATAGTTGAGCTGGTTATTTCTGGCTTTGTTAATTTGCTTTCAGTTACTTGATTTCCAAGGAGTTTAGTTTTGGTTTTTCTTCCTTCCTTATCCAAATATAAATTTTCAGTGTAGTTTCTTTCACTCCTGCATCTTCCAGGAAGTGTCCATGTGGGTCAGGGGCCACTAACGAATGTATCTACTATTTCTGAGTCTCTGTTGCTGAGACAAACAAAAGCTGTTTATTACTAGTTTTGATCCCTTGATGACTCTTAACATGGTGGTTACAGAAAAGAACCCAGATAATAGACCTGGTCTTGAATCCTGGCACCATCCTTTCAGTAGCTGTGTCACTTGGGGCAAGTCACATTAGGACTCGTGTACCTGTGTGACGAGGAGAGTTAATGCCCACCAGACGGAGGGTAGTTTTGAGGGTTGAATGAAATAACACTCCACTTAAGGCATCAGCATAATGCTGAGCAGACAGAGACCACTTTGTAGCTGGTTATTCTGTCACCCTGAACACAGAGCAGGAACTGGGAAGTGTGTGCTTGGCTGCTGTGGCCATCTGATACCTTCTCTTTTGGTCATTAAAAATGTGAACTGTCTTAAGGAAGTGACCTGGGGGAGGGACTCTGACATTGGGAAGTTGAAGCTGTTAAGGTGAAGGCTGTACTGCTGGGCACTGGGGGTATCCCAGGTGAGGAAAGAATCATCTCTTATCAGTGACATCGGAAGCCTTGGGTCCTTGAAAGTAAGGAGGCTGAACCTAGAAGTTCTGGGGCCTGGTTCCCCCATTTCTAGCATCTCCAGGGACATGCTGTGAAGCTCCCCCGATACAGAGACCCCTAGCTCCTCCCGGACAGTCTCTCTGAACTTTTAAACCAATCTTCCAAAGGTCTGGGGGGGGGGGTTAATAATTCCCTATCTAATTTACCCGCATAATGTATCTTAATAACTTGTTTTTTAATGGAGTTACTGGGGATTGAACCCAGGACCTCGTCTCTGCTAAGCACGGGCCCTAGTGCTGCGCTACACCCTCCCCGCCCCAGTAACATTCTTAAGAGAAAAGGTAGTTGCCAAATTCAAGTCTTTTTGTTCTTTCCCTCTTTGTAGATTTGTTAAAGAAAAAAGACCTACGATCTCTCCGAACTTCAATTTTCTGGGCCAACTCCTAGACTATGAGAAGAAGATTAAGAACCAGCCCGGAGCGCCGGGGCCCAAGAGCAAACTGAAGCTGCGGCACCTGGAGAAGCCCAGCGAGCCGGGCCCCGCCGCCCCCGAGGGGGGCCGCCGAGGCGAGGGCGCCCCCGGCCCGCCCCGCGCCCACCCCGCTACCTCAGAGGCGGCGGCGCCGGCCGCCGGGGCCCCCGCCGCGGGGCAGCCCGCCCTGCTGGAGGACAGCCCCCTGGTCCAGGCGCTCAGCGGGCTCCACCTGCCCCCCGACAGGCGGGAGGACAGCACGCGGCTCAAGCGGTCCTTCTCCCTGGACATCAAGTCGGTGTCGTCGTCGTCGTCGTCGTCGTCGTCCGCCGGCGCGGCCCCGGCCCTGGACGGCGCGGCCAAGCTCTGCCAGTTCTCCCCGGTGGAGGAGGTGTCGGAGCAGACCCCGGAGGCCAGCCCGGACCGGGAGGACGCCCGCGGGCCGCCGCCCCGGCCCCCCGACGGCCCGAGCCCGCGCTTCCACGCGGCGAGAGGTGGCGGCGCCCCGCGGCCGCCGGCGGCGCCCCTGCAGCGCAGCGGCAGCGTGGAGGACACCCACCGGCCCGCCTTCCTCTTCGGCCTGTCCGGCAGCCAGCAGCACCTGGCCAAGTCCGCCGCCGGCCTGGGCCTCAAGGGCTGGCACTCGGACATCCTGGCGCCGCCGCCGCCGCCCGCCGCCGCCGCCCTGCCCAAGAGCTGGTACCTGGCCGCCGCCGAGCCGCCGCACTTCTACCCCGCCTCGGCCGTGTTCGCGGGCGGCGCCGGCTACCCCGCCTACAGCTGCAGCCAGCTGCCCACGGGCGGCGAGCCGGCCGGCTCCGTGCGCCGGCGGCGGAAGCCCAGCGACAGGGCCGACTCCCGGCGCAGCTGGCACGAGGAGAGCCCCTTCGAGAAGCAGTTCAAACGCCGCAGCTGCCAGATGGAGTTTGGAGACAGCATCATGTCGGAAAACAGGTCGCGGGAGGAACTGGGGAAGGTGGGCAGCCAGTCGAGCTTCTCGGGCAGCATGGAGGTCATCGAGGTCTCCTGAGGAGAGAGACCCTGGGGACCCCCGCCGACGGTGTCGCTCTCGTTCACAAAAAATATTCCCTGTAAATCTGAAATAGATGTATGTACATACATATATATTTTTGGAAAACGGAGCTATGGTGTAAAAGCAAAAGGTGGATCAACACAGGTGTTCTCTCAACATCTGCGTTTGAGAGCAGCTAATACTTCTCTCACCCAAGTGGAAGGGCAGACGCTAGCTTCCCCCAGACCGATGAAACAGTTGTATGCAATGGATTGCACATCTCTGGTTCTTACTAGGTCGAGTTCTACTTGGTGTCTGAGCACAGACACCCCCACCGTTTTCTTGTCACGCTACAAGGAGAGCTCGGATACCAGTCTCTTTGTCCGGTCCCTTCCGTAGTGCACCTTAGCGCTGAGACTGAGCCAGCTTGTGGGTCGGGTGGGGAGACCCTACTAGGAACAGAACCTAATGGTAGATCCAAGAGAAACGATCGCATCCAAAGCTGATTCACCAATCCAAGCTCACCGGCCAGCTGAGTGACGCCAGCGTCGTTCTGCTGACCGACCATTAGGGGCCTTGCCAAGATCTACTTTAGAGCAAACCCAGTACCTCAGGCAGGAAGCCGGGCCTTCACCACGACCAGGTCCGGTGGCCCGTTTTCTAGGCATTGTGAATAGGCAGGTAGCTAGTCTCACCTTTCAGACCAACTCAGTCCGTCTCTGCACACATTTCCAGTTGGGCCTGGATGGAGGCTGTTAATGTGTTCTTTCTTCTCAGCTTCATGAAGAAAGAAGGGAAGCTATCTCGCAGTCAGCTTAACAGCCAGCAGTCTGGCCACATTGTGATTTAAGCTAAGGTTGGGAGGCTAACCAAGGCTACCTCCCTCTTCATAAATCAAAGACTTGTTCAAGATGGGATTGTTAAGCTTTTAAAGATGAACTTGGTTTCAAGCCAGATGTGAATTTCTTTGGTAGCAGAGCAGCAGCTCCGAGTTCTCAGCCAAACTAGATGCTTTCCATTTCGGTTTCATTACCCAGATGCATTTTGTGAAAGCAGAACAATAAGGTAGCATTTTATAGGAAACCGCCAAGAGATAGAAAACTGTGGAAGGATCAGAGAAGGTGAAACTGCTGAGAAGCAGTAAACTGTCATTTTCTCCCTTCGCGTGGCTTTCTCCCTTCGCGTGCGGTGAAGGTATTTTCTGTAATGTCCTTAGACTTTCAGGTTCACTGACAGGGCTGAGAGACGCTTTGGTTAGCAAGGAATGTTCAGAAATGAACAGTGCAGGGAGGTGAGGGGAAGGGGGCTGCATTTTGTTTCGTTGCAGGCAGGGCGGAAAGACACAGCCCAACTATTCTCAGAAACGATCCCCAGCATTTTTTAGGAGACGGGACATATCAAAATGGAGCGGGACCAAGTGGTCTCAGTCCGTGACCTACAATCACTGTATGGAATCAATCCTGGCAGCTGAAAATAGGAGGTGATTAGAACAAGTACACAAGTGACAGTACTTACCTGCTTTTAAACGTTTTGGCTTGAGTTTTGTCAGCTACAGTCTGGTCCTGTTTTGAAGCCTTAATTCACGTCAGCAGCTTTTTTTTTAGGGTGGTGGGTGGGTCTTAGTGTTGTTCTTTACTGTAAGTGTAGCTAGTTGCTGACTCATATCTCAGGTTTTTCTATGTGTGAGAAATGGACAGTCCTTTGACTAGGATGTGACTTCATGTTTCCTCTGGTGACTGCTGAAACCAGCATAGAATGACATGATTCAAAACCGACTTGATCACGACGACTATGGTCTTCATATAACGTAACTGGTTATGCACAAATTGTGGGCTAAGCTATGGGTGTAAAATAGAGAGCGTGAACCGTGCAGGGAGTGCGCTGTTACCATACTGGAAAAGTTCTGTTAAGTGATTGAGTTGGTTTTCCTATATACATTTAAATTGGGGGTGTAATCAGACATTATCAAGGTTTTGCACAGTAATTTCTGATGTGTTATGTATACACGCACACCAAATGTGTAACAGCTCCCTGCTTCCAGAGTCTGGTCACCGCTGTGGGACATTTGTAAGACGTGGAGGTAATGGCTCTAATGTTAAGTGGGTTTCAGGAGGGTTGTGGGATTTGGTTTTAATGAGATCTCTGGGTGGCAACTGGCCTTCCATCATCTGGGATTTCTCTTGGCTGTGGTCCCCATCCTTCCTGTGACTGATGTGGTCATAAGCTACAGCCTTTAGTCCCTGATTGCTAATGTCAAGTAATCAGCCCTTGGACTCGAGACTGTCCTGCCCAAGGGGCAGCCTCTGGGGCGTGGCGTGGGCTGGCTCTCGTCTGCGGGAGTTGGAGGGGGAGCCCCGAGGGCTACTAGAAGATACGGGATGGTGATCTAAAAGAGCAAAACTAGACTTCTGTGTGAGAAATGCTGGAAAATGGTTTAGGACGTTTGTAAAGTTACGTGGAAAGACTATATAAATGTTTAATATGAATATAGTGTTCTTTTGGAGTCAGGCAAGCTGTTGAATGGTTCAATTGTGCATTTCTCATTTTGATGTGTCATGAATGTTAATATGATGAAATAAAATCAAAACTGGTACCTGTTTATACATAAATATGAGAAAGGACCTCTCTTTGCAGCTCTAAACTTGGTGGGAGCAGCAGTGTCCAAGTGGGAAAGGAGGCAGTGGTGGGACCTGTCCTGGGGTCCTCTCGTCCGAGGATTCAGTGAAGCACTGAGGTCGGCTGTATCTCAGGCTCCATCACCTGCAGGGAACATGCTCGTGAGCTAACAGCCTAGTTGGCTAACAGCCTAGCTGTCACCTTCGTTCTTTAATATGTACACCAAACGCACACTACAGTGAGAAACCTCAGGGAAATATTTGCTGAGTGATGGACAGTGTAACCTCCCTGCAAACAAAAGTCCAGGAATTCTACCAAACATACAAAGAACTCATACTGGTCCTTCTCAAATTCTTCCAAAAGACTGAAAAGGAGGGCGTACTCCCAAACTCATGCTATGGAGCCACCATCACCCTGATACCAAAACCAGACAGAATATACAGGGTAGGAAGAAAAAAGACCAGATGAACATTCTTGGTACATTTTAATGTAATATGTGGATGGTTTTATAATTCTTGTAGGAAAACCTGAATAGTTATTTAAAGATCTGTTCTCCATCCCTGCCACGTGCATCTTAATGCCCTCTCCGCTTATAAGTGGCACTGGGCATCAGGACTTATGAGACAAGCAGCTTAGCCCCCCAGCCAGTCAGTAAAGAACCACACAGTAAAGGAATAAAGTCTTTTACCTTCAGTGCAAGCAGGTGGAACAGTAATGACAGAACCACGGGTGACGTCAGTGAAGTCGGCTGCAAAAGGCTTCTGAGTCGAAGTTAGATTTAAGGAAATCTAAAAGCAAGAAGGATTGGACTGGGTGAGCGAAGACCAGAGGAGCTATCTTGGCTAGGACCTCGCTGAAAAATGGAGGTGGGCGTGGGCTGGAGGAATAAAAGGCGTGGGGAGTAAGTCTGCCTCAAGGTGGAAGGTGCCAGGAGGGAGCAGGTGTTTCAGTGACAGGCTTCGGATGGGAAGCTGCAGAACTTGGAAGGCCTGAAGGTCAAGCCAGTTACTACTCAAACGCAGACAGATCTGGGGGCCTCTTGGAGACCCGCAGCGGCTGGCTGGTGTGGACGGACTAGTTTGGGTCTGACAGTATCAGCGCAGGGCTTAGGCAAAGGGGGGACGGGAAGGTGTAGATGGGAAGGGCAGGCCTACGTACTGGGAGTAGCAGACAAGAACTTGTTATCCTCAGAGCCGTCACTCGTGTGTTTTCTTACACACTCCTCTCTGAGGTGGTTTTTTGTTTTTTTCTGTTTTGTTTTCTGACACTAAACAGAAATGTTTTAGGTCTAGTGAACAAAATTTATGCCTAGGTGCTTTTTTCTCCGTATATTGCTCTTCTGCCTCTATCGGTGGAAGAGGGAAAAGTAAGTTATTTCTAGCATCCTGTGGGGCCCGTTCATCCTTGTACAGCAAAATTATACTTGGTTATTATATCTTTAAAATGTTGCAAAATCAACTGGAGAATTACAGCACCATCTTGCAAGCTGTTCACATGTCAATCATATTGTTGAACTTTATATGCATTGTTATCAAACTGGGTTTATATAAAAACAAGTTTCATTCCTTCAGTTCTGGCTATCACACTATAGTTAGTTCAAAATGCATTCCCATAGGAAATGCAGAATGTGACCTTGGAGGAGCCGTGTCACAGGCAGACAGGGCAACTGGGAGAGGGTTAGTTCAGCTGTGGCCTGGGTTCTCTGGTCAGGAATTATGACAGTTCCAAAGATGAATTAAAAGTACTTGGTTCACAAAAGCTTTTAGCATAAATCATGCTTCACTATTTAATAAAAGGTAGCAGGAGGAATAGGCCTTGACTGGTGAAGAAAATTAATCGAATCACTGGCAAATTCCATCATGTCTTATGTTGACACTGACGACCCTGAACAAATTTCTGGGAGTAATGGACACACACACCCACCCCCAGCTCACCACCTGAGATCTTGGTTATACTAGTAAGCAACCAGATTTAGTTGCCAAAAAACTTAACTTTTTGGTTTGAACCAGGTCAATAATTGTGACATCTGAATGGAAGACACGTGCCTGGTGTGTGCGTAAGAAATTCAGTGTCACTTATTATAAACCAGTGGACGACGGCAACACCTCTGAGGTACTTACAAAGGAATGCAAGTCAGGGTAGGGGAAAGAAAAGCAAAACTATTTCTCTCACAATTAAAAAAATGTACACGTAAGAATTCCACAAGAAAAAACTTCCCTTCACTCTATCCCTCCATCTTTAGTATCAACACGTTAAGTGATGTCCTGTGAGGACTACACCTCTGGGCTTGGCTGAGGTGTAAACAAAACAAGGCAAGATTTCAGTCCCATGGTTGATCACAGCTCTCATTACTGAATATTCCGGGTTTTCCTTGGGACTTGCTACGGGGAATGCCAAAGCTCAGTAAGTTCTATAAATCAACCCAAAAGAACGAGTGGTGCACAGAGCCCCCCAGGGCCATTAGTTTCTGTAACCTTGGAAACAGCATGTTTATAGTATCTGTAACATACCTTTTTCATATATCAGAGAAGAAACCAAAGAAATACCTAGAGAATACTTTACCAAAAAAAAAAAAAAACCAAACTCATCTCTTGCGGGCACTTCTACCTCTCAGGGTGTAGAGTCCTCAAAACTCATTCCATCAAATAGTCACTCTGGCAGAGAACGTAAGTTACTAAGAATGATGAAACTTTGAGAGGAAACAAAGACGTAAAATAATTATAAAGGTGCTCATGAAATCTACCACTTGCTCTTAACCCCAGAATTCATTTATGGTAAATTTACATGCACGAAACACAAGGAGCAAAGGCCCTCCTACTGACCTTCCACTTCAGCTAGTGCAACAGGAGGCAGAAGTCCAGAGGCCTGTCTGATGGGGCCCATAAATACAGATGACTTGACTGATAGCAAAACAGGTCCTTAAAAGAAAGGAGCCACTGGACACCTGTCTGATTCATAATTAACAAAACGAAGCAGCTCTCCCAGAATTGAAAGCCCCTACCAAGACCTACAGTCACTGCTCGGACACAACAGGGAAAGATGCCCCTTGCCGTTGCTAAGGGTGACGTATCAGAACTGCAGGCCTGGGAGCTGAGAGCTGGGGGAGGGGGTGCGAGAGCCCATCCAGACCAGCTCGTGCTCTCGGCGGGTGGAAACCTCCAGTCAGGGCTCTTCAACGGCTCCCGGCTGCCGCCTCAGCCCTGGGACACCTAGAGCGCCCAGCATTACCGCCTCTTGAAACAGCAAATCACTCAGATTCCCAGAATCAATCAGAGAAAGTAAAATATCGAGGAGGGAAAAGTGAAACGTTACCAATCAGGGTCCAATCAGAGGAGAACCACCAGGAAGGAATGGTGTGGAAGAAGGAAGTTGTCAAATGAGACTTACCTTAAGCAGTTAATTACGGGAGCTGGTCAGAGTCCTGGCTCACTGTTTCTTCTTCACTGCTGGGCAGGTGGTTGGGAAAGCGGCTGGGGGGGCAGTGGGGGATGGGGGACGGGTGGGCGGTGGGGGAGAGCCAGGACACCTGAAGCAACAAGCTGGAACCGGCATCTGCGTCCCACCAGAACGCACGGTGCCTCCGCCCTTTAAGCCCTCATCCTCTCTGCTGCAGATGACCTGGAGGAGAAGCCAGTGCTCACACCCGGCCTGGGATGTGGAAACGCTGAAGGCACAGTTCTGTGGAGCTGGAGGAGCTGCTGGCTTGGCTGCTGCCCACAAACCAAAGGCCCAACAGATCCATGAAAGCACACGAGATGCAACAGGGCCTGACCTACGGTGGCCTCCATCAAGTATGCATGGATATTGCCTTACTTCCACTAAAATCTCATGCAAAATTCTCTGTGGCCAACTCTCACCAAAAAGGAACAGGGAAAGGAATTCTGGGAAATGTACTTCAGCCTAGCCAAAGCTGACAACACTGTAAAACCACCATACACCATAAATACATTAACTAGAATTATTTCAAAACCTATCAAAATTTGCCTATTGTTCACGTCTCTGCTTCTACCCAATAGCAAGTAGCCTCTCCACTTAGGACCCACATCGAACACCACATTTTGTCTAACTTCTTTATAAGAAGGAAAAGAACTGGAGGGAGAGCTGGCTGGCGGAGAACTTCTGCGGACAATGCTTGGTCACCTTTCTGCCACGTCAAGACCATCCGCTGCGACAACACAGTGAGAAAGCCCTGTCCTCGTCGGCTTAGTCTGTGTGTCACTTTGTTACGTGCTTTTATTTGTAAATCCTATTAAGTGCACTGAGGGTAATGGAACCTGGTCCCAGAGCTGTTTTTATAGCTCTGGAGACAACCAGCCCTTCCTTCTTTGAAAGCTACAAGCAAGTCTGTGTTCAAAGCTGGGTTCTGTCTGCTCCAGGAATTCAAAAAAAGACAATCACAGTGAGGGCTTAAAAATGCCTCCTTCTGTCAGTCGAGGTGAAGAGAATATGAGAATGCCTTGTAATTTCTTTTTCAACTCTTCTGCCAGTTTGAAGTGAAAAACATGAAATTAGGAAGAAATAGTAATTGGAGAAGGCGGGGACCTAGTCCAGCCATATCAGATATTAAAATGTAGTATGAAATTATAATATTAAACAGTGTTTAAAAATGAACAAAAAACAGCATGAAACAGTATGGAGAGAAAGATCAGAACACAGTCCAGAACCAGATCTGCAATTATGTGGAAATTTAATACATGAAAGAGGACTGCACAGAGGAGGGGGGAAGATGCATTATTCAGTAAATGCTGCTGCCTTCCCCTCCGTGACATTTCCTAGCATAACCTTAGCTATTTAACAGGTTTCTAAAGTGACAGAACATCTTCCTTGATTTGTACTCCCTAATGAATTGCTCTAGAATCCTACCGTCAAAGGTATTATAAAGACGAGCTTCTTTCACCAGTGGGCCACATCAGACTTTTAAGGGGCCTTAGAAAATCACAGAAGCTGTTGATCATTTTGCCTATGTCTGAATATTAAAAAATTATTTTTCCATTAAGCTTAGAATTTCACATTTCTGCCGTCATCCAGCTGGTTTTATGTCCTACGTTTCATTCTGAGTTCTGAGAACTTTACAAGACATTGTCTGATTAAAACCTGTGATTAGAATCAGATAAAGTTGACCTGAGAGATGCTAAATTAAGTGGGATACCTCGCAGGTTTGGAGAATAAACGGGGGGGCCCCCCGTGGAGACCAGCATGATGTCCTGGCCCCAGTGACCTCCCTTTCTCCCCAGCTCCTGGTCTCGGTTTGCCGGCCACCCATTTCCTTGCAGTCTTTTCTTCCATCAGAACCTTTAGGATGCACACAGCACTGCACTGCGACTTCTGTGGTCACTCAAAGTGCTTTGTTTCCTAAACCCCCATAGAAATTCAGCAGCACTTTCAGTTTTTCCTCTTCAGAAAAGAAGGGCAGGGACCACACACAGCCCTTCAGTACCCCGGCACCACGGCTGGCACGTCACGGGGGCTCCGTGAACACCTGCGGGTGCCCGTGCTCTGCTCTGCTGAGGGCGCCTGACTGCACCAAGAGTTTGTGAAGCTAGTAAAGCAAATGCTGAGACCTGCCCGCAAAAACTGGAGTCCTGCCAGTGCTGATGGAGCAAGAGGAAACCGAACCTCTGTCTGCATCAAGGAAACCAGTTATCAGTGGGAGACGAACCCCACGAGGGTGTGGAAAGGGAGCCTTCAGTTTCCGATGACGACACAGGAGGGACACCCTAAGCTGACATGGAACAATGCCAGTGTCTCGCCAGGGCAGGGGGTGCCCCAGAGAGGACCTGATGCGATGGAGACACAACACACGGACCTGGGTTACACTTGTTCTTTATGTTTCTAGCCCACAACCCAGACAGCCTACTGAGAAAAACACCACGACGGCATCAAGGACACAGAGCTTCTTAAAATATCTCTCCCTTTCTCTTCTTTTCAATCCACAAGCTAGACTAGATAATATACAGTGTCAATTAAAAAAAAAAAACCTAAACAAAATAAAAATACTTCCCAAGGCAGAGTTCTGTACAGAATTCCCAATAGTTCAAACCTTCCAACTCCGGTGAGCACTGAGCGTGGGTTTGGCTGGTTGGCTCTGCAGAGGGGAAGAAAGCGGTGTCCAGGGCAGCAGGGCTGCGTCCCGCCCCCTCGGGGAGCACCAGCAATCCAACGGCCTCGGTCACCTCCTGGGACTTTGGTCCCAGCATCCCGGGGCCCTGGCGGCGGCGGCCCGAGCGCACGCGCGCTACAGCCGGAGCTCGCGGTCGGGCTTCATGCTGAAGGGCTCCAGGCGCTCCGCCTCGGGCAGCAAGCTGTTGAGCCGCTCCAGCAGCGGCACCGTCTGGTCGATGCCCATCTGGATGCGGCGCAGGATGGCTGACATCTCGTTGACCTTCTGGATCTGCTCCGCGTACTTGGCGTATCTTTTCTGGCGCTCTTGCATGAAGCTAAAGAGAGTTTCTACAGACAGATCCATCTGCAGAAGGGAAGGAAGCGAGACACAGGCAATCCAGTTGAAACAGGTCCTCTCGCCAGGATGGGGGATGAGCACAGGCCACGTGGGGGCCACGAGCTTTCCCGGAAGCACCGGGGATGAAAACCTCCTCCAACACAGCTTCACCAAGTGCTGCCCCAGAACCAGCCGCGAGGGAGACTAAAAGGATGTCAGCCCTGTGTGTTGGGAGCATGAGACACTTACTGCCTGTTGAGACCCTGGGATTCCTAGCTCTCCCTCTACAGGAATGAATCCTGTGCTCAGAAATCAGACAGGCTCAGCCACTGAGTTGCTCAGACTTACACTTTCTGTCTCAGGATTTTCATCTGCAAGACTCAGGGACTGACTCCAGGCTTGCAGGGTTGTTGTGAGGACGCCGTGGGGTAACCATGCTAACATACGCCAGCTCGGGACTCAGATGGGCGCCGCTTCATCCCTCCCTCCTCCCCGTGGCTGCAGTCACTCCTCGGAAGCTGCATGGAGGGGGCGGCGCTCCCTGCCAGGACCACAGATGTCAATCAAGTCAGTTCTGTACCATTCAAGGCAAACTGTGAGGACCGCTTCATAAATCCTCCCTGCAGTTAAATAAACCTGAGGCAACATCTTCCTTTTCCCGTATTTCTTAACTGAGAGAGTGTACCATTACTGGCACATGAATTTTAGTTGGGACATGGTAGGGTGTTAAAGAATATGAAATCACATGACACAAAAGTTACCGCCTTTTAAGTCTCTTCCCATTCTTTCTGAATGCTGCAGGGAAAGTCTCAATTTGGTGCAGACTTTAACACCTGTAATAAAATGCGTAACGTCTATTCCTCACATTTTGAACACGTGAGCCCCAGGTACAGACTTATTCTAGCGTATCTGACAGGACTTTAGGCAATGTCAGTATCCAACGCAATTCTGAATCTCATCATTTTGACCATCGGGAACACCGTCCCCTTTCCTATTTCTATTTTGGCACAAAGAGTCTAACAAGAAAGCAAACATACAATACAGTCAACAATTTGCTGAAAAATATCGTGTGCCACGCATCACGCCAGGCCCCAGGGATACAGACACAGAGAACCCAAACTCCGCCCCCACACGGCTTACTGTGTACACTGACAGGACTTCCTGTTAATGTGACTTTACTCTTCCAGGAAACTGAGGCCCAGGAGGTATGTTGCAAATAACTTTGTTTCAGGAACTTCCAGAAAAATCATTTAAATGAAGAACTATTAGAGTTTCCAACAGACAGAGAATGACTGTTTATTCCTCACAACTCTTGCCTCAAAATCCTGGCCTTGCTGTGACCGCGTGACTAAGTACACACACAAGTCTCTCACGGCAGCTTCTGGGCTGCTTCCTTACAAGTTAGCTGGCATGTCCCCCTCCTCCCCCCGCCCCTTCCCTCCCTCCGCTGAGGCTGAAATGCAGGTGCAGCCCCCTCAGACCATGAGGATTAATTACTAAGGTCACAATCTTTGGGTTGGCAGAGCAGTGAACAAGAAGTCTGGGGCCATGAGGACTTTTCCAGGGGAGAGTCATACCAGGCCTGGGAGAGAAGAGGAAGCGTCCATCCTGTGTAAGCCAGTGTAATTGAGGGGCTCTGTAACACCAGCTGGATTTGATCTTACACTGACAGAATGGATGTGATAAAGTCCCTGCCTTCAAGGAACTTACTGTTTACCCTTAATCTCATACTTCAAGCTTTGCCTCGTATATTCATATACTGACTCTGGTGGCAGCACATTTCAAAGGGCAGGGGAAAAGGGAGGTGAGATTATTTATAGGCGTAAGCGCACGCTTTACTAAGACATTAGACATCTGTAGAATGGGCTCAAACTCATTCCAAATACCTAATGTGGATTTGCCCACCTGGTTGGTCCACTACCAGCAACAGATCCAAAATATGAGCAAACCAAATCCAGTAATATACAAGAAAGATAATATGTCATTACCAAATGAAATTTATCTCAAGGATGCAAGCTTTGTCAGCATCTGGAAATCAACATAATTTGTCATTTCAGTATAATAAAGGTTAAAAATCATATAATCATTTCAAAAGATGCAAAAAAAGGATTCAACAAATTCAGTTATGAAAAATCTCAGCAAATTAGGGACAGAAGGAAACTTCCTCAATCTGACAAAGGGCATCTATGAAAAACCAACAGGTAACATCAGAGTAAGTGGTAAAAGACACTTTTCTCCCTAAGATCAGGAACAAGGCAAAGATGCCCACTCTTACCACTTCTATTCAACGTTGTACTACAGGTCCTAGCCAGTGCAACAAGTCAGCCAAAGGAAATAAAAGGCTTAGGAAACAGAAAGGAATAAATAAAAGGGTCTTAATCTGCAGATGATACGACAGTGTATCTAGAAAATCTTAGCGACTCCTAGAATCAAAAACTAATAAGTGAATTTAGCAAGGTTACAAGACACACAGTCAATATTCAGAAATCAACTGTATTTCTATATACTTGCAATGAACAACTGGATAATGGAATAAAAAATATAAAAGTTACAACTGTATCAATATAAAAAACTCAGCAAAAATGTCAACAACATATGTATAAGGCTTGAACACTGATATTACAAAACTGCTGTGAAAAACTAAAGGGGATCTCAAAAAAATGGAGAATTATACCATGTTCGTGGATTAGAAGATTCAGTATCATTAAGATGTCAGTTCTTGCCAAATTCATTTATAGATTCATTTGCAATCTAAATCAAAACTCTAGAAGGCTTTTTTTGGATAAGGATTTGATAAACTGATTCTAAGGAAACAGAATGGTCAAAGAATTCTAAAAAAGAACAAAGTTTGAAGACTTACAGTACTTGATTTCAAGACTTAATATAAAGCTACAGTAATCAAGATAGTTGATAGTGGTACTGGCATAGAGACAGACATATATAGATCAATGAAATTGAACAGAGTGTAGAAATAGATCCTAACATATGTGGCCAATTTTTTTTTTTTTACGAAGTTTCCAAGGTAATTCATGAGGAAAAGAAAGGTTTTCAGCTATTTGTGCTAGAACAACTAGATATCTATACAGGAGGAAAAAACCCCTGGACTCCTACACCTCACCTCATACACAAAAGTTAGCATGAAATGGATCACAGATCTAAACATAGAAGACAAAACTATAAAACTTTTAGAAGAAAATATTGGAGAAAAACCTGTGCTACCTTAGGGATAGACAATGATTTCTTAGATGGGTCCAAAAACCACTAACCATAAAACAAAAAATGGTTAAACTGGTCTTTATCAAAATTTAAAATTTCTCTTTGAAAGACATCATTAAATTGATAAGGCAAGCCACAGACTAAGAGAAGATATTCTATATATACATATATCTGATAAGAGAGACAGCCGGAATGTATAAGGTACTCTTACAATTCAGTATTAGGAAAAAATCCAAATCTGGGATCTTTTCAGGAGAACTGACCTGGGCCTCTGCCTCATTAAAATTAAATGAATTTCTAAAGAAAATCTGACTTTAAGATCTTTAAAAGGAGAATTAAGATCCTTTCCAGGAAAGTGAACCTCCAACTGATCAGCTGAATATCAACTGAATTTATTAAAAAGAAAAGCTGGGGAGAGAGGATCAGTGAGGAGCCCCTAGAAATAGGCTAGGAGCCCAGGGGAAAGCCTTGCAGGAGATCAGCTAGGGAATGTGAGGCTGTGGCAAAAACTCTGCCGGGTCAACTCTGTTTTCTGGCTTCTGACCCTCCTCCAGGTTGTCACTCCCACAGAGGATATGGGAGCTCTCAGTGGGAATCTTCTCCGGGATGCCCCTCTCTTGCACAACGGACAAACAATGGGCAGATGTTTTCATTAATGACACCAACTACCACGCACTGGACATTCTCAAGTGGCACTGTTTCTGGAGGCAAGAGCCTGCGACGACAGCTTGTAAGAGTACATACACTCTTGCTGTCTGTTCTCTTACCACACCGCTGATCTCTAAATCGGACAAGAGGAGAAATCAGTCTGTGGCAAATCTCAGTCCACGTGGTCTACCAAAAGCAAAGACCGAAATCCATACTAACGGGACTGTTTCTTTTAGTTACTGACATCCATCTTACCAGGATGACTGGGAAGGTGGAACACTGTATGTAATAGTTAATAATTCCCTAGTTATTTAAGTTAATGTAATAAAGTAATGTATAACAGTTACAACTACAATCCATTGAGTATTAATTGTCTGGCACTGTACTATGTACTATACATACATGATCAATTTCTCACAACAGTCCTACAGGGAACATACCATTCTCCCCCTAGAGCTACAGATCAGGGAGTCAGAGATCAGAAAACGTGTCCATGGTCACTCAGCCAGTAGCAGCAGTGAAGGCAGAATTCAAACTCATGCTTTTATGCCTCATCCCTGCCTATTTTTCCTACACAGCTAATTAATTCAGATCTCAATTCATTTCAATTAAATACCTACCAGGTTGAGCCATGTGTTCAGTACCTTTTTGAAATCCTTGACAGATAAGTTAAAATGGCCATTTTTAGAGTTTTCCAGTAGGGTGAGAGAACATTTCTGTTTCTAATTTAACCACCACCATTTCTTTTTTTTTAAATAACAAAAAGAGCAAGTTGCCAGACATAACATGAACCACAAAACAAAAGCTAAGAGGAGACCAAAGGGAATAAACTATTTGTTAGCAGATAAACTTGAATGACATTTTCACTGGCAAAGTCTGTTTGTACACTTTGTACTCTGACATTTCACTTGTATAAGCATTTCACAATCCTTGACTTCACAGAGGGGGCTTAGAACAGGGGATTTCAGCGCAGCAAGGGTCCTCAGAGGTCCTTCAGTCCCACTCCCTCACTTTCCAGTGGCAGGCCACACCAGAGTGGCTCGGCACTTCACCTCGGTCCACACAGCAGGTACTGTCAGATGTCAGAGCAGGATTGGACTCCAGATCTTCTGACTCCAAGGGCCACCACACTGCTGTCAGCTGTCCCGGCAAGGAGAGACAGCCGGTGACGCTTCCTTTTCCACAGCTACCTCTACCTTGTCAAACGAATTATAACTGTGTCAAAACCATGATCTTAAAACACAGTTCCTCAAGACACCATTTCTGGCCATAAGGAAAACACGAGTCTATCACGAACTGATGTCAAAATCAAATGGCAAAGTCGAGTCAAACAAATGTCTCTGTGCCCGCTGGGACTAGGAACCTGCTCAGGTGGGCCTAGACCTGCAGCTGAAACTGCGCCGTTTCTGGGTCCTTCTGGAATTACGTCAGCCTTCTCCAGCTCCCCATTAGTCTGCCACATCCTGTTGCGCAGGGGACCCACAACAGACAGACTGACGCCAGGGTTCTCATTAATTACACCACAGGCTGAATGGCATGGATTACCACATAATGGACATTCTAAAGTGACCCTGTTTCCTTTGTTCAAACAATGTATCTAAGTGTCTCAGCAAAGGAACAAATTCTAGTTGGGTCTTCAAGAGAATGAAGAGATACCAGGATCTCAGGAATTTGCATTGCATCACTTTGTCCCAGTAATTAATTATTTTATGGCGTGTCTAGCTTCCCCACATGCATTCTTACTCTTAGAGGCCTTATGTCTGGGCAGGAAGGGAGAAAAGCCATCTCAAAACCTTTAAGCGGTTCCCAAAACTAAATACATTAAAGTCAGGCAGATTCCCACCTCCCCATCCCAAAGCGCTAGAAAGGGACACTGAGAGGCAGCAAAACAGGAAAAGAAAGAGACGGGGTAACAATCAAAGCTCAAGGGCAGGAATCCCACCTCTCTCCCCGCGAGACTTCCCCTGGACTCCATGAAAGCTACCAGTTCAGGGCACACAGACACCCGAGGTCTTCTGTCTCCCTGAGAAGTCCCTGCGGCCCTCCCCAGTCCGGGGTCCGGCCTCCCTGCCTGTGCTGCTCTCTGTCCGCCTTCCTGGCTACCACCGTCCTCTGAGATATTGGTTAAAACCCCTTTCTCAAAAAAGTGATCAATTGGGAATGTGGAAAAGTCAGCCTCAAAGTAGGCAGATTCTGGCATTTTCAAGGTGTAAACGTGGGGTCTTCAGGGTTAGTCCTAAGTGCGGCTGCATCCTCTAAGGATCGCGTTTGAAATATAAAAGTGTCCTGTGACACCGTGAAGGGAGCATCGTAAAGGAGCATGGGGGCAGGACTGTGGGGGGTGAAGTGACCATCAGGTACGAACAAGAGGGGCTGGAGAAAGAAACAGGGGAAGGGCTCTGGGGTCTCAAGGGTGGGTCTGAGAGCTGGATCTAAGCCTCCGCTCCACCGCCCAACAACCGTGTGACCTCGAGGCCTCCTTGCAGGCCTCTGAACCGTGGTTTCTGCATCTGTCTGAAGTAGATGATAATATCTGCAAGATGCCTATGCAAGACCGGGCACATGGCTAACAAATAAAAAATGACAGCTGTCTTGTTAATTATTAGTTATTACTTATTAGCCATCACAACTCCTACTGCGGGAGAGCAGAGCTGAAGGAGAGGTGCTGGTGGATGGAGGAGGGGACAGGGACGAAAATCTGGGAGCAACATCAATAACCTGGACCCCCCTTCCCAAGGTCCAGGGTTAAAGGGGAATAAAAGTCAGTTTGTAGGACCTAGTGACACATTCAAAACCTAAGCTAAGGTAACTAAACAATATTAAACTGGGTTCATTATGTGCTCTGTAATTCACTCATTTACACACCCAAATTAGCCATGAATATAACCCCTTTTCCGACTCAGAGGAGAGAACAGACTTTGGAGGTGGTGGGGAGGTAAATATTTTACAGTTAAAATGCTCCACCCTATGTTGCAGAAAGAACCAGAGATACCCAGTGTGATGGTGATGATGGTGATGATACCAACATAACCATTTGGTGTATCTCAGGGGACACCAGAGTCTATGCTCCTAACCACAGCCAGGTGAGCTCTCCTGACATGCGAGGGCCTGGTCGAGAGCTGGGAGGCCTGTGTCATTAACCCCTGCAAGACGGCTGAAGTGACAACTCAATTTCGTCACACACATTCACCCAGCAACCATTCCCTGAGCACAGGGGAGAAGGCGGCAGGAGAGCCTCTGACAGGGAAACCAGGAGTGCTCTGGTGTAGGCTGGGGGCATATGCGGCTGGGGATGGCGCTCATCAGGCAGAGATGGGAGCGGACTGCAGCAGGAGGAAGCGCACGGGAGGCATGGAGCAGGAGCAGATGCACCTGAGCAGAGGGAGCGCCTTCACTGTCTAAGGGCACGCAGACCACCACTAGCACTGCTCATGCACAAAGCTAAGGTGGCAGCCAACCTGCAGAGAGAGAGGTCTGAAGTTCGCGGATTTTGCAGAATACAACCATGACTTACAAGATGGAAAAGCAGGTAAGTGGCTACAGAGGGCCCAGGTCTCAGCAAGGGTGAAAGAAAACGGCCGAGGGCCGCCAGGCCACCGGAGGAAGTCATTACAGAATCTACATTGCGGCTGCACCACTAACGCTCACACTTCCACGGCAACATCTCGCCATCACCTCCTTGTTGGCCTTGCTGCCTTTGAAAGAAATGACTTTTACTCCCTATAAGAATCCTTTCACTTACACAGCTCCTTCCATCCCGCAGAGGACTTACACCTTCATGATCCCATTTGCTCTGGGCTGCAGGCTGGCTGTCACCTTAACTTCCCTCTAGTAATGGTTTGGTAAGACCCCAGGCAGTGAGAAGCTCTCTGCTCACGTGCAGAATGAGAACTGGGGAGTAATGCCGGGACAGCAGCTAACCTCTCCCAAGACTGAAGTACAGTCCGGCAACACTGGCAGAAAGAAGTGAACTGTTGCCTCAAGCTCTAGGGACACTTCCTGGAGAAATCCTTTGGGAATCCTTGAGACCTGCAAGAATGAGAGATGTTTTTAAAGGAGTACAGATCATAAGTGTCCTCCCAGGTAACAACAGAGAGAGCAAATGCGTCTCCAGTTCAGAACATCCAGATAAGTGTGAGAGCAACAGACTTGTCAATGAATAGACCCCTGGGTACTGTGACTGTCACTGGTCAAAAAAATTTTTGTTAAATTTTAGGTATGGATGGAATTTTAAGGACGAGTCTCCTGGCTTGCTCTGTACTAGACAGGAGATCTTTATTTTAAAAGGGTGAGGGGTGTGGAGGGATAAACTGGGAGCTCGGGATTTGCAGATACACACTACTACATATAGAACAGATGAACAGCCAGGTCCTACTGTGTGCCGCAGGGAACTATAGTCAATACCTTGTAATAGGTATTATAATGAAAAAGAATATGAAAAGGAATATATATATATGTATAAGTGAATCACTATGCTGTACACCAGAAACTAACACAACATTGTAAACTGACTATACTTACATAAAAAAAAATTTTTAAGTTCCTAGTTCTAGTAAAGGCCTTTCTGGCCTACCCTGCCCAAAATTTCCACCTCACTAACATTTCACATCCCTTTTGTTGCTTTATATTTTTATTCTTAGCATTGGTTTTACATGCTATATATTTTACTTTTTCCACCTTGTTTATTGTCTCTCTGTTTCCCCAGTGGAAGGTAAGGCCTATGAGGAAGAGATTCTGTCTGTTTTGAGCAGTGATGTATCCTTAACACCCAGGGCAGAGCCTGGCTTGGAGCTGAATGAGCTCATAAATGAAGTGGACACGTAAAGGCACATGCATACAATGTTGTGAAAGGCGTATTTCTTATCTCACTGAGTCCAAAAGCTGCAGCCAGGGAGACAGAACCCTAATAAGGTTCGTACACTATGAGAAAAAAGATCAGAATTATGCCAAGTTGGGAAAAAAATGTATGTTCAAGATAGAGATTTATAAAATACAGGAAAACAGAATGAACTAGGCTAAAAACAAACACCACTGGCCATCTCATCACTAAAGGGCAACCACAGCTGTCAGGTTTCCTTCTTTTTAAAAAGATATTTAACATAGTTGAAGTCATACTGACTATATAATGTCACGTACTGGGTTTTTCACTTAATGTTAAAAGCTTAAAAGTGTTTGCTTAATATCACTTGGCTTTCATTGACGGGAGGACCTAATGAAGTGAAATTTACCATGGAACCTTGTGCCAACCCTTGTGAATCTCAAAGTTGGGCTCAAGATGCATTTTAGGAACATAAGTTCAAAGATGACACAGATGTTCAAAATGTAGATCAAAATTTAGTACCATCCAGGGCACACACACGGACTACACTGCCCAGCCTCCTTTGGAGTTAGCTGTGGCCATGTGACTGAGTTCTAGCCAAAGCGGTGTGCAACACTTACAGGTCTGGACCAGGGAACCTCCCACCTGTGCTGTTCCACTCTTTCCCTTTCTGCCAACTGGATCCTATCAGCAACATGGTCTTTGGATCTGGCGGGGCCCCAAAACGGGAGGAGCCTGAATCCCTGAACTCAGTGGAGGAGTCACCTGCTAACCAGAAACATCCACCTTGAACATGAGCAAGAAATAAACTTCTGTTGCATTTGAGCCATTACACATTTTTAAGTCTATTTATAGCTGCCATCTAGCCTACCCTACCTAATAGAAGTCTCATAAGCTTTATTTTCTCTAATAGAATAAGAAAGCTTATCCATCAGTATAAACAAGATATTGACATAACTGAAGAATATATTGTTATTCACTGAACAAGCATTTATTAAATGTCTACGATGTGTCAGACACATGCTAAGCACTGCAGCAACATTCAAATGTGCTGACATTCCCGGTTTTTCTTCACTGAAAGAGACACAGGACAGGAATATCTTTTCTCAGCCCTACTTTCAGCTCTGTAACCCATGTGCCCTTATTACTGCTGACCCTCTGGCTTACAGACCGCAGTTCCTCCGGCTTTCCTCACAAGAGGGGTGGCTGGAGGGGCCTCTGACGTAGTCCACCCCAGCAGACTTGGAAATGAGCTGGGGGAGGGAGTGGGACAGGTCTCCAGTACCTGGCACCTGCGGCCAGCACCGGGAGCACTGGCAGCGCCAGCTGTCCAGGGGCACGTCTAGGGCAGCGCACTGCAGGGAAACGGGGCGGCTGCTCCCAAAGGCCAATGTGTCAGTATCGAGAGCCCGGATGGAGGTAAATCTCAAGGCAGATGAATAATTGAGTTTTGCTCATGCTTCGCCAAAAAATCACAAGCCTACATTTCCCACAGGCAAGTAATAAACTCGATCAGGCCCCCTTCCAGGATTTCTGCCTTTTGGCTGCCAGTGCTGGTGAAAAGGAAGTGTGGGGCCAGGCCCGAGGAAGTACTGCATGGCGTACCTTACAGCCAGACAGCCCAGAATAAGCCCAATCCCCCATCTGTACTTCCTGCCACTCAAGGGACCAGTCGTATTTCTTATAGAAAAGAAAGACTGCAGAAAGGACAAGAAGGGGGAACAAACTCTAATTACGTTCTCAGGGCTCAACCTCAAATTCACACCAAAGTAACTTGTAAGATAGAAAGGAAACACAAAACGTTCCTGAAATGCTTTGCCCTCGGTATTGTGGCAAAAAGCAGCCCAACATCTCAGTTGCTCTGGTCAATATTTGTAGTTTTAAACAAATGCTCCCAACCCGTTTTATAATTTGAGGTCAAGCCAGCAGTGACCAACGCCAGGGCATGTTTAAAAGCAGCATCAGGAATCTAACAACGTTGTCATTTAAAGGAGATTCAGTTCAAGGCGGCAGACAAAGGGTAACAGCCTCACCTGGCCAACGGTTCACAAGAACCCAGCTTCTCACTGAAGAGTCTCAGAACAAACGCTAATGTGGGCTCAGACGCTGGTTCTCTGTGCAAACTGTGGGAAGCCCGTTTAACCTTGGTCAGCCTCTCCCACAGCCCCGTCGGAGGAAACATGGTCCAGGCAGTCAGGTCAAATACTTAGAAAATGGCTCCAGCTGGGTCTTAAACATTACAGTATTGTCGCCTGAAAGAGATCCCTGTCCAGCTCTGTGTGCAGGCCCATGGACAGTCACTTGCTCCTTCCAACACTAGTTGACAGCCTACTGCATGAAGAAGGATAAAAACACAATGATACGATCCCACGGAAGGAGAACGTAAGCAGCATGGTAAAGCAGGAACGAGGACGAGCAGTCAGGATTCACCGTCTATCACCTTAGTCATTAACATGGAGAAAACCCGTGGGCAAATCCCAAATAAACTCAGGGGCCCTTGGTTTATTTGTGCAATGAAAGGGCTGAATCAGAGAAACCTGGGGGTCTCTTTACAGTCCCACATTTCATGTAGCTTTGCAGGGACTGCAACTCTTCTGTGTCCATCTGAACCACCCTTCAAAGCTTCGTACAGGTTTATGCTAAAACAGCACACTCACTTATCAACACGTCTAATAATGAAACAGAGAGAGGCTACCAGAATCACCCACGGATTTGGTCTCAAGGCCTTTAAGGGAGCACCTCGAAACTGTAACAAAATTAACCTAGTGGCTTCATCTTCACTAAGAATGTATTCTAAACCATGAACGTATCTGCCCACTGACAGCAGCCAGAGGCAGCAACATGACCCAAGTTAGCAACAAGAGCCACTCCAAATGTCTCAACTGTGTCTTCCTGGAGCTGTGTATCTGCCACCTGCCTTCCTCCCCACCGCCCCCGGCCCTGGGGAAAGCCCCTGCCTTAGGAGGATGCACGTGATTTTCTCCTTTACCTTCCAGTAATCCCAGTATCAGAGACAGAGGTAACCAAAAACTGAAAGCGTCTGCCTGCCAACTTGAATCCTTAACTAGATGATGAGGTATCATGGAAATCACCGAAGTGGTAAGAGGTGTGAAGCATCCACAGGCCAGAAGCCGAGGACACATCATGTGCCATCTTCACATTTCTCATGACCCAAGTTCCCCAGGTACCAGTGTGCTCTTCATGGAGCAGAATAAACGGTTGCATCAACTGCAAAAATTCCAGCAGGTATTTATCTGTGGCACAGAAGAAATCATACAAGGCTTGCAGAAAAGCAGACTGGGCTAAAAATTATGTCTTGCTTCCATCTGGTTCTTTCTCTTCTTGAGTTGTTGAGAGGAGAGCTTAAAATGAGCCAACATTTAGGCTATTACTGGTATCAAACTTCACACGAGCCAATTCACAGCAATAGGGTCAGGCTTTCCTCTTTTAGTCACTGTTCACATTTAAAACAATAACCAGAGCTGACACCATGGCGTTTACTGTGCGGCAGACAGGGCCCTATACTTTATGTCTAGTAACTCACATAACCCTCCCGAGGACCCTTCTGAGGTGGACTATGATCCTAGAAGAGGAGACTCAGGCTTAGAAGAATTAAGTAACTTGCTCAATGTCACACAACTCATTAGAGGCAGTGCCAGGGTCTGAACTCAGGCAATGAGGCTCTTCACACTCAGAACCACAGATTCTATGCAGAACTGCCCACAAATGTAAGGCCAAGTTTTCCCACACTGGCTGAGCCCTCAGTGACTGCCTGGGCTCACAACTACACCACCACCCAGCGGTCACTCTCAACAAATAACCTCCCCCGTCCTTCAGAGAGAGTACACAGGCTCCCCGCGGGTGACTGATCTGTGCCCGGGGTCCTCTTTTTAAAACCCCGCCTAGATCCTCCCTGTTTTCTCAGGCCAAAACCCCTCTCTGGCTGCCTGGGAGACCTCGCTCTCAGAATCCCCTTTCTATCATTCATCTTCCATCTTCTTCTCTTCCGTCTCTTCCCCCTCAACCCGTAAGCATGTTCAAACTTACCACCTGCCAAAAACCCCCTAACCTTCTCTGATCTTGCTCCACTTTGAATTCTGTAATTTCAGCCGCTGTCTGACTCCCTGACCACAGACGGATTGCTTACTTTCTCTAACAGGCTTCCATTTCTGCGTCTACATAAGGAAGGCACTGGACCAGACGGTCTCTGAGTTCTTTCCAACATCTGTGGTTCTTAATAGAGATTTCTTGGAACAAGTTTAGTTTCTTCCCTGTCCCCTGAAGCCCCAAAGTTAATGTCCTTCTAAGCCTGTCAGCTGTTTCCCCAGCCAGCAATGCTCTCCTCTTTCTGTCCATTCATTTCCCAAATCTTAGTTTTCCTTTAAGACCGAGCTTCCACCTCACCTACTCCAGGGTCTCCCGGTCTTTAACTCTCATGAAACTTTTATTATTAATCACCGTCGAGCAGTCTCCATCAACAGCGCCTTCCTGTCACCTTACTCTTCTGTGTCCCTTTTTTCCCTCACCCAGACTAAGTGCTCAGCAAGCAGGGACCAGGCCACGTTCCTCTGTAACCCTTAGAGGACCTCACGCTAAGGGTCTGCCACCCTCTTACACACAAATTTACACAACATAACTCTTCATTCATGAGCATCATCCCAAGTCAGCAAGAGGAAAGCTTAGTAACTCCTTGATTTTCTCCTCTCGGAATCAGAAACGGTTATAGCCACATTTCCCTTTGATCCAAACCTAAGCGATCACAAGCAATGCAACTTTCTGGGTGTCTGGCCGGTCTGGGTTCTGCCTCCACTAACACATATTCTCCATGCTTAGTAAGTTCACTGACTTTAACACACAGCATTATGTTACTTCCTCACACTTGGAACCAAATTTCCAGGAAACATCTGGAATAATATCAGAGAGCTGGTATTTGATCAAAACGACATCCTCTGCTTTATTCACTTGGAAGTGACTAATTTCAACCCTTAGGTTTGAGCGCAGATGGGTGTGCATGTTTCAGGGGCTTGCCAGCACGCAGGGGCTGACGAGCCCCCAGGGAAGACCCTGAACGGCGCTCACCTCCTCGGCCCTGAGAGAACTGCCGGGACACCGCCCGTACCGTGAATGCTGTTCTCTGCTGGGCGGCGGTCCTGGCTCAAAACTGCCTACTCAGAGTGAATCCCAAGGCTCCTCAAGCAGAATTTTAAACTCAGTTTAATTGTTTTTAACGACTGCTGCACAGCACTGGTTCTCACCCCCGGCCACAGGTGAGACCCTCCTGGAGCACTCTCACAAACACCAGTGCCCGGCTTCCTTCCTTCCCTTCTCACAGCCCTTCAAAGGTTTCTACCTAATTGGTTTAGAGTGATTTTTCTTAAAAGCACCTCAGCTATACTGAATGAATGAAGGCATTATTGCTAAGCGTTTTAGGTATTATAACGCACTGGGGCTGTGTTTTTCAAAAGGAGTCTTTTGTTCGTGGAAAACTGGTGAAATTCAAATACAGTCTCGGTTTAGTTAACAGTATTGTACCAATGTTAATTTCCCGGTTTTGTCATTGTGCTAAAGTTTTCTAAGATGCTCACTGTAGAGGAAGCTGTGGGAGTGGTTACAGGAACTCTCTGAATTATTTTTGTGACTTTTCTCTAAGTCTGAAAGTAACTCAAATTAAAAAGATTTTTTTAAGTCCTTCATTTTAAAAACACATACTTAAATATTTATGAATGAAATGATATGCCTGAGATTAGACCTGAAAAACAGACCAGTTGGGAGGTGGCAGGGAGTTGAGTGGGGGTGTGGCTGAAACAAGAGTGTTCACAAGTTGATGTCTACTAGCCAGGCAATGAGCACTGGAAGGTTCACAGTGTGTGTGTAAAATTTTCCATCATATATATTGGAGGAAAAAATTCCCAGGTGATTCTAATGCATTCGGGGCCAAGAAACACTGCTCGGGAGTCTGGAAGACATGGGATAATGAGGAGCTCTGTCTAGTACTATCAGCTACGAGACACTCTACCCGGCCCTTGACAATGAGCTAGTCACTGCAGCTTTCTGCACCACACGTTATCCTAAACTAGTAGAGGATTTTACAAAAAGAAGACAAGAAGCATTAAAAAGTTGACTTACTCTAAAATCTTCTGAGAGTTACTGTCACAGTTAATTTCTAGCACAGTCCAAATGGTAAGGTCTTACGTCTACAAAAGCATTCCCCTCAGAGTGCTCTAAAAGACACTGCCTCTATAGCATGTTAATAGAAGTTACCTTCTATTCTACTTCTTAATAGAAGTTAAGGGTTTTAAGTTTGAAAAGTGCTGATTTTCTTTACTGCAAGATACCTACGAACTTTTAATAAGGTAATAGGCACTGTGACTTTCCAAGGGTGGTGATGAAATATGCAAAAAGTCTGACCTTCTTTACATGGAGCTAGTTTTATAGAAGTTACTTTGGAAAACAGTACCCTGGACCAGTGGTGCCCAAATCCCAGGTAATGGAGAATGGCAACAGTATCATTTGGTAAGTTTATTAAAATAATGATTCAGAGACCACATCCTAGATCTACGAGGGGAGAGAAGAATTCAGTATTAAACAAAAAAATCCCAATGATTCTAATGCATTGTCATGTTTGGGACTTAGAGCTCTGTAGATCATAATGTTACAAATATCATATCTGAAAGGCTACATCAATGCCAACTGACATAAAAGGTCATATTAAATAGTCTTCCATATAAACGTATTTAATCCATGAGAGAAGCACATAAATACATTTTATGAAAGGTTAAGTATGAAAATACTGGAGGTGTTGGCAAACAAATATATCAATGTAGTTAATGACTACACTGGAATCCCAAGGATGTAGTATGTCTATTACTAACTGATCATTAATTAGCAGTGATTTTCCACCCTTTACTTGTATGTTTCCTCAGGTCCATCTTCTCTTGCCTGAGTCAATGACCAGGACTATTTTGTTAAACTCCAGGGAGTGCCATTCACATAAGTGGTTTCGCCAGGATACAGCCCTGACTTCCTTTTTTTTTTTTCATTCAACATGACTTCAGGGAATCAGGAATATAAAACTCTTCTTGGTTGAAAACTTTGGAAAATGTTTTTACCTATACCTTGGTGCTCCCAGAGCTGTGCCATGCAGTGGACCAGTCAACGACATATTTAAATGCTTCAAAAAAGTGCCTACTTAACTGTAATTCATAATTATTCAACATTTGTACCATGCTCTCTCATTTACCAAGTACTGTCACATGAATTATCTTGCTTCCTTCCTCACAAAAACCATGTGGGTTAAGCAGGCATAATCATTTCCAACCAACCAATAAGAATCACCGAGCTTTTCCTGCTAATGCAGTGAAAAAAATATAAATTGAGGGAGATGTCAGGGGTCCTGCTCTCAAAGAACCGATACCCAACTGGAAAACAAAATATGAAATACACACAGGAAGGAGCTGAAGTCAATTCGAAGACATAATGTTAGCAAAAGCAAAACAGTACGGCAGGACTTCACACATACTAATAACAGTTAACACTTACTGAGCAATTTAATAATCTTCACTCAACCCTTGGGGTAGGTTATCATGATGGGACCCATTTTTCAGATGAGAAAACTGAGACCAAGAGAAGTAACTTATCCCAGCAAATAAGAGGTAAACCAGGATTCAGACTCCAGATTAGTCTACTCCGTGGACCCAGTTTTCCAACATCACATTTTACTGCTGAGAAAGACAATCTCCCCAGTATGTCAAGACATTTAGATAGAAAATGACTATTTCCCAGAAAGTCTGGATCACTGGCTCTACCGCCCAGGAGAAAAGGACTCAGGAGTCACAGGGAATCACCATAAGCAGGCAATGGTATTTTCTCACAATACTTTACCTCTTTGATTCGTTTAACCAAAGCGTTCTGATCAAAAGCAACGGCCTCTGCACACTGATGGAGGTGGTCCTGATAGCGGAGGCAGAGCTGCAACACCTGTTGAGAATCCAGTTTCTCCAGTTTGGTGTTTGTTGGGGAAGTCTGGCCACTCAGTAACCCTTCGAAGCAAAAAATAAAAAGAAGAAGAAAATCAAATGAAGTGAAATGGAAACTACCAATAAACGTGGGAATAAAGTAGTTTAATAACAAGTTCAATGAAGACAGAGGAAGAGGTTTAAATTTAATCTCACATTTTCTGTCATATGCTAATGACAATCACACCAACTATCCTTTATGGAGTATCTATTATGTGCCAAGCACTTGCAAAATGCTGCTGGTGCATTATTTTTCACACTCATAACTGCCTAGGAAAGTAAGTTATTATTAGTCCCATTTTACAGACGAGGAACCCAAGACACCGAGAGGTTAAGTAACTTTCCTAAAGTCACACAGTAAGTGGTTTCTCCAAGACAGAGCTCCTGACCTTCTGGCACTACTTCATGGAATCAGCAATATAAATCCCTCCCTGATGGAAAACCCTGGAAGGTGTACTTACTTAAATCCTTTTAATAATTAAAATGGCTGTCTGAGAAACTGAAAAAAGAAAGAAAATATACAAGGAAAATGTTGGGAGGAGATGCAAAAGTGAAAAAATTTTGTAAGTGACCAGAGCATGAGCTAACCTGCCATAAGCCTCATTCTTTACATTTCCCTCCAACATGAGTTTTGTTGGGTAACTATTACATTCCGTTAAATGTGAATAGGATATATTTTCAAAGCCTTTCATTCAGGATTACCTTACCTTTAAGGTGTGTAGAACAGGATAATTATTAGCATTTACAAAAGAAGACATAACAACGAAAGAGGCCAAATGACTTGCTCAGGGTCATTGGCTAAGACCCAACTAGAACTTAAGCCTCCCGATTTCTGGTCGCGTGCTTCTTATCAACCCAAAGGTTCGCACACTCTTTGGTGCTAGGACCCCTTTACCCTCTCAAAATTTACTAAGGATCCCAAAGAGCATCTGTGTATGTAGTTTAAATTCGTATTCACCTACTAAAAATTACAACTGGGAAAATTCTCAAGTATTTATTAAATCATTTAAAAATAAAAATAATAAGCTCATTACATGTTAACATAGATAACATATTTTAAGGAAAATAACTATCTTTCAAAACAGAAAAGTGAGAAAGTGGCAGTGGTTTACAGTTCTTGTAAGTCTTTTAAGTGTCTGGTTTCACAGAAAATAGCTGGATTCTCACACCTGCTTCTGCATTTACTCTGTTGCTATTTTACATCAGGTAGCCGCTGACAAACTCCCCTGTACGCTTGTAACAGAACGTAATTAGCAAATGTCCAAGTATCACTGTGAAAACAGTTTTGACTTCAGAGCATCCCTAGGAGGGTCCTGGGGATCTAGGGGACCCCCTCCCACAGCTGGCACGCTCACACCAGGCCACGGCACAGCACAGGGATCAAAGTAAAGACGACAGTGGCTCACACATCAGGCAGGACTCACCCACATCAAGGCTTGTCTTGGGAACTCTTCCCCACTCCAGCCCCGCAACCACCAATGTCAAACCCTCACTGGTTCTGAGATCGTAGGCCCTAAACCAGGCTCTTTCCCCACTAAACAGGCTGTAGGCTGGGCTCCCCAGCGGGGCCATTCCAGAGAATCCTCTCACATCTTCATCTGGCCTGACAAAGCAGAGTGCAGCCTGCACCCCCACACTCCACCGCCAGCACCAGGGCCTTCGTGGCACCACTGGCCACCCTAACACAGGAGAGCACCAGGAGCTCCCCTGAACCTGCCTCCCGAAGCAGCTTTTGATGAGGCTGGTATTTGCAGAAATAAGGATTTATTTTTTTAATCTGAAATTTTTACTGAGATCCTATGTATAAGATCTCATGTACCCCTTCACCCAGTTTCCGCCAAAGGCAACATCTTGCAAAACTGTAATGCAACATCACAGTCAGGATACTGACACTAATGCAATCCACTGATCCAATTCCAGCGTCCCACTCCACTTATATTTGAATGTGTGTGCGTGTGTGTTTAGTTCCAGACAACTTTCTCACATGTGTTGGTCTACGTACCCACTACCACGGTCTGAAATGTAGCTTGGTCCACCACCATTTTTTGTGCTCCTTTTCATAACCGCATCCACCTCTCTCCCCATCCTCCCACCCTCCTCCCCATCCTTACCCCTGGCAACCATTAATCTGCTCACCATTTTAAAAATTTTGTCATTTCAAAAATGTTTAAAAATGTAGAAACAGACTCACAGACATAGCAAACAAACTTACAGGGGGACGAGGGGAAGGGATAAATTGAAAGCTTGGGATTTGCAGATACTAACTTCTATATATAAAAAAACAACAAGGCCCTACTGTTTAGCACAGGGAACTATATTCAATACCTTGTAATGGCCTATAATGAAAAAGAATAGAAAAAGAAATAGACATGTCTAACTGAATCACTATGTTGTACACCAGAAACTGATACAACACTGTAGACTGACTATACTTCAATTAAAAAAAAAAGTTTAAAAACGCAGTAATACAACTCCTGGGATTGGCTTTTTTCACCCAGCGTGATACCGCAGAGATTCATCTAAGATGCTGCTTGTACCAACAGTTTGTTCCTTTTTATTTCCGAGTAGTATTCCACGGTAGGTATGTACCAGAGTTTGGTTAACCATTCACCCACTGCAAGACATCTGGGTTGTTTCCAGTTTGGGGTTATTACAAACAAAGCTGCTATGAACAGTTGTTAGACAGGTTTTTGTGTAAACTTAAGTTTCCCTCTCTCTGGGGTAAATGCCCACGAATGCAAATGCTGGGTTGCATGACAACTGCGTGTTTAGTTTTATGAGAAACTGCCAAACTGTTGTCTAGAGTGCCTGCAACCAAGAAAATGGGAGACTTTTCAGACCACTAAAATCTCCTAACAAAATGATCAAGGGCTATCCTATTACTGAAAAGAATTCAGTTCTAGGAATGCAGACTTGGGAAGAAAGGAACCTAAAATTTTTTGCTGTCAATCCAGGAGTGAAGTAGAAAAAGACTGAGGAGGCACCATGGGAAGAGGAATGAGTGATTCTGTACCATCAAAAGTGGGGATTTATAGATGTACACTACTATATACAAAACACGTAACTATATCCTACTGTACAGCACAGGGAACTAACTATATTCAGTATCTTGTAATAGCCTATGATGGAAAAGAATACGTAAAGTAGTATGTATATATGTGTAACTGAATCACTATGCTGAACACCAGAAATTACAACACTGTAAACCAAGTATACTTCAATTAAAAAAAAAACTTAAAAATAAAGAGAAGGAAAAAAAAGTGGGCCAAGATAGTGCAAAGGCCATAAAGTAAACACTGATACCTCCACCAAGACAGAAATTAAGACTCCTTATGACAAAAAAACAGTGTAAGTTAGAAAAAAAAAGCAGAAAATATTTGCAAATCGTATTACAAAGGGTAAGCTTCCTATTAGAAAAAGAGCTCCCAGAAATTGGCACTTCACTCCTAATACTCTATTCTCCCACGTATTTATGGTTAGTTTTTCATGTCAAGTAAAGTTTATAAATTATGTCTTCTTTACTGTGCTGAAGATCAGGGCCATTCTCCTCAGCCTTCTAATTCTTCTTTAGCTTAAAACAGTGATGCACACAAAATAGGTGTTTTTGAGTTAAAAACCTGATCTAATCTACAGAAACAATAAAAGGATCATTGCTTCCAGGGGTTTGGGGAGAGCGAGGGAGGGAGGAATGAATAGATGGAGCACAAGGGATTTTTAGGGCAATGAAATTATTCTGTGTGACACTATAGTGGTGGCTACATGTAAATACACATTTGTCAAAACCCACAGAATGTACAACACCAAGAATGAACCTTAATGTAAACTATGGACTTTGGTTGTCAATGATGCGTCCATGTTGGTTCATCGACTATACCAAATATGCCACACTGATGAGGGATGCTGAGGGTAGGGGAGCATATATGTGTGGGTGGGGAGGGCCATGTGCGAACTCTGTATTTTCTGTTCAATTCTGCTGTGAACCTGAAACTACTCTTAAAAAAAAAAAGTCTGTTAATAAAATTTAAAAAAAATCTGATCTAATAGACTCCATATTTGCAAATGGTAAATACAGGAGACATTTCCTAAGACCTGCTGAAACCACTCTGTTTATACAGGAATGGAGAGTGGGCTCCAGGGGAAGGGTGAGGACCAAGACTGAATCCTACACAGACCCAGCAAACTGCCATCTGTACCTACCTCTTTGTGTAAAGTGTTGAGTGGAAAAATCATCAGGGTTAGAAATTTGGAAACTATTTTGCTGAGCAATCTTTTTCTGTCTGAAATGTCAGGTAGGAAAAAAAAAGTTTTTCTAAAGCATACAACAGAGTCATATGGGTATTAACCTATGCTATTACCAAACTGAATTTGTTAACTTTTAGAGGCTTAGCTGCTTCCAGAACTAGAAATGAGTATTATGAGTAGTGGGGCTCATATTAGGGAAATAGGGTAACAAGCTCCATTTCCTGCTACAGAATCCAGAAAGCAGAATGTGTGTAACTTTAACAAAAGTTATTGTGAAGATACAATTAAGCAACAGATTATAAAAAAAAAAAAAAAGAAATTCCCCCCAAAACTAATAGGGGATTTTGGACTCTGTTGGTCACAGTATATTTCAAAGTCCAAAGTACATATGCCATGGGTATTGCTTACCTAACATAAACTCTCGTTCTCAAAGGCACTCCCTCCTCCGCCTTTACAGAGAGGGAAAAGTCTAAAAACACTTGCCCAGCTTGGACAGGACCTGACGATGTGTGTTAGTGATCAACTCCTTTGGGGTATTTAGAAAAGGGTGTCCTCCATGACTAGTCCCCTTAGGAACTTTTATATCCATCTGGTCACTTCAGAGGCACATCAATCTCACCCAGGAGAAGCCGCCGCCTAGAATGGCTACCATGATTATTCTGGTTAAACTACGTGGCAGGAGAGACTGCAAGTGCAGACATGCCAAGCCATCACGATGTTTGGTGTGGAGAGAAACAATCCTCCCAGGATCTCCCTCCTAACAGCTTTCAGTAACTACCCCAAGGGCCAAGGAAGACGAAAGACTGGATGTCTGTGTCCCCCCCAAAATTCATATGCTGAGACCTAATCCCTAATGTGATGCTATGAGGCAGGGCCTTTGGGAGGCAATTACTCATGAGGGTGGAGCCCTTATGAATTGGATTAGCGCCCTTACAAAAGAGACACCAGAGGGCCTGATGGCCCACCCACCACGTGAGGACGCAGCCGTCTATGAATCAGGAAGTGGTCCCTCACTAGGCACTGAATCTGCTAGCACCCTGATCCTGGACTTCCCAGCTTCCAGAACTGTGAGAAATAAATTTCTTCTGCTTACAAGGCACCCAGTCTATGGTATTTCGTTACAGCAGCCCAAATGGACTAAGGAAACATGGGGAAAGCTGATTTGAGTTCCATTATTTATTAGCTGCGTAGATTTGGACAGTTTACTTTACACCTCTGAGCCTCAGTTTTCCCATGTAAAACTGGGGGTGATAACCACCTCCCTTTAGGGTTTGCCTAGCCTACAGTAGGATCTTGATTAATATCTGTTCCCTTTACCCTTGCCTTTCTTAAGACTCAGGAGGTGTAGGGGCACTCAGGCTTCTACAGAATCAGCCGTAGGTTACAGAAAGCCCTTCGTCCCTCAGGTTCAGGCACCCGTTTGTGTCCATGGCCAAGGGCCCTGGTTTATGAGACCAAAGAAACAAGAACAGACGATGTCAACAACCAAAAGCAGACACACGTTTTCCAAAGGTGATCAGTATCCACAAATGAGACACCTCAGTATCTTCAAGAAATCCTGCCCACTGTTATGAACTTAAGTTAGCTTTTCATAATCGCCTTCACTTCTTCCTCCCAAAGAATAAAGCAAAAGGCTCAGCTCATTAACAATATATTGGTTCAGAGAGTTGCCCTGTTGTTGAACTTAAAGGCCAGAGAAGGGAGGCAGCATGAGATAATTTTAAAAGTGTAATAAGCTTTGGAGTCAGGTGGACCTGGAAATTTAAATCCAAGGATTGCCATTTACTACCTATGTGATGTAAGGGAAGACACTAAACTTGAACTCAAACCCTATAAATTAAATACTACCTACATTAAAGGAATACTGTGAGAATTCTATCTAGTTATGCCTAGCACAGTATCTGGCAGACAGTAGGTACTCAGTTCATGTTAATTTCCTCAGTGTCCCCAAATCTCCAACTACCAGCTGTTGCCATAGTCAAATAAGCAGGGTGTCAAAATCTGGCTGTATGACTGGCCAATCCTACCATATATGAGTATTTGCTAGCACCTCCTTCTACGAAACAGCACGGTAGAAAATAATTTAAAAATGAAACCACTCCTCAAGCAAATTGCCAGAAGAAGCAGAGTTAAATACAAAAAAGCAGATGTAGAGACTAAAATTAAAAAGAACAACCAAAAAAAAACCCCCAAACCCAATTCAAAAATGGGCAAAGGACTTAAAGAGGCATTTCTCCAAAGATATACAAATGTCAATAAGCACATTAAAGATGCTCAACATCACTAATCATTAGGGAAATGCAGAACAAAACCACAGTGAGATACCACTTAACCATTAGAATGGCTACAATCCAAATAACAGTAAATAATAAGTGTTGGTGAGGATGTGGTGAGACTGGAACCCTTGTGCATTACTGGTGAGAATGTAAAATGGTGCACCCACTGTGGAAGACAGCATGGCAGTTCCTTAAAAAAATTAAACATAGAGGGGACTCTGGGAAGACGGCCAAAAGGGAAGCACCAGGAATCTGTCTTCCTACCTAGACAACATTTGCTCAGGTAGAATCTATCTGATGCAACTATTTTGGAACTCTGGAGTCACTTCCAGGGGAAGGCTTGGATGGTAACCTGTGGCTTATTTCAGCCACTTTTCAGCTCTTAGCAGAGCAGCCTCTATGCATCCCTGAACCCCTGTGGCAGGCAGCTGTGTATTCCTGGAGCAACATACACACAGCTTGCAGGAGCAAGGGTGGGCAAAAGGACCCTGCCCTCCAAATATCAGCAGCCTGTATTCTGATCACTGGCTGGTGCTTCTAATCACAAAGGTGCAGAGAAGGAGGCAGTGGCCACTGCTGTTGCACATCTTCCACTGTTATGGGCCCCTCTCCCTCCAGCTGAAGTGAATTTCAGGGAATTGAAAGGGCTGGCACCTTTCTTCTTCCCTTTCATTTTTCTCTTTTTCCCCCTTTGGAGCTCAACGTCAAACATTCAAAAGCAACTACATATACAGGGAAAATCAGAAAGCCATTGTGCATGTCCAGGAAAGGGTCAGGCTCAGAAAAGATCTAGGAAGACCCTAAACCTCAAGCTGATCCTCAGCAGTGAGATGGCCTACAACAATTAAAAAAAAAAAGCAAACAAAAATAAAAACAAAAAACAAAATCAAAACCCAGCAAACCCTAGGAAAGGAGAAGAATCTGATTTCTGGAGTTATTTTATTACTAGATTCAATGTCCAGTATTCAACAACAAAAAAAATCATAAAGCCCACAAGAAACAGAGAAGAACTCAAAGGTACAAACAGTCCAACAGAAACTGTCCCTGAAAAAGATCTGATTACAGATCTACTACACAAATATTTTTAAACAACTGTCTTAAAGATGCTCAAACAACTAAAGGAAGACATGGAGAAAGTCAAGAAAAATAGTGTATGAACAAAATGGAGATACTTCAAGAGATAGAAAACCTAAAAAGAAACAAACAAACAAAAAATCTGGAACTGAATACTACCATAACTAAAATGAAAATTTCACTAGAGTGATTCAAAGGCAGATTTGAGCAGGCAGAAGAATCAGTGAATTTGAAGTAGGACAATGTAAATTACCATGTCTAAGGAAAAGATTGAAATAAGACTGAAGAAAAGTAAAGAGAGCCTAAGGGACCTGTGGGACACCATCAAGCAGACCAACAAACACATTGCAGGAGTCCCAAAAGGAGAAAAGAGAAAGAAGCAAAGAAAATACTTGAAGTAATACTGGCTGAAACCTCCCCAAATTTTATGAAACAAATGAATACAGTATATATCCAAGAAGTTCAACAAACTCCAAGTAGGATGAACTTCAAGAGATCCACACAAGGACACATTACAGACAGTCCACAGCTTATGATGGTTCAACTTCATGATTTTTCAACGTTATAGTGGTGCAGAAGCAATACATGCTCAGTAGAAACTGCACTTTGAATGTCGATCTTTTCTCAGGCTAGCAATATGCAGTATGATATTCTTTCATGACACTGGGCACCAGCAGTGAGCCATAGCTCCAAGTCAGCCATGTGATCACAATGGTATTTAAAACCTTTCTGCACGCAGACAACCATTCTTTTTTCACTTTCAGACAGTATTCAGTAAATTACATGAAATAGTCAACACTTTATTATAAAATAGGCTTTGTGTTAGATGACTTTGCCCAACTGTAGGCTAATGCAAGTGTTCGGAGCGTGTTTAAGGCTGGCTAAGCTAGGCTATGATATTTGCTAGGGGTTAGGTGTACTGAATGCATTTTCAACTTACAACACCTTCAACCTATGCTGGGTTTACTGAAACATAATCCCATCAAAAGCTGAGGAAGATCTGTATAATCAATCCAACTGTCAAAAGTCAAAGACAAAAACAATTTTGAAAGCAGCAAGGGAAAATCAACTTATTCCATATAAGGGATCCTCAATAAGATTATCAGCAGATTTCTGAACAGAAACTTTGGAGGCTAGAAGGCAGCGGGCTGATATAATCAAAGTGCTTTTATATTCAAACCTGTCAATCAAGAATCTTATATGTAGCAAAATTGTCTTTCAAAAGTGAGGAAGAAATTAAGACATGCCCAGATAAACAAAAGCTGAGGGAGTTCATTACCACTAGACCTGCCCTGCAAGAAATGCTAAACAGAGTCCCACAGGTTGAAAGGAAAGGATACCTGACAATAATTTGGAGCTGTATGAATAAAGATCTCAGTAAAGGTAAATACACAGGCAATTACAAATGCTAGCATTATTATAACAATGGCGTGTAACTCCACTTTTTGCTTTCTACATGATTTAAAAGACTAGCATATTTTTAAAAAAACTGTTAGTTTATGTTTTTGGACAATGTATAAAAAGGTAATTTTGTGACATCTACAACTGAAAGGAGTGAAGATGGAGTTATAAAGGAGCAGAATTTTTATGGTACTGAAGCTAATCTGATATAAATTTTATTTAGAGTGTTATACATTTTAGTATGTTAAATATAACCCCCATAATAATAACAAATAAAATAGTTAAAGAATATACAAAAGAAAATGAGAAAGGAATTTAAACATTTCACTAAAAAAATCAACTAAACACAAAAGCAGCTGGAAAATGAGGGCCAAAAAAGCTATTAAGTATAAAAGAAAACAAGGAGCAAAATGACAGAAGTAAGTCCCTCCTCATCAGTAATTACTTTGAATGTAAATGGAATAAACTCTCAAATCAAGAGACAAGAGTGGCATCATGGATTAAAAAAAAAAGCGTGATCCAACTATATTCTATCTACAAAAGACTCACTTCACACCCAAAAACACAGACAGGTTGAAAGAGAAAGGATGGTAAAAGATATCTCACACATATAGTAAACAAAAGAGAGAAGGGATAGTCCTACTAATTCAGACAAAATATACTTCAAATCAAAAAAGGTTACAAGAAACAAAGGACATTATATATTAATAAACGTTTCAAATCCGCAAAAGACATAACACTTATAAACATTAACGCACCTAGATACAGACCATCAAACTATATTACGCAAAAATTGACCAAACTGACGTGAGAGGTAGTTCTACAACAAGAGCTGGTGATGTCAATATCCCATTCTCAATAATGGCTAGATCAGCAAAAGGTAAGTAAGAAAACAGAGGATTTGAACAACACAATAAACCAATTATATATAACAGAAATATACAGAACACTCTACCCAACAACAGAACACACAAGCTTTTCAAGTCCACATGGGACATTTCCCAGGATAGATCACATGTCAGGCTACAAGTTAAATCTCAACAGATTTTAAAGATAGATATTATACACAGTATCTTCTCTTACCACAACAGGTTGAAGTTAGAAATAAAGAAAGAAAAATTGAAAAATTCACAAACTTGTAGAAATTAAACCACCAATGGGATCAAAGAAGAAACCACAAGGGAAATTAAAAAACTGAGACAAAGAAACCAAAAACATAACATAAAACTTAAGGGATGCAGCAAAGCACACTAAAGGGGAAATTTACAGCTATAAATGCTTACACTCAGAAAGAAAAAGGACAAAAACCAACAACCTAAACTACGTAGTAACTTAAGGAACTAGAAAAATGAGAACTATAGAAAACCTTAAAGATTCAAAAAAATTTTAAGACTAATAAATGAATCTAGTAAGGTAGCAGGATACAAAGTCAACACACAAAAAGTCAGTTGCATTTCTGTACACTAACAATGAACAATCAAAAAGGAAATTAAGAAAACAATTACATTTACAGTAATATCAAAAAAATTAAATACTTAGGAATTAACCAAGGAGATGAAAGACTTGTACAGTCAACAGTCCAAAACACTGCTGAAAGAAGATGAAGAAGACACAAGTAAATGGAAAGACAACTCATGTTTCATAAACTGGAAGACATATTATTAAGATGTCAGTATTACCCAAAGTGATCCACAGCTTCAACGTAACGCCTATCAAAGTTCCAACATTTTTTGCAGAAATAGAAAAACACATCCTAAAGTTCACAGGGAATCTCAAAGAATTCTCAATAGTCAAAACAATCCTGAAAAAGAAGAGAAAAGCTAGAAGACTCACACTTTGTGACACTACAGACCTATAATAATCAAAACAATGTGCTACCGGCATAAACACAGACATAAAGATCAATGGAATAGAACAAAGAGCAGAAATAAACCTTCATACATATGGTCAAACTATTTTCTACAAGGGTGTCAAGACCACTCAATGCGGGAAAGAACAGTCTTTTCAGCAAATGGTGCTGAGAAAACTGGAGATCCACATGCAAAAGATGAAGCTGAACTTTCACCTACCACCACCTACAACAATTAACTCAAAATGGATCAGAGACCTAAAACTATAAAACTCTTCAAAGAAAACAAAGGGCAAAAGCATCAAGACATGGATTTGGCAATGATTTCTTGGATATGACACCAAAGATACAGTCAATAAGAGGAAAAAATAGACAAACTGGCCTTTATGAAAATTTTTAAATTTTATGCATCAAAAAGCCCTATCAAAGAGTAAAAAGGCAGTCCAGAGAATGGGAGCCAATACACACTAATCATGTAACTGATAAGGGATTAATATGCAGAGTACATTTTTTTTAAAGCTCCTAAAACTCAACATAAAAACACAACTCAATTCAAAAACGATCAAAAGACTCAGATATTCCTCCAAAGAAGATATACAAATAGCTAATAAGCACATGAAAAGATGCTCAAAATCACTAATCATACGGGAAATGCAAATCAAAACTACAATACGATACTACCTCACACTCATTAGGATGGCTACTATCAAAAAAACAGAAAATAACAAGAAGTGTTGGTGAGAATGTGGAGAAATCGGAACCCTTGTACACTGTTGACGGGAAAGTAAAATGGTACAGTCAGTGTAGTAAATAGTATGGAAGGTCCTCAAAAAATTAAACATTAGAATTATCACATGATTACCAGCCATTCCACTTTCAGGTATACATGCCAAAGAACTGAAAGTAAGGTTTCAAAGAAGTATTTGCATCCTCACGTTCATAGCAGCATTATTCACGTTAAGACGTGGAAGCAACCCAAAAACATCCATCAAGTGATGAATGGATAAGCAGAATGTGGTATATACATACAGTGTTAGATTATTCAGTCTACAATGGGAGGAAATTCTGACACACGCTACAACATAAGATAAACCTTGAGAACATTATGCTAACTGAAATAAACCAGACACAAAAGAGCAAATAATATTGTATGATTCCACTTACATAAGGTACAAAGAATAGTCAAATTCCTAGAGAAAGAAAGTAGAAAGAAAGGTTGCCAGGAGCTGAGGAGAGGAGAAAATAGTAAGTATGGGAATGTTCTGGAGACGGATGGTGGGATGTTCACGATAATGTGAATGTACGTAATGCCACTAAATTACACGCTCAAAAGGGTTAAGATGGTAACTTTTGTTATGTACATTTTACACAACCAGAAAAGTCAAGTAGGTTGAAATATTTCACAATACCCCTCTAATCAAGTGGCCAAAAATTCTGTGGCCAATAGGGAAGAAAATGAAAATTAGAAAAGGAGAAACCAAGTCCCATTTCCTTCCCTGAAAACTGAGCAAATTGAACCATGTTTTCTTCCAAGTCTAAACTTTGAAAATTCCATGTTTCCATGAGGAGAGAGACAAAGTATCAGTCTAGACTGCTATACCATGTTTCTTTGATGACAAAATCAAGACTAATTTAGAATGATCTGCAGAAAGGAGCACATTGCAATTCAGAAGACCCTTACTCTGAGTATGAAAGGAGGTGGCAATAAAACAAAGTGTCACATACGATAACCTAGTCGCCTATTATACCAGAAGCTGATGAGCCAAGAGCCTCTTTTTTCCCACCTGCCCTGCAGCTAGAACACAAGCACGTGAGGGAGGTCCACCCACCCATGCAGCCACCCCAGCCTCTAAACAGGGAGCAAATGCTGCAAAACAGGGGCCTTCCACGAGGTCCGTTCTCTGGTGACAGCAGGTTTTGGAAGAACAGTGTTTCTGAGGGAGCAGCAGGAGCAGAACCAGTGGCAAAGTCCAGTCCCCACGGCCAGCCAGCACTGCGTGTGGCACCAGGCGTGTCAAGCGCTTGGTCACGAGAGCAGCGGTGACCTCAGTGGGTCAGTTGTGTGGCATGACTGTGGCCACTGTGCTTGCGTAGGTTGTCCAAAATCTGATTCTAGAGCTCTTCTGGAGATCTTGTAAACTATCCACTATCCTTTCAGTAAATTCCTTCTCTGCTAAAATCAGCCAGAAAACCTGATGGATACACATAACCTCAGTTTCTCTATCAGTAAAAGAGGGATAAAATTATGCAGCTTGACGGTAGCTGAGAGGATTAAACGAGATATATTAAAGCCCTTCGTAAACAATAAGCCACAAGTTACTATAATTTACTGAAATTTAACTATATGTCAGGCACTGTATAAAGCACTATATTTCAAGAAAAACAATAGTAATATTAATGATGGCTCTCTCTCTCCGTCAAGCACTGTGCTGAACATGTTATATACTTTATCTTATTTGTCGCCCTCAGGAGGCAGAGTTTATTGTCCCCTGACACTAAGTAAACTAATGGTAATAATAAGCTTGATAACAAATCAGAGTGATAGAAATAAGCACTGGAATTAACAAAGAAGAAATACTGAAAATTAATAATTTCGGGTGACAGAAATATGACTGTAATTTAAGGGAGATAATATAGCAGCCAAACCCTCAGAGCTGTGGAGTTGCCAATGCTTGAAATTCTAGTGTCCACAATCTGGCAACGTACTTGAGAAATTAATTTAAAATACCATTTCCTCCTAATTTATGCTTTGGACAGTTTTGCTTATTTGAGACTTGGTTATACTTTGGAACCAAAATGTTTTCAGCAGCAACATAGCTCATTTATAACTAAATCTCACTCTTTAGGAGCCGTACCTCTGGAACACATGTGGTTGAAGGTTCATTTTTACCATTCGCCACAGCAACCTTTCTGTGTATTATTATTGACATTCCTGCTCTTTCTTCAATTACCTGGTAAGGTCCTTGAGGACGGAATCATGTATTTTTTTCCCTCTGAAACTCTGACCCTAGGCACGTAGGTTCCTTATAGACATACACAAAGCAGTTCTCCATACATGTGTGCTGCTTCATATGCTGAGGAATGCTCATATCTAGATGAGTTCTGCAAACACACCACTGGGGCCCCATTGGGCCCTGGCTACAGCTCCCTAACTTCTGAGGCCTTGAGTGCTCAGTCACTCCATTCCACTTCCTCCAAGCAAAGTTCTGATTTAAATTTTTTTCTCACCCGAGCAAGAGACGCACATTCTGTTCATATCTCTCCAAAGAAATGAACTCATTCCTGTCTCTAAAGTAAACTTACGTCACCCGTGTTTAAAGATACAGGCTCCTCTTGTGCAAGCAGTGAATGAGGCCTCATCTATAAATCACTTGACTGCAGCCTTTTGAAAATTCGGCAAAGGCAGTTATGTGGAACTACTGATAAAAGTGATGCCAAAGGTCAACAAAACGGAGGATTAAACTTTGTTCTCTTCCCCTGGCAACTACCTAAAAGCACACACACACACATCATATCCCGTCACCACTGTCAAAGCTTGATTGATCTAGTGTAATTAAATCATATATGTAACAAGTCCCCACCTTGGTCCTCTGCCCCTTGGTCTCACGTTCACTGAGATAACATATCGGGATCCCAATGTGACCATAAACGCAAAGATTCCTATCACAGGGCTGAGAGATGGGGCTTTTGCACTCCAAGCCCGTCAAGCGTCACTGCCTTTTGTTGCAGGAGCTACCTAAGTTATAAAATCCCAACTTTTCCCACTCCCCCTAAAGCACACAGCTGTGGAAACATTCTTCTTTTTGGAACATATCAGTTGATAATATTCAGAAAAAAATCATGTAATTATTTGTTACACTTTAGTCACCCTGTGCTTCAGTTTCCCCAGAAACAGGAAGGAGCCCCACAGGGCACCAGGGAGAGACGAGCAACCATAGGAAGGAAAGCCTTGGCGTGTCCCAGCCAAGGAGAGGAGCTGGGATTATCAGAGAGGCAAGCAGAAGCAATGTACCTCCAATAATCACACGCGTGCTACGGATACGGTACACTAACTGAGTAGCCCAAAGACGTGGACATCTTATGAACAGAAACAAGCTGAGTTTATGATGAAATTAATACATATAATTTAAGGAGACAAACTTGCAAACTGGTTAAATATATAGGTTTGAGAACTGGACCTGGGTTTAAACCTGGCTCTATCTTTAAGCTGTGTGACAGGAAAAAGTCTTTACACCTCTCTGAGCTTCAGCATCCTCATATCTGCCACATGAGGCAAATGCCTACCCTTAGGGAGTGTACGGGGTTTGAAGGAGATAATATATGCAACACCTCTGAGCAAGAAAAAAAGAAAGAAAGAAAAAAGAGAGGCAGAAAGAAAGATGATTATTATTAGTGGAAATATATACTCAAACCTCTGCTTACATGCAACTTCTAAGGAATAATAAAATGAGTAGTACCTATAGACACTTGGGAACTTTTCTGTCTACCAAGGACAACAATATGTGGAAAGTTTTTCTAGACTATATATAATTTTCACTGTAAAGACAGGATAAAACTAAACTATACCTTGGAAGGAAACAAAGACTAAAAGTAGGCCAAACATGTGTCTGTTTTTGTATTAATTATAGTAGAGGCTAGCAGACAAATACATAAAGGTGAACTATTTCCAGAATTATTTTTAGGGAGCCTTTCATTAAAAAACCAATGAAATGGTAAGTAAAAGTCAGTGAAAATCAAACTGGGGCTTAAGTGACAGAACCACATTGGACTGATCAGAGCTGTCCAATAAAGGAGCAGACTGACTTGTACGACAACCACCTCCTTGGGGTCACACAGGCAGCAAGTCACCGTAAGTCTGCTTCAATGAGCTCTTCTACAAAATACACTCAATTCAGGGACTCTGCGAGAGGAAGGAGACTGGATGATAAAATTTTAAAAGTCCCTTTCAATGTTAAGATTCTACAATTCTTGAACACTACAATACAAAACTAACTATGTATCCTTGGTACAATGGAGTTCACCTCTAATATCATCCCCTAATAAGAGAAGGGTGTTCAAATTCAATTAAAGGACAGATTTGCCACTTAGTTCAAATATGGGAGAAGCTAAGTTAATGCATCTCGTGGCCCCCAGAACCATGTTGCTTTCCCCTCTCGACTAATTTTTCCTTCTATCTGGATGCCTTGCTTATAATCTCCTCAATCTAACTCTGTAAATATTTACTGACCTCTTCTAGAAATCTATTTCAAAGAAACAAATTGAAACTCAGAAGATATATACATCAAGATTATTTACTGCAGTATCATTTTAGTATCAAAGATGTTTTCCAAGGGGAGAATGATTAAGCATAACATGTTTACACAAAGAAATGTTATGCAGCTGTTAAATGGTGTTTTCAAATAATATCAAGTGACATAGGAAGGGCCACAATACAATCTTAAGGGAAACTGTGATATAAAATGACAAATTTAGCAAGTTTATAATTGTAGAATAAACTGCGTATCATGTATGTTTACACTAGAAGGAAATACATAGTAAAATGCTAACAATGGCTATGTCTAGGTGGTGGAATTTTTAATTTCCTTTTTTAAAATTCTGGTTTCCAAACTATCCAAAATATGCATATATTCACTTTGTGATCAAAAAAAAAAAAAAAACTTTAAAAAATTCATCTGAGCCAAAAAAAAAAAAGAAGCTATGTTATAGTTATCTTGGATTTGTAACTCTGAAAGTGAAAACAATTCCTTTAAAAGGAGGAAGCATGATATAAAAAAATAAGTTTGCATATGACCCTATGCTTGAGATGGTTGCTAAGCACAGCGCTGTCTTTGAATTAATCAGTAGACAAAGAACAGCTGGGACAATATCCAGTTTATTGCGGACGTGGAACAACAGGAACTCTCAATACGTAGCTAGTAAGGATACACATCAGCACAATCACTTTGAAGAATAATTTGACTATACCTAGTAAAGCTGAACGTAAGTGTGCCCTACTAGACAACAATTTATTCCTAGCTACACATCCTAGAGAAAACTCTCATACATGCCCACAAGGAGATATGTCCAAGGATGCCCACTGCAAAACTATTTAATAGTGAAACAATCTGAAACAACTCCAACATCAACAGGACAATGGATAAATAAACTGTGAAATATTCATATAATGGAATACTACACGTAGTAAAAAAAACGAGGCATATATCAACATGGATAAATCTCAAAATATAAGCCAAAAAAAAAAAGCAAGTTATAAAAGTATATGAGGGGGAAAGGGCATGGGAAGGGATATATTTGGGAGTTTGAGATTTGCAAATGTTAACCATTATATATAAAAATAGATTAAAAAAACAAATTTCTTCTGTATAGCACAGGGAACTACATTCAATATCTTGTAATAATAATTAATGAAAAAGAACATGAAAACAAATGCACGTATATATATTCATGACTGGGACATTATGCTATACACCAGAAATTGACACTGTATACCTGACACATTGTATACTATACCTCAATAAAAATAAATAAATTAAAGTAACTAGGAAAAAAGTACATGAAGGAAAAACACAGTAGAATGCAATTCATATAAAGACAAAACACATAAAAGAACATTAGATGTTGTTTAGAGACACATAAACATGTAATAAAAAGTAAAGTAATGAAAAACTGCAAGGGCATGATGAACACCAGTCAGAGCAATGATTCCCAAAGGAGGAAGGGAGAAGTAATATTAGGGAAGGTAACAAAGGGCGGTGAGGGAGCTCTCACTTTATTTGAAATGTTTTTCTCTTGGGAGAAAAAAAAAAGATCTGAAGCTAATAGGCCAAAATATTAAAGTCTGACAAAGTTGGTAAACGAAGACTCAGATATTTGCTATTTTTGCTACATGCTAAGATATTCCAAATGAAAAACGAAATTCTAGGTAGCAGCTGATGATCTCTATTAAGGGCAAGGCTCTTTATCCACAGCAGTAATTCTTAAATTCTTTTGGGGATGAAAATTAAAAGGGAAGCCTCACTAAAACGGAGTCATGAGGCCAGAAGGGGGAGCACCCATGCAGTACTGCCTGATGTCAATTACAGAGAGAACTGTCAATGACAGATCCCAAAAGAAGAAGCACCAGCAAGAAAGAATTGCCAATTACAGGCCCCAACAGGAAAAGATGTACATTGCATCTCCTACAAGAAACTGACTACCCCAGCAACTCAGTCACAATGAGAAATCATCACTACCTTGAATTATCACTTTTCTCCAAAGGGCTTTTGGTTCAAAACCACCCCTCCCAACCTCCTCCTTCTTCTCTAAAAATAACATTCCTCACCTTTATTTGTTGGACTTGGTTATGATTTTTGCCACGGCTTGTTTGTCCTGAATTGCAATTCTCTGCTATTCTTGAATAAATCAATTTCTGCTGGTAAAATAACTGACTGTTTCAGATTTAAGGTCAACATTACTTGGTGTCAGAAGTGGGATCCCAAAACTCTGCGGCTGGTAAGCAAACAGGTGCTGGCACCCACAGCCAACTGAGCTCACTGCTTCCTCACCAACCCTGGATTTTAAGGATAAGTGCCTTCGAGGTTTTGAGCTCTGCTCTCTGCATTTTGAGTTCTCTAGGCTTTGAGATCTGTTTTGTCATTTCTGAGACTACTCATTTGGCCTGTGGCCTGATTCCTTTTGGAACTGGATTCTTCCTATTGGAACTGTGCTGTCCTTTGGTCTGATTCCTTTTGGAACCAGGTGGTTCCTATTGAAACGGTGCTGTTGAGGAACTTCTTTTTGCTCTAGAGAAAAACCTCTAAGAAAGGTGATCCCAGTCATCAAAAGGCTTTGAGGGTGCCCCTGCTTTGGTGACCCCAGTTTTATGCTTAAAAAATGCCATCCCTCTTCATGCACACTTCTAACTAAATGAAATGTCTTAACCCAAAAGTAATTTAGAACACCAATGGCCATTGTAGGGAACTTCTGAACTCCCCAAACTTTTCTTAAGACAGAACTGGACAGCTATGACTCTCAAATTGTTAAAACTAAATGAGAAACCTATTTTGATTGGTTTTTGAGGCTTCCAAACACTATCAAGAGTATTAAATTGCCTCTCTGCAAAATACAATTAATAAATTAGCTTAGGCAAACAAAAAAGAAAGTAAAAAGGCTTCAGAGGCCCCTCTTTCCCCTCCATTTTCTTTGACTCCTACTCTGATGCCATCATTCTCCCTCCCTTCTGCACCACCTCCACCTCCTCTACACCTTCAGTTTCCCCGTTCTAATTCTCTCGCCACACTTCTTTTCCTTGAACCTCTCCCCATTCCCTCCCGTTCTGAACCTATCAGAACCTGCCCCTTTATAAAGTTTACTCTTCTGAAGATCCAAATAAATCCCCAATTTCTTATGTTCCCTGGACTAAGGCCAAATTGCAAGTCATAGTTAGAGTTTCGTAAAATCACCAAGGACCCCATAGGTTTGCTGAAGAATTTAATATAGTTATTCAACTTCCCAATCCAGTTTCTCGGATTTATATCTGTTGGTCTGCATGCTTGTTGGTGAGAACAAGCCAAACATTGGATGAAACCTGCCTGATGGGATCATTCGGAACAGAATTCAGAAAAACAAATCCCTAACTTTTGACAAAATGCTAGAACACTTGCTGAAAATCTCTACCAAGCAATAACAAGCTTTCCCTAAGCCTACTGATTGGAATAAAATTCAAGTTTGCACAAAAAAATCTGATGAACTTGTTCATGACTATAATAATTGTCTCCAGATTGTTTTCAAAGAAAATTCTGGTCTTCTTTAATATGCTGAAATGACTCAGCTTTTAACTCTATGTTTTTTAATAGGCTGAACCAGACATCTTTCTCTTTCAGTTAAAAGGACCAGGGTGGAAAGGAAAACTATGTCCACTCTAGATTCAGTTAGTTTGGCAAACCAGCTCGCTTACATGCTAGATGAGTCACCTAAAAGATCACTAAAGTCCTTCATTTTCAACTCTGGCAAAGGAGGGCCCTTAAACAAAGCCAATGCCACCCCAATCCCACCTTCACCCCTCAGTTTCTGCTATTATTGCGAAGAGCCAGGACATTGGAAACACTTAAACGATCCAGGCTTTCATTCCTCTAGCCAGCCTTTCCTTTCTTCTATGCCTCCTAATTCTCAGTGATGGAGCTCCAAGGAACAACAGGGGCTCTTTCCAATTCTCCCTCTTAATCATCTCAGAGAAACCACTCTCCAGATTGGGGATGAGTCCCTGTCACTGCCACCAGAGCTACACTCTTGGTGCTCAATCCCACTGCTATAACGCAGTCCTTGCCTTAGAGTACTAAAACAGTTCAAACAGTAGGAGGTCTCTAAAAAAACCTCAACAGGTTCCTATCTCTGAATCTATTCTCTGTGAAAGATACACACCCTTTTCTCCTTAGGTCCTCCATCCCTATTCATTTACTAGGCAGAGACCTCTTAGAAAAGTACCATGCTGAAACTACTTTCTCCCAAAACGGGGAAATAATTCTAGAATTTAACAGTAGCAATCAAAATAGTCAACCAAGTGAACTAAATGACTCTTTGGTATCTTTTATTTGCTCTATTTCTGGTGGCACTAGAGCTGAATCTGGGGACACTGATCATTTGTCCCTATTGGATACACTATCACCCTCTTTATGGGCAAAGTCTTCAACTGATATTGGCAGAATCCACAGTGTACCTTCTAACAAGATTCAAAGAAATCCCTCAAAACCTCTCCCAACAATTAATCAATATCTTAGAAAAAAGCCCTTCAATGCAGCAAGCCTATAATAGAGGATTACAAAGCCCAGGGCTGCAACAGTGCTAGTCCCTGCGATACCCCGATTTTATCTGTAAGAAAACTCAAATGGCCAAGGGTGGAAATTTGTCTGGGACTTATGAGTAATAAACAACATGGTTATCCCTTGACACCTTGTTGCTCCTAACCTGCACACACTACTGACATTCATTTCCACTGAAAGCCAATTTTTCACTGTATTCACTTTACGCAGTGCGTTCTTTAGCATTCCAGTCGATAAGGCTAGCCAATAGTAAACACTATAATTCAACACGCATGTGACAGTCTTTTACTGATGTAACACCTCAGATGAGTTTTCCTCCTGGAAGTTCTAGATCTAAGATACACAAAACTGTCCTGGAAATACCAACACTGTGAGCTTCACAGTGTTATATGCAGCCCCCAGTTTCTTTACTGCCTTTCATGGTCTCTAGATCTTCCATCTTTGTGTCCCAGTCCAAACCTTTCCTTCATGCATGACTCTTCCCCGTGTCCCGCTGTCCTGTTACTTCCCCCCACCTCACCTCCTACCCCTGCCTCTATTCCTGGGTTACACATCTGCTGCGTCTCAGAAAAAGAGGAACCACCCACAGAACTGGAGATGTGAAGGACCAATAACGGGCTAGTTAAGAAGCCATTTCCACCTCATGCTTTTCTTTGCTGGCAATGTCCTTCCCTGACATTCATCTCTCTGAACTTTCCCAACAGTGTTTTTTATGAAATCTATTCTGAACGAAACCTATACTGTATTATAAATGCACAACTTCCTAAGACGTGCCAAGACCTTTATGCAAAACAAACTGCAACAAAGAAAACTATGCTTAATAATACTGTAAAGTACATGTTGGTTTTAGCTCTGTCCCTCTCTGGGGGCGGGGGTGGAGTGGGGATGGGATTTGGAAGAATGAGAGGGCCTCTCTGGCTGTCACTGGAATTTAGTAGAAAGGGGTGCTACCCATTCCCCCACTACAAGGGGCAGTCCTACACAGTGGAGACTGATAAGCCCAAAATGCCAGGAGTGTCCCCAACCTCCTCCCCAAACTCTCACTAGACAGCACCGGACCGCAGACATTCAAGGAGCCAGATGACTCCAGCTAATTTCCATAAATATCTGACCAATCCTAACATTTCCGGGATTTCAGGAACACGTAAAATTGGCCATCAGGTTGCCCCGATTCCCAATGTTGCACAGAATTTGAGGGAGGGGTGTCACGGACTCCACACAGTCTGCAGTTTCACCCCCTGGCACTTGGAAATCCTAATGAAAATGGTACTGTGCTGAGTCTGACATCACCGGGTTTTAGGGACTTCTTCACTCATAGTTGATGCAGCTCTCTACTGAGCCAAAACAGCTACAGGGGCCATTCTTCCCTGAAAATGAGTCAAGGCGGTTACACAACCCTCCACAGGGATCAGCACACAACAGGCTTGGAGGGAGTGTGGGAGGAGCCCGGTAAGCGTCCCTCTCCATCAGTTCATGTTCCAACCCAGATTCCTCCTGACAAAACAAACATGGCTTTTATATCATAGTAGTTCTTTTGTAGCAAGCGACTCATTCTCACATTCTTTCTCCAGCTTATTTTTCCTCCATAATTCTTTACCCTTTGCCCGAAATCCCTCCTCCCCACAATGTTGTACAATTTGTATGGAAAAAAAAAATTTCTGGGTTGCTGCTTGCCAAGTGTGACATCAACTCATTCTTATTTAGTGATGTCCAGCAAGAACTTGCTCTCCCAAAACGTTTGCTCGTTTTGAAGCAACAAGATTACTAACTGCATTTTGTTTTCCCTGCCACTTGTTTTTGATGCATTAGTGTATCTGAAACGAATGACATAACGCCTCAATTCTATGACCCAAGGCACTGTACGTGTATGCAAAGATCTTCTCAAACAGTTTCAGGAAGACAAAGCGTTGCCTCCGTTACTAAAAAGACAGAAGATAACATGATAAGGTAACTGGATCATTTTAACCTCCGTGAAAAAAAAAATTTCTGCTTTCAGTAATAAGAAAAAATTATCAGTATTAAAGAAAATGCAAGCCCCAAAGTCTATTCTAGGCAAAGAATCTGTTACATAGTAGAAAAAAGAAGAAAAATGGGTGATCTTTAAACCAGTTAAGACAGACATATTACACTGCTTCATGCTAAACATCACCCTGACAAAAGCACTACTTCCTGAGCAATTTTGAAAAGCCAAAAATTTTACTCTATACGTTAAAAATAAGCTAAAGTTCAGAATTATTTTCAGTTAGCTTGTTGGAAAGCTTGGTGCTGGTATTCTTAATATGTGTCCAAGTATGACAGAGCAACTGAACTATGTCAGGTACCAATCCTCCCTCGTGAAGTCTTCTTTAAAACCCTTTCCATCCCATTCCTCTGTTAATTAAAAGGCACAACTGGAAACAATATTATTCCATTTCTTCCTTCCTTCAGGAATATCAGCAGCTAACCTCACTTAATGATCGGAATGCAGACGTTAATTTCCAGTGCGGGTCGGTCCTGGGCACAAATGCCAGATCAGTCACATTCCAGTGCTTGCTGACCAGCAGGGCACTGGGGACCCTAATCCACACACAAAACGTGTGATGACGCCCATATTTTCCTGGTTCATTGTCTAGGATGTCAAGGCATTCAAGCTACCCTAGAGGAGTGTGATTTAGTTCCAAAGCACTTAGACATACTTTCAGAGGGGTTCCTCATAGCTTAGAAGTCTACGTAGACAGCTGGCTCTGTTTCAGGGGGTTCTAAAGCCCTCAGAGTTACCAGGTTTCAAACAGAGCAGGAGAGGAACAAGAAAGCATACAGCTTCCTGGGGAGCTGCAGTCATTCAACAAAAGCAAGTGCAACAAGTCCATGAAGCAAAAGAAAATCATAGGTTTGCGCTTTGCGTGGTGTGTGAAGTCAGCCTGAAAAAACACAAAGGAAAAGGCCTTGAAAGTTGTAATTATAGAAAATTGCTCAGGTGACTTCATCCCACCCACCTGCTTTTGATTTTCAAAAAAGTACGATGAGTACTTTTTAAGTTACTGTTCCGGAAGGGCTGCAGCTGGTGAGCACAGACTTCACGTGCTCCGGTGAGAACGTTATTTTATTAACAGAAAGGTTAATAGCTTCTAAATAAGGGTAGTAATTTCCAACGTGACTACTGTAAATTCACATTAGCATTCACTCTGTTTAAAGGCACAGACTCAGAAGGATGAACTGGTCCTTGGCATGAACAGTCAAGTCATCATATGAAGAGTCGTGATCCCCCCAGCTCCCACCCGAGGTTTTTAGCTGACCCTTTATAAAACATTACCTGTATTTACGCATCAGCACAGAGGCACCTGCCGTGACTGTGCTGCTGTGTTCAATGGCGCCACAGCACATCAAGCCAACTCTGAAAGACACCTGCCCCTCTCATTCCTACCATGCTCCCCATCCATCCCAACACCACTTTGGTAAGCATTCTCCTCCAGGCCAGACGAGGCGCTATAACGGTGCTAAGCCAGAGAATGTTCCGTGTGCAGCACCGAACTGACTCCTAGCTGTGGTTTTGCAGGGCCAATTTAAAAAACTAACTTCGCTCCCCAATTCTCCCATTATTCTGCTCCCCCAAGCAAGCAACCCAAGAGCTGTTTTCCCTTTCTTATTTCCTACACCTAATCTGTCAAGTCCTGTCATTTCTTCGCTGAAAATGTCTCTCACATTTGCTCTTCCTTCCTCTGTCCCCACCCCAGTCTAGACTTTCAGCAGCTCACTGAAACCGGACAACCACAACAGTCTCCTAACTGGTGTGCCCAGCTCTGGCTGCTGTCACCCCAACCCTCCAAAATTCACAGCCTTCCACGTGTCAACACCCTGCTCCCTACTGCAGCAAACATAAAACTCCAAATGCTTCTTACAGCATCACCTCCAAATTCCTCTCCCAGTTTTTAAGGGCATCCATGATCGGCCCACAGTTCAGCTTTCTGACCTGACCTCTTACTCCTCCTCAAGATGCACCTTTCTCTGTGGTCAAGCAGTTATCTCACTGTCTCCACCCCAGCTCCCTAACAGCAGCATACTCAGGCCCCCTTTGTGCACTCTATCCTCCCACCAAGGAATGCCTTCCTCCCCAACCCATACCAACACATCCCACCAAAATCCTTCCTGTTCTTTGAGGCACAGCTCAATTAATAATTCCTCTGCTTGACTGTTTCCTATGACTATGGTCCACCTTGTCCAGTGTGATATGAAGAACTGGGTCTTTTCATGGAAGCAATGTAAATGTCTATTGACAGATGAATGGATAAAAAAAGATGTGTGTGTATACATATATATACACACACACACAGAGATATATAGATATATAATGGAATATTACTCAGCCATAAAAAAGAATGAAATAATGCCATTTGCAGCAACATGGATGGACCTAGAGAATATCATACTAAGTGAAGTAAGTCAGAGAAAGACAAACATCATATGATATTAGTTGTATGTGCAATCTAAAAAGATGATACAAATGAACTTATTTACAAACCAGAAAGACTCACAGACAGAACAAAAACACAGTTACTAAAGGGGAAAGGGGGTGAGGGATAAATGAGGAGTTTGGGATTAACAAATATACACTATAGAAAACAGATAAACAACAGGTCCTACTGGATCCCCTATGGGGAACTATATTCAATATTTTGTAATAACCTATAATGGTGTGTATTGTTTTAGAGATAAAGTAGCCCTGATGTTAAACAAAAATACAGAAGGAAACATACAAAATTAAAATGATGGTGGTCTAGGTCTAAGCCCAATGATCATAACTGTTAAAGTTGGAAGAAAGGTTTGCAAGATTAAAGCAATTATTTGTTGAGTCCCCACTATGTACTTAATACATCCTACATAGAAGCTGTGCTGTTCACATAAATTAATCCTCTGATTAGCTCCCTGAGGGAGATCTTAGTATCCTGATTTTACAGATGAGGAAAACAGGGCTCAGAGAGGTTAAGTGACTTGCCCAAGATCACATGGCCACTGTGTGACATTTTCCATCCCTGAACTACAAAGTCGGCATACTTTTCCCATCATGTCATGCCACCCCTCCCCCCACTCTTGTGAATTATAAGAACTGACTCAAAGTTAGGAAGGAGGAACCTTTCAGTTCTGCTTTAACATATCTAGAAATGGGGAGCTCATTACTTTGCAAGACAGCTTAGTGGTTATGAGCACAGGCTTTTGAGACCAGTCTACTCTCTAGCTGCACAACATTGAACAAATCAATTTCTCTAAACAGTTTCCTTATCTATAAAATGGGACTAAAAAGTACCCAAATGATAAGGCTGCTGTGAGAAAGAAACGTGAAAAGCTGCATGAAAAGTGCTTACTGCATGGCCTGACATGATGTAATTGCTCAATAAATATTACCATTAAAATGATTATTATAGAAAATTCTTTCTATCAAACCAAACTCTACTTCCCAATAACTTCTCCCCATTGGCCTCAGTGCTGATCACTGGGACTTCACAAAAGTAGACCTAATAAACAAGTTCATACTGCATAGCACTGGGAACTAAACTCAGTATCTTATAGTAACTTATGGTGAAAAAGAATATGAAGATGAATATATGTATGTTCCTGTATGACTGAAGCATTGTGCTGTACACCAGAAATTGGCACAACACTGTAAACTGACTATTAAATAACAAATAATAATAAAATAACAAAAAATAACAAAAAACAGATCTAATCCTGTATCTATTCAGCAGTCATTCAATATTAGAAGAAACTATACAGCAACAATATTCAATCTAAAAAATTTTTAAAGTCATAAAAAATTAAACAAAATACGTTTTTAAAAAATATTAGAAGAGAGACATGTTCCCCTAAGTCCTCTCTTCTCCAACCTGAAAACTCGTACCTGCTGTAAGACTTCTTTACATGACAAGGTTTCAAAACAATGACCTTCTGGTCATTTATTCAGGATACACCCTAGTTTATAAAAACCTTGTTAATCATAACACCCAGAACACGCTTGCAGATATAGAGTGACCAGTGCCATGTACTGTGCCTGAGACTACTGCTCCCACATTCTGATCTTGCAATCAATAAAAAAGAAACCACTGACTTGCTGTTGAGCCAGTTTTCCCACACCCTGTCCTTATGCAATGGATTATTTTTAATCTAACGGCAGGACTTGACATTTATTGCTTCTAAATGTCATCATGGTTTCACTCATCTTTCAAGTCTGTTGAGATCATTTTGAAACTTGGATTTGTCATCCATCATGTTAGATATTTCTTCTAACATTTTGTCATCTGCAAATTGGAATAATATGCCTCTGCCTCTTTATTTAGAGTCAATCCAAAAATCTTTAATGACTTATAAAGTATGTCCAGGGTCCTTTGGTGGGAGCTGAAGTCAACTGATATGATGTTGCAAAAGACAGAGGTTAAGGTCAGAAGTCTGTAGCATCTTACTTGCGATCTTCTTGTGAGCTTACCTTGAAAACTGTTAGCTTACAAAAGACAAAGCTGATGAAAAAGGGAGCAAGCTCTGTGGGTACAAAGAGTTGGAACCAATGGAAGGAATGTTACAGGGATGCTATTTTGGAATCATCTTCCATCTTTTAATTGCCCCATCTTCCCTCATCCCTCCCCTTTTTAATGAAAATACTTTTTTCTGTGTCTAAGCTCCTGGAACCTCTTTTGTTCTCCACAATTCATTCAAGATGGTGGTTCAGTAATTTCACCCACAAGTTCTTTCAGTTCCCTGGACTGGAGGGGTGCGGAGACAGAGCTGGGAATGGGACACGCACCAGAAAACAATGCATCTAGATGCACTTACAATGTCTTCCTTCCACCTGGGATTTTAGCTATTCCTTTGTTCTATCATGTCCAGTTTATTACCTTTCTTCAAGACAGAAAGTATAGAAGCAAAAGAGGTGTTAAATAGCTGTGGTCTGTCATGCACTGACATGACCTCAGAAGAAGCTGATTACATCTACCCACCGCTGCTTTTGCTCTGAGCTTCCCTTTCTGTTACTTCTAGCTCCCTTCCATGTCCTTCACGTCCCTCACCTCCGAAGCCTCTGTTTATCCTAGCTTTCATATATCCTGACCCTGTTTGTTCAAATCCTTATCATTCCCTTATACTCGTCTTTGGTTACATTTGTTTCTGTCTACATTTTGGACACAGACTTTAAAAATTAGAGCATTTTGGAATATTCCCTGCCCAGCCACAGTGATCACTTCAAGTAGCTTATCTTTTTCTTTCTCACCATCGTGATTTGTGTAAAGATGTGTATCAATTTAGAGAAAGTAAAAAAGATGATGAAGGAGCTGGATTCAGACAAACTTACATTCTAGTGCAGTGAACTATTATAAAGTCAGCTCGATGAGAGCAAAAAAATTCTATTTTGCTAGAGGCTCACCTCCTAGAACAGCACCAAGAGTTCCAAGTAGCCACTCCAATATTTGTGGAACCAACAATCAATCAAAATCTTAAAGGATGGAAGAGCTGGGAAGGCCACAGCAGAGAAGACAGCTTTCAGACAGAACAGTACCACAAAAGTGTAGAGGTGATAAGGCAAAAGAAGCCATGTGATTTGGGCCTAGAGTTTAAGACACATGTGGGCAGTGGTTGATGGGAACTAAAGATTCCCTGAGATCTTCATGTCAAGCCGAGGGGCTCAGATCTGAACCTGGCAGCCAGGATGGAGCAGCCAAACATTCTGAGCAGGAATCACATAACCTGAGCCGGGCTTAAGAAAGATTCTGGCAGGGGTGTGCATAATTAATTAGAAAGAATTACAGATGTTCATTTAAAATGTATTTGTGTGGGCCAAGGGAAAAAAGCTGGCTAGGCGTAGCTAGTATCTTCCTACTTACTTGCTATTTGAACCCATAACATTTGTCTCAGCAACCTGTGTCCTGTCCCCACGCTGGAAGGAGTAAGAGTCAATGAGTGTTACCAAAGCAAAAGTAGGGCTAAAACAAAGCCAAAATAAAGAGGCCCCAGAACCGCAGCTTCTTGCCAGAATTTACTGCAAGTCGGAGGAGGGTTGGTTTCAACTTGCTGAAAGAATGGCTCACTTGTCTAACCAAAGGGAGTTATGCTCAGATCTGGGAACACTTTTTTCACTTCCATCTACACTCTTAATGTAGGGGGCTGCCTAGATATTGTGTTTCCATCTCCTCCAGTACATTGGCAGGAAATGGAAAGAACAGCAGAAAGATAAAGCCCGTCTGGCCACAGTGTTGATGTTCGCCTTCCTCTGGTCCTCCCACCCGACTTCCAATGACTCTTACCTTTCTTACACGTGCCCCTTCTGAGTCTGGTTTCCCTTCCATAATCACTCATGGCGTGTCCCAGCTTCCCTTATTGCGTTTCTGTGGAACATGGCCTGTTACAGTGGTTTCACTAAAATGCTTACCTTCTACTGCTCAATAACCACATCCAAAGAAAACAGTGGATATCATGATGAAGTTTATTTTATCTTCTTTAGTTACAGATTTATTTCTTTTCCTTTTGAGTATTAGCTGTCCCTGGCTAGCAGGTCCTCTTTGCTGATTTCATGCAATCTAAATGAGCAGCAGCATACACTATTGGCCTATTTAGGTTTGGGGCCGGTCTTAGAATTGTTTCTCTCTGTTCAATGGTGCAATTTTTATCTTTTTGGTCACTCCCAATATATGTTTGGGAAATGTGGTCCACAATGTGGTTTAAAGTCTCAGAAAAGACACCTCAACATTTTACAAAAGTACTGCAGTAATAATTTACATAGGGTTATACATAGGCGACGATAAAAAATACTGCATCAATTCAACATATAATAAAACACGGCGCTAAAAAAAAAAAGATACCAAAATGATATTTTTTTTTTTTACAATATTGAACAGTACCTCTCACTAATTACATATAAGGTGGCAATCGCTTTATCCCAAAAAACACTAAGTGGAAATTGGGAAAAGAAATTCTTAACAGATGGCAAGAGCTCTGTGTCTATTCATTGTAATACAGCCTGAGCTCTTCTCTGGCTCTCTGATCTGGGTCCTGTCCTGTTAAGCATTTTTTTCAATGACGTCAATGAGGTCACTCAAAGTATGCTAATCACTGGGGTCCAAAAATAGCCCAAAGAAGTCAGAAACACAGACTACATCTGACACTGAACTATGGATGATTGTAAAGTCTTTCACTGAAGGTCCAAAAAACTATCAGGAGAAATACAGAATAAGGGAGGTGTGGCTGAACATCTGCACACGTGGAAAGGACTTGAGAATTTTAGGTGATTCAATATGACTCAACTGCATGTGGCTGCCAAAAAAGCTACTTCCAAGACTTGGGCTGCCTTAAAAGCAGTACAGCATGCACAGCCAGGCAGAGGATCCAGCTCACACCTGCGATGCTCCGCTCAGTGCTGGGGGTCACACTCTAAAAGGGCCCAAATGGAGTATGTTTAGGTTTCAGATCAGAGGGCTGAGTGAGGCAAAAGCACGTAATACAAGGAACTGTAACTGTGAGCCTAGAGAAGAGCCTGTTACACAATTTTAAAACGAGCACATACGACTTTTATGATCAGATTAGAAGACATTTCCATTTTGGATTAAAAAAAATGTCAATCATGCCCAGCGTTAAAGAGGACAGTATGAAACTAACAAGCTCCGACACTGCTGGTTTTCCCTAAATCGGCAGACCTTTTGGAAAACAATCCTGCCACACGTTGTGACAGCTGCAAAACTGTTGTTATAGTGGCTTTATGGACAAGCTATGGGAGGTTCATACGATGGAATACTCGTCAGCAATAAAAAAGGAACCAACTACTGATACAGCCACGTGGATGAACCTCACATGCACTACGCAAAGTAAAAACAGCCAGACCCAACAGGCTACGTGCCACATGAATCCATTTAAACACTTCTGGAAAAGGCAAAACAACAGGGACAGATGAGCGGTGGTCACAGGCTGAGGTGAGGGGTCAAAGTGACTACAAAGAGACACAGGAGGAGTTTGGGGGACAGTAAAACTATTTTATATCTTGATTGCTGGGGTGGCTATACAACTGTCCAGATACATCAACACTCACAGAACTATACATTAAAAGGTTCATTTTACTGAATTTAAATCATACCTTAATTTTATAGAAAAAGGGAAAAAAAATAGAAAATCTTGAAGGCAGCCAGAAAAAAACACATTACATACAGAGGAACAAAGGTAAGAATTATCTTCTAAAAATTAAGAATCAAGACCTTTTCAGACAAACAAACTGTAAGAATTCATGACCAACAGATCCATACTGTAAGAAATGCTAAAGGAAGTTCTTCAGACAAAAGGCACATGGTATCAAAAAGAAACTTGGATCAATATAAAGAAATGAAGATCTGCATAAATGGTTGAAATGAAGTTAAATATGAAATATCTTTTTTGTCAATTTGTAATAGCTCTAAATAATTTGATTGTCTAAAGCAGGGGGGTCAATAAAGTATGGCTCAAGGGCCAATTCGCACCCGCTTCCTGTTTTTGTAAGTAAAGTCATACTGAAACACAGTAACACCCATTCCTTTATGTATTGTCTATGGCCACTTTCATGCTACAATGACAGAGTTGAGTGGCTGAGACAAAGACCAGATGGCCTACGACGCTTAAACTACTTACTATCAGGCCCTTTACAGAAAAAGTCTGCCGCCCTTGGTCTAAAACAAAAATAGCAATGTATTGTGGGTTTAGAGCGTATGTAAAAGAAAAATGTATAACAACAATAGCACAAAATACGAAGAGGAAATTGGAGTAGAAAAACCTTCCTGTGATAAAAACTCTGCACTGTATGTGAAGTGGTGATTACTTAAAGATGTGTATCATAAACCCTAGGGCAACCACACAAGTTTTTAAGATTTAAATGATATGCCAGCAGTGGAAATAAAAATTGGATCATAACAAGATTTGATTAATGCTAAAGTAGACAGAAAATAAAGAACAGATGGAATAAATAGAAAACATCAAGATGGAAGAGTTTAATCCAACCGTGCTGAAATTACAGCGAATGTAAGAAGGTTAAAGATACTGTTTAAAAGACAGAGATTTTCAACATGAAGAAAACAGCAAGACTCAACTATATGCTGGCTACAAAGAAACCCACTTTAAATATAAACACATAGATTAAAAGCAAATGAATGGGCCAGGTATGACTTTTTACTGTAACTAAGTGAGGTGATCAATAAATCCTCTCCATAAAAACAAACTATAAAATTCAAAATAAAAAACAACCATTTTGAAGCTTGAGAAATCAACCAAAGGCAATACAATAATCTGAGAGAACTTATGCCTAAAAAACAGATCAACTTGGACAAGAACAGTGGGAATCTGGCATTGTAACCTGAGGCTTCTCCCATCCCTTCTGGCTCAGTTGAAGCAGATGTGCCAGAATGAGGCTGGTTGTGAGAATAAGCAAACTGTTCTGCTGCAGCAGGAAAAGTCTCATTTGACTTGGAACAGTGGGAAACACCCAAGTGCAGCGGCAGTGTCGGTGGAATTGACTATCTCAGAGATGGGCAAGTGGGAAGGGTGAAGGTTGTGGTCATGCGTAGGGCAAGCTTACTCCTGGCTGAGGCTGCAGGCGTTTACAGTAAAGACTCAGGAGGGTCCAAACTGGCTTGACAGTAAGGTTGTGCACATGCCAAGAGAAGAGGTAAAAGGACCCAGCAACGTATGAAAGATGGAACAGACTTGAAAATGGCTTGTACTCTGAATGTGCCACTTACCCACACACAGTTCCACTGACAGATGACAGAAAACTGAAGAAAAATGAATAGAGCCTTAGAGATCTATGCAACCAACATCAAGCACACAATACATGCACAATGGGAATCCCAGAATCCCAGAATCCCAGAGGAGTGGGGAGAGAAGCTTACCAAATTGATGAAAATAGTAATCCACACATTCAAGAATCTTAATAAACTCAAAGTAGGACAAATACAAAGAGATCAACACCTAGATATGTAACAAACTGGCGTAAGCCAGACTCAAAGAGAAAAATCTCCCCAACAGCAAGAGAACAGCAACTTACCTGAAACAATGGAAGCTGGAAGACACTTGAATGACATATACAAAGTACTGGGGAAAAATCTGTCAACCAAGAATTCCGTATCCAGCAAGTTTATCTTTCAAAAATGAAAATAAAGACATTCCTAGATAAACAAAAACAGAAAATTCATTGCTAGTAGACCAACATTACAAGAAATACTCAAGTCTCATCAAGCTGAAAGTGACAACAGCTGGCAACCTGAAGCCACAAGAATGAGGAATACCAAAAATAGTAAATATGTGGGTTAATACAAAGGATTCTATAAAAATGACTTTACTCATTTCTTCTCTTAACTTCCTTGAAAGATGTGATCATTTTTAAAGTAATAAATATGACACTGCATTTTGGGGGTTTATTATACACATTAACAAGTTTATCATAAATTTAAATAGATGTATGGTTTTAATACGTTATATCATTTATAGACATTATATGTAACAGCAGAAAGGAGGAATACAGAATGAAGCTATATTGGAGCAAAGTTTATATATTTAACCAGAACTAATTTAGTATTAATCTGAAGTAGATTCTGATAAATTAAGGTCCATATTGTAACCCCTACAGCAACCACTAAGAAAATAACTCCAAGAAATATACAGTTCAAAAAATGTCAACAGAAGAGTTAAAATAGTAAAATAAAAATATTTATTTAATAGAAAAGAAGGCAATCGAGGAAACAAATAGAGGAACAAAATAGACAAGAATGGAGTGTATGAGAAAAAAATGGCAAAAAATCAAACCCAAGTCCAAAAAGCTGAGAGTGTCACACTGGATAAAACAGCAAGATCCAATCACACACTTTCTGTAAGAGACACACCTTAGATTCAAAGATGCAAGCAAATCGCAAGTAAAAATATGAAAAAAGATATATATATTATACAGAGAACTATAAGAGAGTGGCTATATTAATTCCAGATAAGATAGCCTAAGACAAAAAGTGTTATTAGAGAAAAAGGACATTTCATAATGATAGAGTGACTACATCAGTAAGATATAATCATAAATGTATTTACACCTAACAATATAACCTCCAAACAAATGAAGAAGAAACGGACAGATCTGAAAGGAGCGACAATTCAACAATAACAGATGAGTAATTGAGTACCTCGTTTTCAATAATTGATGAAACAGGAAACCAATAAAGGTACAGAAGACTTGAACGCAATCAACCAACTTGACATAACTTCAGCCAATGACTGCAGAGTGCACACTCTATACTCTTCAGAACCGCGCATGGTTTACACCTTTCACAAAAATTAACTCAAAATGGATCAAAGACCTAAATGTAAAACACAAAACTATAAAACTCCTAGACAGTAACAAGAGCAATTTTAGGTTTCATTTGGGTTTGGTGATGACTAAAGCAGTGCTTACAGGAAAATGTATGGCTTTTAAATACCTATTTCAGAAAAAAAGATGTCAAATCAGTATACCTCAGTAAACTAGAAAGAGAAGTGCAAATTAAACCCAAACCAAGCAGAAGAAAATAATAAAGATTAGAGCAGAAAGCAGTGAAACAGAAAATAGGAAAACAGAGAAAAACCGTTGACACAAAAGGTGGGTCACTGAATAGATAGACAAATCTGCAGGCAGTGTCCAAGGAAAAAGGAGAAAAAGACTCAAATGGTCAAAATCAGGAATGGAAGAGAAACATCACTATTGACCTTACAGAAGTTTAGAGGGTTAAAAGGGAATATTATGAAAAATTTTATGCCAACAAATTAGATAAGTGAAATAAATTTCTAGAAAGGCAAAAATTACAACAACTGACTCAAGAAGAAATAGAGAAACTGAAGAGACCTATATCAAATAAAGAAAACCCAGTGGCTTCACCATGAATTATATCAAATATTTAAAGGTAAAATAATACCAATCCTTCACAAATTCTTTCAAAAAAGAGGGGAGGAAATACTTTCCAACTGATTTTATGAATCCAGTATTCCCTTATACTGAAAAAATCACAGGAGGAAAAAAACAAAAAAAGGAAGGAAAAAAAAACCACTACCAACTAACCCCTTACTTAGGATAGGTCCCAAAGGTCTGATGTCCAGATATGGGCATGAAGACTCCCTTTTTATTCTAAACACTGAAAGTACAGGAGTATAAATATTCTAAAGAATGATTTATTGAGGATTTAAATTTTTTTCCAAGGTTGTAAGTATATATAAAATTCTTGCACTGATTTCAGAACTTAATTATACCCGACACCTCTACAAACATCAGACGGTCCTCCATTGTTGTTCTGGGCCCACAGGTAATCTAAGTAAAGATGATGAAATTATATAAGAAATGCCCATAGGGAGAATTCTGTAAGAAATCATTTTTTTATTGAGATACAGGTCATGGGTTGATGGTAAAACCCTGGGAAGCCTCATTAGATTACTGTAAACATCCTGAAAAAGGGGTGGAGGATATTAAATTACAGTTTGAAGAGCCAAAATTCAAGTGGCCTTAAAGGCCAAGACAGTGGGGAAATGTTATCTTTTAGCTACGATATATGTTGAGGTGTTAACATGGACTTGGGGTCTTCAGAAGTTCCTCTTCCCTGACTTCAAGGGAACCCGGTCTTGCCTTAAGTCATCCTAGTAGACATCTGTGCTAAAAGTTTTACAAAGTAGAAGACTGTAAAACCTTTCTTCTAACATCTGAACCCTCAGTAGAACACCTAGTCCAAATATGGAATTGCAAACTTTCTAAGCCAATATTGTATTTTTAAACTTTTAATTTTTAAAATAACTTTAAGAAAAGTTGCATAAAGTATATAGTTCCTATATGCCCTTCACCAGCATCCCCTCATGCTAACATAGTACAGAACCATAGTACAATGATCAAAACCAGGAAATTAGCATCGCTACAATGCAATCAACTAAATTACACACCTTATCAAATTCGCATTTTTTTCCTGCTCAAGTCCGTTTCTGTTCTGGGATCCAATTCAGGAATCCACACCTCACGTTCCCTTAGTTTCCTCCAATCTTTGACAGTTCTTCAGTCACTCCTTGTCCTTCATGGCTTTGACTCTTATGAAGAACAGTGGACTGTTATTTTGCAGAATATCCCTGATATTTTTTCCCGATTTAATAACATTATCAACAAGAATCCCTTACTGAGGGTTTACTAAGTGCCAGGCACAATGCTGAGCCCTCAATCTGTATCACCTCTTTTGAAACAGAAGTGTTTTTAACAGACTTTAGAGCAGAAGCATTTTAAAATCAAAGAGCAATCATCTTTAACTCACCTTTCCTCAAGGGCTAGTGTTTTGTAAATTACAAAGCATTACCAAACATATTACTCTCCCACCCCAAAGTGCTCCCCTCCCCCCTAAAAATATTAAGTCCAAGTATAAGCGTTAAATTCAGAGCCTCTGTGTTCTTAATCCTTCTGAATCTTTACTGCCCAGTTTCCTGCCCTTGAACCTTGGCTCACTGCTTCCTTCACTTGTAACTGCCCTCCCTTTTCATCTCTAAATACCCTTTCTTGAAGACCTCTTTAATCACTGCCCCTAGCTCCCAACAGTTACTGACTGAACCTCTGAAATCCCACAGAATTTAATGACTGAAGTACTCATTCGGTACACACATACTACCCTAGGCTGCGGGCATACATTTCTGTCAATTCTTGTCCTGCAAATGAGGGTTTTTGAGAGGAAGACTTGTGGCCTATCTCTTCTCCCCAATGACATCTCTTATACTACCCTAGTGCTTAATAACATTTACTGAATACCTACCAAGTGCCAAGCTTTGTGGCAGGCCCTGAGAAATTAGAGATGATGAGGACAACGCCAATTCTTCAGGCATTTTTGATATAATAAATATTTGAGTACAGTCAGACTGAAAATATACTTTCTCTTCAAAAACTTAAAGTCACTGAAAGCTTCCTGTGCTAGTAAATTTCCTCCTTTTCTGCCCTGATAAACACTAAAATAATTATAGATTACTAATGTGGCACAGAACATGTACATTTTTCAATCAGCCTGTGCTTAAAGCAAGCCGTGACCTGGTTTTATGAGAAATCCAAATGGTACAGTGTAAAGCTAATTAACCAGAGGTTTTTACAAATATTGCCACAGGTTGTAGCAGTTTCAACAAGCTTACCAACTGTTTTAGTCTAGTGACATCTAGTGGCAAATGCATTATTTTTCTTTTTAAAAAGCACTGCTGTAAATTAAACTACATTAAAGGAAGGCCATCTTATGAAAACAAGTGGCAAAATATGAGACACAACTATGACATTAATTAGCAGTAAAAAATGTTTTTAATGTCTATTTGGCCTAAATAACTATTAACCCTTCTCATTAGGATTTATCAGTTATTCCTTCTCTTGTAGCTGGTAAATATTAATCTTGAATTAATCAAGTTCATAAACTTCTGGCTCAGTGTTTTCCAACATGTGGCCCATAAGCCCATTTCAGAATCACCTAGAATGCTGGTGCAACATATGGATGGATGCCTTACAACAGAACCTACGGAGTCAGACTGAGTTTGAGGCCCTATAATCAGCATTTCTAAGGAAGTTTCTCCAGGTGGTTTCTTATTCATAATAAAGTTTTAGAAATAATTACTATCAAGACCACAAATACAAATTCTTCGAAGTTGTTCTGATCCTAGTCAACTCTTCCTGCCTCTCTCAGAAAGAACTGGGTGCTCCAACCCTTAGGTTCTCTGATGAATTATTTTATTTATTGCACATACTATGTTGACTCCCAATTTATCTGTTAATAGGATAGCTTCCCTTCCTAGACTGTGGCCTCTTCATGGGAAGGAGTAATATTTTTTGCTTTTCTGTCTCTAGCCTACCGATACCTAATGAACAGCAAGAATGTAATGAATTTGGTTAAATGAATAAATATATAAAACATCACAGTTCTCAAAAAAAGCATGGGACTTCTACTTGTGCTCAGAAGTGAAAAACCTTATGTAGCACCAATTCTGAATACTATTAAATTAGTATCGAATTAATGTCTAATAGTCAGTTAAAATTTGGGGAGGGGTGGGGGAAATGGAATTTTTTTTTTAATTCTGGGAATACCTGTAAAACCTTGCCTTTCCTAAATAAATATTTCAGTCTCAAATGCTAGTGTGTTTTAAAATAGAAGAATTTTTATGTGATTTTTGGAAAAGTAGAAAAATTGAAAATGACTAACAAAATGTTATCCTATTCAGCCTTAGAATGTTTCTAGGCTGCCACTTAGCAGAAAGTACTGACAAACCAGAACCTTAAAAGGAAATACATACTGTACATCCATCACATCCTGGGGTAAAAGGCGAGCTCCGGCAGGAAATGATATTGCCTAGAAAGATATATCCTTGGGTATTAGCTAAAGTAAACCATGTATATTCTGTTTAAATTCATCTTATAACACAAATGCAAAGTTTAAAGAAATGAAAAAGAATGAATAATCAGTATATAAACTATCTGATAATTAATTACTCCAGTAAGTTAATGTTTAATATGGCTTGGAATTTAACTCAGGATTTAACCAGCATACGTCTGGATATCTAGGGGAGGGGAGGGGAGGGGAGGGGAGGGAAGGGAAGGGAAGGGAAGCGAAGGGAAGGGAAGCGAAGGGAAGGGAAGCGAAGGGAAGGGAAGCGAAGGGAAGCGAAGGGAAGCGAAGGGAAGCGAAGGGAAGGGAAGGGAAGCGAAGGGAAGGGAAGGGAAGGGAAGGGAAGCGAAGGGAAGCGAAGGGAAGCGAAGGGAAGGGAAGCGAAGGGAAGGGAAGCGAAGGGAAGGGAAGCGAAGGGAAGGGAAGCGAAGGAAAGGAAAGGGAAGCAAAGCAAAGCAAAGCAAAGCAGTGTATCTCAGGTATAATTTTGGTCAAGAATTATTTTGGCATCTTTTAATTCTATCGTTTTATTTATATGGAAGACTTTAAACCACAGATACCCTCCCTGACCCTGACCACGGGGCTACCTTCTATTCATCCCTGAAAGCCCAGCTCAAATGTTCCTCTGGGAAGCCTGCCCCAAATTCCCAGGTCAAATTAATGATTCTCTCCTCCATGCCTACCTAATGTGGGCACATGGCGTGCATTACACACACTATATTACTGTGAGTTATTTACCTGTCTAAATCACTCACAGAGCTTTAAGCTCCCAAGGGCAGCAGCTGTGCTTTATATTCTTTGTACCGCCACCATCTGGAGCACCACTGGGACCTTGGCAGGAGCTTACTGATACTTTGCAGAAATGAATGACCAATGGAGTAATCAAAAGCTGTTGTGATGAGGCGCTTAAGTAAAATGAAGAAATGATAATTGACAGAAAACTATGGATGAAAAAGCATCCTCGGGGAGGATTTCTGCTTCTGCCCATGAAGGATTAACTGCTGTGACACCTTTCAGCCATAAACGCCTAGAAGAGCAGACAAGGTATCTGAAACATTCTTTGCAGATATCATGTAACAGTCAGCATAGGACTTTGAGCCCCGAGAGAAGGAAAACTGGTGAGCTCTAACATTTTGCCAGCTTATTGCTGAAAGGCAGTTCCCAGGACGCAGACCAGGGAGGCCCAGCAGCCTCGGTGAGCTGAAGAGAGGGTGGAGTCTGGGGAGACTCAGGTATTTAGAATCACACAATGGAATCTGAGAGACGAGGGAGCTCCGGAATCTGGGAGATGGGGCACCCTCAAATCCCCGTGCACAAGATTTATGAGCTGAAATTCCACGAGGCTGGAGAAAGACCTGCAGGAAAGCAGTCGGCCAAACAACTTCCGAAACTCACACGGGGCTAAAAGGGGTTCATGTTCCCGCCAGCCAGAGTGGAAAGACCTCGTCCTACACGGGCACTGGGTACAGTGCGCAGAGGGTACTGCTTTAGTAGCAAGGCTTAATTAAACCCAGACTAAAGGCTGGCTTGAGCCTTTAAAAGCTGGTATGAGCCCTAACAAAACTCAAAAGCAAGTCCAGAAAGGGTCAGCTGATGACAAGTAACCTAACCTTATGCCAGAACAAAGTCCAACATCGCATAAAGTATTCAAACAAAATCCAGCACCCCAAAACATAAAATATACAATGTTTGGCATATAATAAAAATTTTCCAGGCAAGAAAAAAAGCAGAGAAATGTGACTTGTTAACAAGGAGAAAGTTTACTAAAAAAAAATCCAGAAATAATGGACTAGCAGACAAGAGTTAAAAGGGTTATTATAAATATAAGTTATACGTTCAAAAAGTAGAAGAGAACATAAACATGATAAGCAAAGAAATGAAGGCTGTTGTTAAAAGGGGGAAGGGACATCTGAAGCCAAAAAGCACAATTACCTGAAATTAAAAATACATTGGATGGGATTAAAGACAACATAGACACAACAGGAAAAAAAGACCACTGAATCTGGAAACACAGCATCAGAAATTACCCAAAGCAGGACAGAAAGGAAAAAAGACTAAAATAAAATCTGAAAGATGCATCAGTGACCTGAGAGAAAACATGAGGTGGTCTAACAGAAATTAGGAGGGTTGGGGAAGCAAAATACTGTAAGAAATAATGGCCAAAGTATTTGATAAAAACTATAAACCTATAGATCAAAGAATATATGGAGCATATTAGTGTGAACTCATCCTTTTCAATATATGTAGGTAAATATAAAAATACACATGCAAATGTGTGAGCTCGTATGCAGACACACATATAAAGACATGCACGTATTTCCTTGCTGAACTCACCAAGAGGGTCTGGGAGTGGTTTCTAAACACCACTCTCCACTAAAAGAACTGGGGCTCTTGGAGAAATGCCTGATTCTAGGACTGGGGCCAGGGAAGAACAGGTAAGTCTGGAACATTATATTGTGCCAGAAAATAAAATATGTTCAAAGAATTAAGAGACTGTGTCAAAAGGACGTAGGAAGCTAAACTGAAGGTATTCCAAATGGCCAAATTTGGAGCAGTTTGAGATTGAAAATAAACAGCTGTCCCTTGGTATCCATGAAGGGAACGATTCCAGGACCCCTGTGGATACCAAAGTCCTTGGATGCTCAAGTCTTTTATATAAAATAGCATAATATCTGCATATAACCTTCGTACATCCTCCCATATAAATCATCCCTAGATTACTTATAATATCTAACACAATGCAAATGTTATGTAAATTGATGTAAATGATACATAAATAGCTGCTGGCACTGAGCAAATTCAAGTTTTGCTTATTGGCACTTTCTGGAATTTTTTTCCCCAAATATTTCCAATCCGCCCTTAAGTGAATCTGTGGATACAAGACCTGCAGATATGGAGGGCTGAATGTAATGACTTCAACAGACTATAACTCACTGAATAAAGCAGAAGTTCACTGTTCTACATTTACTTAAATGAGGAGGAGAGAAAGGTCTTCTTTATAGTAAAACACAAACTAATAAATGTAAAAGGAATGACAAAGTTAGAAAATCACTATTTGGTAACCATCACTATATAATTAATTCAAGCAGGAAACGTCAGTGGATGTTAATAAGCAGTGAAAGAAAAGTGTTAAAAAACAAGATTACAAAGTCTCATGATACCACCTCAAAAACACAGTAATTGCCCAAAAAAAGGGAAAAAACTTTATAATCAAACTGGGCAAAACTGATATTTTTATATAAAAATTGTATACAAAATTTTATATAATTATATGAAATACACGTATAAATAAAAACAAAAAGAATTTGTTTCCAGCTGACCTGGACTACGAGAAATGCTACAAGTTCTTCAGACTAAGAATAAATGACAATTGAATAGAACCTTGAATCTGTAGGAAGGGATTAAGAATTCCAGAAATGATAAACATGTGAGTAAATATTTTCTATACATAGAAACTATATAGTTTTTTTCCTCTCTTGATTTCATTAGAAGATATATGGTTGTTGAATACAATTCTTTAATAGATAGATATATATATATATACATATATCTCCACTATGAGATTTCTAATACATAGAGATCCACAACATATGACAACACAGAGAAGTGGGAGAGGATGGAACCATACCACTGAAAGGCTCTCACATTTTACGTGACGTGGCACAATACTAACTCCACGTGATAACGTATAATACATTGAGGATGTATATACTGTGATCCCTAGAGCAATCACTTAAAAAATAACACAAAAGAGTACAACTAAGAAAGCTAACTGAGGAATTAAAATGGAATACTAAAAATATATTCGATTGATCCAAAAAAGACAGGAAAGGAGCATGAGGGGAACCGAAAGCAGACAGAACAAATGAGAGCAACATGGTAGACCTATATCCAACCACACCAATTAACACTCCAATTAAAAGGCAGACTGTCAGCCTACATACAAAACACCCAATTATATGCCATTGACAAGAAATGCATTTTAAATATAAAGACACAGATAGACAGATAAATGGGAAAAGATACACTGTGCAAACAGTAAGCATAAGAAAGCTAGGGTAGGTATACTAACATAAGGCAAAGCAGACATCAAGACGGGGGTAATACCATGGACAGAAGGACACTATGATAAAAGGGTCAATATAAAATCATTAATGTGTACGTACCTAATAACAGACTTCCAAAATACAGACAGAATAAAAGGAATAGATAAATTCACATCACAGTGAGAGATTTTAACACTTCTCTTTCAGTAAGTGATATAATTAATTAAATAAGGATACAGGAGATTTCGAACACCATTAACCACAACTTGACCTAAAACATTACACCCAACAACTCCAGGACATTCTTTTCAAGTGCATATGAATGTGTTTTATTCACCTAATAAAAATAAGGTCCCATAAATGTTTGTTGAATAAATAAATGAGATGAATAAATGCATAGAGGTGGAAGGTGAGTGTGTGCTGACTTTAAAGTAACAGCCCTTGGCTGTACTGACTATCTCATAGTTAGAGAAATGAACAAGATGTTGAAGCTGACCATGTAGCCTCAGAATCACCTACACGTCTCTGTTTCAAAACTCCCAAAGAGCACTACACAATGCTAGGCAAAGAAGAACAGAGGCTAGTGAGTGAGTCAGAAAAACCAGAATACATGGGGTAGTCATGAAGCTAAAGGAAGGGAGGTTTAATAAGCAGGATGAAATCCTACGTTAAATATGAAAAAGAAAAGGACGGCGTGGGCTGAGAAAAACTTTAGGCATGACATTTATGCAAGAAAAGGGACCACTAGGAACCCTCCAGAGGAGCACATGTCAATGAGATGATGTATAGGAGAGCCTGACCACAAAATCTTAAGAATGGTCAAAGCAAAAAGGATGCAGGGACAGCACGTGGTGGCCATGTAGTCAGTCAGTTTGGCCACAGTGGTAAGAAAAGAAAAAGCATGGTAGCAGAAAGAAGGGGCAATGGCGTCAAAAGAAGGTCTTTTTGTCTTTCCTCTTTAAAAGATGGGAAGAACCTTGTATCTCTGAACAAGAGGAAAGAGGTTCACAAAGCTAGGTGGGAGAGACAAGGAAAGGACGGAAGCAGAGTCCCAGCAAATGGAGGAAAAAGGGAAATGGAGAGGAGCTAAGTTTCAGAGAAAGGCAAAGACACACCTCCTCCGAGACTTAACAGAAAGAACCATTAATGGACGCGGGCACAGAGATTTTCCGGAGGAGGAAAGTGGGGCTGCTCTTGCAAACCTTCCCCACTAGTTAAAGCGACCATTCTCCTGGGGCTTCCCGCTCTCCTAAGTCAGACTCGCATTCTGCTGGTTAACAGCCATGTTTACAAGGTTAACTGAAGTGCTGTTACACATACAAATAAACCTACAAGGTAATCGGGAATGAATTACCAACTTTTCAAAGATGGTATCTGGGGGGAAATATACTCTTGGCATCAACCCTGGGTCTAGAGGTCACCTCTAAGCCATTCAGAGAAGACTGGCTGATTAAGATCCACCCCCTCCACTTTTCGATACAGAGGTAAGGCCTGACAGCTGGCAGAGGCAGGTGTCTGATAAATGTCAGGACTTTCTTCCTTCATTTTATTTGTCTGGCTAATAGCTTCTCGGCCTTTTGGCTAAGATCAAGTGTATTTGTCTGGCTAAATAATGAGTGGGTGAGAAAGATGTGGATAAACTGGTCATCTGAAATCCAGCTCCCTCGTGTTCTTCATTCACATCAGCCTTTTCCATTGATTCATTCTTCCCCCCGCTTCAACCTCAAGCACTAATTCTCAATGTTCCATGTAATTTGAGTGCCTTCACTGCTGTTCCATGAGGTTTTTGCTCCACCAAGAAAATCTCAGGCTCTTTTTAATTGTCAAAATTTCCTTCACGTGCATCAGGTTCTTAACAACCAAGCACAGAACTCCCAACAGAGCTGCTTAGTATCCCAACAGAGCTGCTTAGTATCACTTAAGCATTTACACTGTAGATCTTCCTTGTTGGTAACAAAGACAGTCCCCTCCTTAGGCAGCAAGGCAATCTTATGTTGTACCCAAGGTCAGTAACAAAAATGATAGGTCAGTTGCAAAGAACGTCACACGAGTATGCACAACCGCATGTACACACATACGTTCATCACCAGGAGTGAACAGAGTAATTATTTTGTAACTTATTTATATACGAAACATCAATATTGTGTTTCTCTTTTGAGTATTTCATTTCTACAGAATGACATAAAACAGTGGGATTCATTTAAAACTACGAGTGGTTGAATTTTAAATAAGAAATCTACAGGGCTTGTTTAACCCCTGGTAATCTGTCTAGTTTGCATCCAATCTACATTTTGCTTTTGTGCTCTGTCCTGGCCATTTATTGCTGCTTTGTTTCAAGTGCTTACCATTAAATGTGTTACATGTCAAAACAAATTGCTAATTCAGAGACTGCTATGAAAAAAAGAAATTCTTTTGGCTTAAAATAAAAGAGGAACATTACTAATGTAATGATATTTGGCATTCGTATGGAGCGTAAATTATACCCCGGGATATTTATCCAAAAGGGTTAAGACCAGAGAAAGAATCTGCTTGCCTGTTAAAAATGCAAACATTACCTCAGTCATAGGAATAGCCCCAAACTCGCCCAGTCACTGCCTCTGCAGATCACCCACCAGCATTTGCATTACATCACACAACATTACAGAACAATAGTGAACTCTGTGTAATACTTGAATATATTGTTTTCAAAGAATAAACTGTCATTAACTTGAATAAAAGCTTTCTGAAATCAAACCTGGGGGGTACAGCCCTCACTGAGTGGCCCTTTGAGAAACAGCCTCATCCTGAAAGCAGTAAAGTGGGGGGAGAGATTAAAGGCAACAGTGATGAGTGGCCCCAGCCCAGCAGGCAGACACAGGGCTTTAAATCACGAGGCAAACAAAGTCAGAGCAGCAGGCTCTGCACCAAACGCTGCACCTGAGAATCCAAACCAGCTGGGGCCGATCCCCTATTTCCGACACAGCCTCGTGATTTTCACCATGTGCTTTGCTAGAATTGGAAACTGAGTCTTTCCTTCTTAAAGTGTAAGTGACTTACAGTATTAGTTTCAGGTGTACAAGTGATTCAATTCGGTATTTTTATACACTACAAAAAGATAACCATGATAAATCTAGTTACAATCTGTCACGATACAAAGTTACTACCGTATTACCGAGTATATTCCCCTCGCTGTACTTTACATCCCTGTGACTTATTTCATAACTGGAAGTTTGTACCTCTTAAGCTCCCTCGCCTGTTTCCTTCATCAGCAACTCCCCTCCCCTCTGGCAACCACCACTTTGTCTCTGTATCTGAGTCTGAAATTGAGTCCACTGTATGTACAGAATAGTTAAAACTCGATGTCCTGATGGCATCTTGAGATGGGCTATCACTTATAGCCATGTGACTTCAGGCAGTGAACTGAAGCTCTCAGCCTCAATGTTTCAATCTAGAAAATGGAAAGAATAAGAGGGATCATGCAGAGCACAGGAGGTGAGGATTAGCCACTACTACTACCACGATTACACTTACTTCCACCCAACTGTCCCGCTTACCTACTGTTCCTAATCACTGTCAAAGATGTTTCTTCGCACGTGAAACGTGAGCATCAACTTAAATGCTCACTGGCTTTCTCTGTTCCCCGCAGTCTGGCCACTGCACACATGTTGCCATTTCTATTTTCACGCCGCTCTCATCAGGTGATTCCCCTTCCTGCCTCAGCCAAATCCCAGGACACCTCTTACCTATAAGCCTCCCCCGCGCCTGTTCTCAATATTCTCAACAACCAAGGTTCAAAGGGGTGAAAAACAAAGCCGGGGCAACTAGCAGCCACTTGGCAGCCAAGTCCCAATTAAAATCCAGGTAGTGGAACCCTACTACCCTGTTGGTGGGAATGTAAACCGGTATAGCCACTGTGCAAAACAGTACAGAGGTTCCTTAAAAAACTAAAAATAGAGCTAGCATGTGATCCAGCAACTTCACTCCTGGGTATATACCCAGAAAAAATAAAAACATTAATTTGAAGAGACACATGCAGCCCAATGTTCACACCAGCACTATTTACTATATCCAGGACATGGAAACAACCCAAGTGCCCATCAACAGATGACTGGATTAAAAAGATGCAGTATATTTATACAATGGAATATCCCTCAGCTGTAAAAATGAAACACTGCCATTTGCATCAACGTGGAGGACCTAGAGAATATTATGCTTAGTGATATAATTCAGACAGAGAAAGACAAATACCATATGATATCATGTGTATGTGGAACCTTAAAAATAATACAAGTGAATGTATATGCAAAACAGAAACAGACTCACAGATACAGAAAACAAACTTGAGATTACCAAAAGGGCTAAGAAGGAAGGAGGGGCAAGTTAGGAGTATGGGGTTAACAAATGCAAACTACTATATATAAAACAGATAAGCAACAAGGATATACTAGTTAGCACTGGGAATTATACTGATTATCTTGTAATAACCTAAAATGGAACATAATCTGCAAAAATACTGAATCACTATGCTGTACACCTGAAACTAACACAATATTGTAAATCAGCTATACGTCAATTAAATAAAATCCAGGCAGCAACGCACCCAAGTCCAGCTGTGTTGCATTACTGCACCACATTAATTATTCACACTCAGGGTTCCCAGTGATGATTTTAAATGAGGTTAACTTCTCTTAATACCAAACCTTCTCCCAGATGCTTCTCCTTCTGGTCAGCGTATCATAAAATATGAATTATTTCAAATGTTTAAAAAAGAAACACTAATTCCAGAAAATTATTCAATATACCTCAAAGTTCTGGAATTTTGGGGGGGTTGTTTTGGGTTTTTGTTTCCAGTATTTCCTTAAAGTGGGAACAAAAATAGTTCACACAGCTCTCACTCAGGACTAGGCTTTCAGAGAAAGGATGCAGTTAACAGGAAGCAGAGGCATGAAAATCATGGCCGTGCACAGCACCACATACAGCTCCAGGAGGGATGGAGTCTAGAACACAAGAGTCCACCTCTAAGTTTCTAAAGATAAACGTATGTCTTTCAAATCTGATTGCACAGCGATATGTGGAGACGGAAATTTCATTCATATTCGCTTCTTCAGAGACTCACTTTATTCCTCAAAATAAGAGAAACTAACGCAAAGATGGGTAACAGGACGTCATGTGTTGTTTTGTGTAAGAGCCAGAAGAGGTCACCAAAGTCTGATGCTGAGACCTGTGGGGAAAGACCGAAGGTTTGCATTTCCCCATCTGTGAAGCAGAGGAAGTGCTGGAGAGAATGAGACGACACATGGACCATCTGTAAAGCATCATTTGCTTTTATTTTTGAAGTACAGTGTGCAATAGTGTAACTAGCATGAGATTTGACGTCAGTGATGAAGGTTCAAGTTCATCCTCTATCAGCCAACTGTCTGATCAGGCACAAATCATCCAAACATATTTAATGATGCAAGAACTAAAGGGATAATGTGTATGTGTATGTAGGGAGGGAAACTTTTTAATACAAATTGCTATATAAGTGTAAGATCCTTTACATCATACTGTACCAGATTAAGAAAACCAAGGTAAGTCAACTAAATCATTTATATTTCTTAATCTTTTGTGGGGAGAGGGAGACAGAGTGATTCTTACCGCAGAAACCCCATGCAGTTCATAGAAAACCACTGCCAGTACTTAATAGAGATATCAAAATAATAAAGTAATATATGTATTAATATAAAGTTAATAAAAATGTAAAATAAAAGTATCAAATGAATAATAAAACTCATTAAAAAGGTAACCACCTCAATATATGCTAATCAGGAGGGCTGACGGTTTGTACACATTCTCTCCTCTCAAATACGAACTCCCTCTTGCAGAAAACGGTTGCCAGGATTAACTGCAAGTGTACCAGTGGTCATGGGGATTTTCATGGATCTGAGCTATTCCATCCATAGTCCAGATCACAAATAAGAATGAAAATCTTCTGGTGGAAATATGACAGGTAAGCCAATTTCAACATCTTTCATTCATTCTTTTACTTAGTCCCTACTTTATACCAGGCTCTATTTCGAGTGCTAAGAATACCAAACTGCACAAAATACAGAAGGTTCCTGCCACCAGGGAGCTCACATTCTAGCAGGGAAATACAGACAGCAAGCAAATAAGTAAACTCTGCAGCAAGTTGATGGAGGTTATGTGTGCCAGGGAAAAACAGGCAGGGAAAAGAGCTGCAGTGCTAAATAGGGCAGTCAAGGAAGGCTTCCCCAAGAAGATGCCATTTAAGCAAAGACCAAAAAGAGATGATGAGTAAGACACAGGGTTATCAAGGGAGGATGGTGAGGCTATGCAAACCTTCCACTCAAGCTCAAGGAAGACAAAATGCAAGGCCTTACCTTTCAAAAGCGGCTGGAAGGTTGGAATCTCTTGCAGCTTGATGACATCGGGGTCGTTGCTGACATTCCGTGAGGCCTGGGAGCCCTGAGCGACAACCACGATGTCATCCATCTTGGCTCGATGCTTAGCTGGAGAAGGGGCCACTGAAAATAGAGTTACATAGCTCAGGCGTTGCATATGGGTTAACCACCTCTGCCTTGCCAAAGCTGTTTTCATGGTAGTCATTTAAAAAATGTTTTTAACACACACACGAATACTAACTGTAGTTACCCTGCAGTGGGGACTGAGTAGGGGGGATGAATTATGGAGGACCTCTGTTTTCTATGGCATTAAAAAAATTCTCAAACTTTATAAGAGCTTAACCATACATGAAACTTTAAAAAAAAAAACTTTTTTTAAATGAAAGTACTGGGGATTGAACCCAAAACTTTGTGCACGCTAAGCATGCACTCTACCACTGAGCTATATCCTCCTCCTGCTTTTCTAATTCAAAGTATTTTATTTTTGAACACACAAAAGAATAAGTAAATTGTTTTTAATTTCTGCTTCTTTGAACCTGCTGACGTTGGTCCCCATTTCACCAGTGAGGAAGGGTACAAAATTTCGCTGTGACTTGCTCGAGGTCAACAGTGCCAGAAACAGAGTTAGGCAAGGAACCAGGGGGTTGTGGGTTGTTGGTATACGTGGCCCATCCCTGTGACGCTGGGGTTGAAAGCTGTGTAGCCACCGGAATCACAGCCAGCTGGGTATGTTTAATCCATCCTTGCCATGGGGAAAACAAAAACCCTGGTTCTCAACCTGAGAGGATGGTGCCAGCTTCCTCGCCCTATAAAGATACAGGGCAGAAATAACCAGTAGGTCCACTGTAGACTGAGGCAAAATTCACAAATTTGCAGGACTGCTAGAGAGGCAGGTCAATTTCAGGACCCTAAGCCCAGTGTGATCCATTTAGAGGGAAGTGATTCAGACTATCCAGGACTCCTTAGACCAAGCTTCCTCTGCTCCCAAACATCTTCCTGGTTGGGGCAAGAATGAATCTTCATTGTTTTACACTCTAGAAGGTAGAATTTGAAGGCTCATCAAAATCACATTTCAAAGGTTGATCCAGATTTGCCACAGAACTACCCTGCCTCCTGGAGACTAACGTCTCTCATGGCATTCACTGTTTTAGAATCTCAGCTACTTTCATTGCTCTTAGAGAAATCTCTTAGCCTCTTTTGGTAATTTACCTACTGTTTTACAAGTCCCAAGCCAGAAATCTGCTACAAAATTAAGTGATTCCTCCTTCCCCAGACCCCAAGGGAAAATGGACTTTACTTAGATCCTAGCTAGCCTCTACCGATTGTCTGTAAAATGAGGCTACTCCGAGGATTAAACACCAACACATGTAAAGCACTTAGGGGAACACGCAAATTCTAATCCACACTATTGGGTAGTCTTGGTAAGTATGCTCCAGTAACTGGTTAGAGCCCATGCTGTTGGTTAGTAGGTGAGCAAGCCTATTAAAAAGACGCAATCACTTCTTCCCACAATCATGCTTCTGGCCTGACAAAGAGAGACAAGAAAGTAAGGGATAACAATTATTACTGCATTTGTTATTACAGATACTACACTCTAGACCTTCGAAAGAAATTAAGAATGTAGCAAAGCTAGCAGATGCTGCTCACCATTAAAAGCTGTCCCAATCTAGCCCCCAGAATGGCCTGAACTAGTTTTGAAGCACACATTTCAGCGTGGAAAACCAGAAGGTCCGTTAGCTTCTACGTTTGTAAATTACAGATCCTACCAAGAACAGAGCAGTCCCACGACCAGGGCTCTTTTTAGGCCCCCAATATAAGCCAATTTGGATTAGCAACTCCAGAGCTTATCCTGGCAAAACCAGTTGTCCTAGGGTTTGGTGGGTAACCAAAAAAAAAAAAAAAAAGCAAATGAGCATCAATTAATCATCAGCTGTTTTATTTAATGAGCGCTCACTCTATTAGGGCAACAATAATCCATTCCTACATCAAACTCGGAGAGAAATCTAAAAAATATGGGCGAGGGAAGAATAGGGAAAAACACCAGAACTTGCCTTCCTGGCCAATTTCCATTTTAGAAACGGAGCTGAGACACCTTCCGATGGGAAGATGCGGTTTCTGGACACGTTCGCACCCAAGGGTTCAAAGCAACTGTACAACTGTCACACATCCCTTCTGAAAACAAATCCCTAGGACCCATCCCCTGTGTGACCCAAATCTTAACTGTCAGTCATTAATGCTAAAGCCAAATATTAATTAGGTCGTCTTTCAAAGAATAGGCTGCAGCTGGGAGAAACAGCTGTTTTGAAAATAAATAACGCAGGGCGCCCACGCTGGCTTAGCCTGCAATCACGGGCACTCATTTCCATCAAGGGAATCAAGGCTGGGACAGATGGCGACTTTTTTTTTTTTTCTTTTTTAAGAAAAAAGCATGGTGAGGGCTCTCTGGGCGTTCCTGCCCGCGGGCCCCAGTCCCCACCAGGCTGAGAGGCAGCCCGCTCCGCAAGCAGACAGGGCTGGCTGGAGGAGGGTGGCAGTTGGGACACCGACCTGAGGAGTTCAGATCGTTGGGTCGGCTCTCGGCCTCGGAGCTCTGCTCACTGCCCATGGTGCCGGCAGCGGTGGCAGCGGAGGAACGGTGGAACGGGCGGTGACCGCTCCGGCGGCGGGGCGGCAGGGCGGCAGGGCAGGGCCGGGGGCCCGGGATGCGGAGGCTACCCGCGCCGCGGTGCGAGGCTGGCGCGCCCAGCCCACGCGGGGCGCGGGCGGCGGGGGATGGGGAGGCCCTATTTGGGGAACGGACGCGCCAAGAGGGGCGGCGAGGCTACACGCTACTCGCCCGCCTTCTTTGGGGAAACCCAAGGGAAGGAGGCGGGGGAACGCCCGGCATCAGCCGCGCCCGCGGCTGGCGGGCGGCGCCGCTTTCACTCACTCGCTCAGGCACCGCAGGGTCGCTCCTTCCGGGACGCGGATTGGCGGCGCCGCCTGCGCGCGGCCGTCAGTTCCGGGTTAGAGGGCCCCGCCCCCGGCCCGTGGGTGGGCGGGGACACTCGCTCCGGAGACTGCCACAGGGTGGTGCAGCCTTAAAGGGCCCGACCGCCTCAAAGCCATAACCGCCCCAAAGGGTGAGCCGTTTCCTAGCGTAACGTTGTGTCACCTTTAAGTATCATCCACACATTAGGCATTTTATCCCTAGGGTCAGAACTTTACCAAATGGGTTTTTGGGAGGGGTTGTTTCGGGGGGGGGGTGTATTTATTTTTCTTTTTTAAAATTGAGATGTAATTGACATATAACATTACATTAATTTCACGTGGGCAACATAATGATTCTATATTTGTATATATTTGCGAAATTGTAAACCCTGTTTTACAAATGGGAAAAGAGAGGTGCTAGATAGACAGGATTGGAATCCACAACTGTCTGGATGCAAAGCTCCTGTTTCAGTTCTCAAGCTAGGAGTCTGGCATTGGACGAGTATAGGAAAAAATACTAGGCGGTGAAGGAAGGAGCTGGGAATGAGAGACAAATAAATAGAAAATGCTGATTCTTGTGTTAGGGTGAGTGTGCATCTTCAAAGGCAAGTGGATGCACCAAGTCTAGTTCCTTTCTGGGGACTTTGACAATTACCCATAAGGCATTCTGAAACTAGCAAAGGCAAGAAAGAAGTACAGGTAACGCAAAACAGAAACTTCCAACCTAACAACGCATTCCTATCAAGGAGTAGGGCAGCTCTGGGATTCTTAGAACTTTGCAACTCACTTTATATTGTTTGTTTCACAAAATTTCAAGCAAATGCCCTGAGATTTTATGTATATAAATATAACCTCAGAAATGAGTGTCAAATTGATGAAATGATTTTTAAGTCCTTTCTACTCTACCAAATCACAGGCATTTCCCCTATTTTAACTCACTTCATTTTCAAAGCAACCCTGATGCCCATAAACAGGTAACTTCCTCGTGGTCACGAGGTAGTAAGTGGTTAAACGGGGGTTTAGAACTGATTACAAATCTCATGGTCCTTTCTTTGCTCACCATTACAATACAGTTGTCCCTGGGTATCCGCAGAGGACTGGTTTCAGGACTCCCAGCAGATATCACAATCTACCGATGCTCAAGTCCCTTACAGTTGGCCCCTCTGATTCCATGGGTGTAGAACCCCCCAGATAAGTACTTTTGAGCAAAGTGCAAATGAATGCAAATTCAGTATTTTGTGGGAATGTGAAGATAGAACTAAAAACTGCCTGAGAGATCAAAAGAGTCTCCTAAAAGGTAATGTTTGACTATAGTCTTGAAGCTTATATAAGTCACCAGGGCTCACTGAAAAGGGCTCACTAGGCAATGTGTCCATTTCCTCTTGGAGAGCCCTTGGCTCTTCTCTCAGCTGTGTCCTTTTTGAGGGGGTGGCGGTGAGAGAGGAGGTAAAAGGGAGAGGAGTAAGTCATATTCTGACTCTTGTTCCCCCTCTTCCACCCCGAAGTATATTTATCTTAGGTTCCATACTGATGTGATGGTGGTTTTTATGCCTCCCTTTGGATGGCCTCTATACTAACAATTGAATAGATTTATAAAGGACTTTCATATATACTGTCTCTATATGACCTGCCTAAAAAGTAGGTAACACTTTCCCAGTTTTACATAGAAGTTAAGGGGTTTATTCTTTATCACACAGCTAATAAGTGATAAAACCAGGATTTGAGTTTTTTCTAAAACTCATCACGCCTCTGTCTACTCCAAACTAACTCCTCCTCCCATGTCTTCATATTGCTGGGCACTCCATCCATCCAGTCCCCCAGGCCAGAAATCTGGTTAGCCTTCCCACCACACCCAACCAGTCACCAAGTCTGGAGAGCATCTCTCTTTAATTTCTCTTCTCTCTCCATGCACTGTTCAGGGACTTCTCTCATTTCTGGAAAACAGGAGGCCTCCAGCCTCACCTCCTCCAATGCATCCTTCGTGTGGCTGGCACAGAGAATTTTCTAGAATTTTAATCAGGTCCTGGACCTGTCACCACTCCACTAAAAACTTTCAATAATTCCCCATGGCTTCAGGATAAAGGTTAAAATTCAGCACATGAGAACCTTCTTGCTCTGACGCCAGCCTCTCTCTCTGCTCCTTTCCAAAAAGGCAAACTTCATGCCAGTCAGGATGAAATTCCCTAAATAGTCACACTATTTTCTGTCTGGAATATTCAGCTTTTCTCTGTCCATCTAGGTATCTGAGCTTCATCTTTCAAGATTTAACTTATGGTTGAAAACTTAGGTCCACACAAAACCCTGCACAGAGGTGTTTATAGCAGCTTTATTCATAACTGCCAAAACTTGGAAGCCACCAACTTGTTTTTAGGTGAATGTGTAAACCAACTCTGGCCCAGACAATGAAAAATGAAAAGGCATGGAGGAAGTTTAAATGCATATTACAAAGTGAAAGAAGTCAATCTGAAAAGGCTACATATTGTATGATTCCAAATACATGACATTCTAGAAAAGGCAAAACCATGGAGATACTAAAAAGTTTCATGTTTGCCAGGGTTTGGGGCAAGGGGGAAGGATGAATAGGTTGAGCACAGAGGATTTGGGAGGCAGCGAAAATACTCTGTGTGATACTGTAATGGTGGATACGTACCATAATTCACTTGTCCAAACCTGTAGAATGTGCAACACTAAGAATGAACATAAGGTAAACTGTGGACTTTGGGTGATTATGATGGGTTAACATAGGTTCATTCATTGTAACAAATGTACCTCTGTCACGGGGATGTTGATAATGGGGGAGGCTATGCATGTGTTAGGGCAGAAGCATACGGGAAATCTCTGTACCTTCTCAATTTTGTTGTGAACATAAAAGTTCTCTAAAAAAACAGAGTTTAAAAAAAAAGAAAAGCTTGAACTTATGTACCTCCTCCCAGAAGTTCAGATTAGATGTCCTTTTTGTGAGCTTCCTTAGTCAGCATCTTCTATTATACATAACATGCATTCTTTACACAATCAATGATTTATGTGTCTCCTCCATTGAATCATAAGCATCTTGAAGGTAGATTTGTGTCTTATCGATCTTTAATTTTCCATGCAGGTGCTCAATATATATTTTCTGAATAAAATACTTTTAAAAAATGCCTCCCCATAAACTTTTTTTTCTTTTTCTTTTTGGGGAGGTAATTAGGTTTATTATTTGTTTTTTAACAGGTACTGGGGATTGAATTTAGGACTTCATGCATGCTAAGCACACACTCTACCACTAGAGCTATATCCTCTCCCTTTATAAACTTCTAAGTATCAGAAGAGGATTAAGAATCTCTTCAGCTAGTGAAGTGACAACGGATATAACTTCTAATTTAAACACCCAGATCATATGAATAGAAAACTTTTCATTAATCATTATTTTTATCCATGTCCTGTTCACTGTCATAACTGAAAAAATAATATATCACTTCAATGAAAACAGATTCATTATATCAAAACCTTGAATCTGAAGTTTCTAAGTAGAGAAAGGGCTACTTAGCGCCTAGCATGGACCAACTGTGAAAGGGGAATTCAAAAAAATGTGAAGTCTCTCTGCCCTGGACCCCAGACCCCGGACCCTGGATATCAGCTACAGAGAAAAAATGTACTGAGCACGCCAGTCTCTGGTTGTATCAGGGAAATTACTCCAATAGGAATTCACCCTGGAGTTTCTTTTGCTTTGGTAACTCTTCAAAACACATATTTGTAACATCATTGTAATTCAAGAGCAGGTCATCCTCTGGATACAACTAGTAGAGTTAGTTTCACACAATGGACCATTGTTCACAGACATCTCTGTCAACAAATGTCTCCTGTAGCTACCGGTTAAAACAAGAGCTGATGGCTGGCAGGCATAGGATAATAATTTACAGCTGCATTGTGCCTGAGGTTTGAAAACTGTTTCACACCAACCAAGGTGGAGATACTGTGAAAGGTTAGAACACTTAGCCAATTAAGTGTCAGTGGTTTAGTAATGTTGTGCCTGTTCTTCTGTATATGGGAGTGGGGGATGGAGCAAGCATTGATTTAGAAACATACTTCTAAAATCTATGTCCTAGTCCTTCTCTTCCACTCATGCAATCAACAAATATATTTTCGTTAAATATTTATTGTGTAACTATTACATACCAGGTACTATGTGAAATAAAAGTTTAATTATAGATACACTGTTTTCATCATTATTATCCATGCCTATAAACAATAAATCCTGCAGAATCCCAAACGCCTTCCCAGAATCTTGACTTGCATGTTAAACTCAAGAATTGCCAACATAATTGAGGACCCTCCATGCCTTGGACAACTGAAATCGGATTCTCTTAACTATGCCCCAGATGGAAGGCAAAGTAAACTCTTGAACATGAAGAAACTGTGTTCAGCGGTTGCCTCTGGGGAGAGGAACCAGACGGAGAGACAGACTTCCCACTATGCAAGCCTATCTGGGAGGTACTGTGGTTCAGTTCCAGGCCACTGCAATAAAGTGAATGTCGCAATAAAGTGGGCCACACAAATTTCTTGGTTTCCCAGGACGTACAGAAGTTATGTTTACACTATACCTTAGTCTATTAAGTGTGCAAATAGCATTATGTCTAAAAACCCACACCATACATACCTTAACTTTAAAACATTGCTAAAAAAATGCTAGTATCATCTGAAACTTTGGTTAGTCGTAGTTGTAACATCAAAGATCACTGATCTCAAACCACCATCATAACCAAATAATGACGATGAAAAAGTTTGAAATATTGTGAGAATCACCAAAAGGCGATACAGAAACACAAAGCAGGTAAACGCTGTTGGAAAAATGGTACCCAAGGACTTGCTCCAGGTAGGATTGCCACAAACCTTCTATTCATAAAAAAATTCAGTATCTGCTAAGTGCAGTCAAATGACGGATGCCCGTACAGTGTACATTTTTGTACTGTTTGACTTTCATCGTGGCTGTTTGTCCTGTTTTCTGGCCTCCGGGAAGGGAGAAGGCGCAGCTGCAGACCCTTGGCACCCACGAGGGTCGCGTTCCCGCCCCGGCGGTGCCCACAGCCCTGGGTGCCCAGAGGACCAGCTGCAAGTTGCTTGGAAGCAGCTCCAGGTTGCAGGTCGAGAATGTGCCCTTCCCCCTCCGGCAGACTTTCTGGCCGTTGCAACGGAAGCAGGAACTCGGGAAGCATAAACCCGGAGCCGGGCGGGAGCTGCGGATCCTCCCGCGCGTCCTGGCCCAGCGCCGCCGCGGATCCGCCTCTGCGTCCCCCAGTGCGCAGGGCTGTCCCGCACGGAGAAGGGCAGCAGGGGCCCATCCATCCTCCCAATGCCAGGTAAAGGCTCTCCATCCTCCCCTCCGGCCCGCCGCGGGCAGCGTCGCCACCTGCGGCGACAGCAGCTCCCCGTCCCTTCCCGGGGCGAGGCGCCCCCGCCGCTCGGGGAGCTCGGAGAACCGGGCTGGGGCGGAGGAGGGCTGACCGGGATGCGGGGGGCCGCGCTACCCCGGAGAGGGTCTCCAGGCAGGGCAGCCGCTGCGGCTCCGCGTCGCCATCCGCAGAGGCAGAACAGTGAGCGACGTACATTTCCTCAAAGGAAGGGAAAATTTCCCATTTTCTCTTACATGATTTGTCTCCTGTATTCATCGAATCTGCTAATTGTCTAATACTCTGTATTGTGTGTATACGTTATAAACATCTTGATAAGTTAAGTTAGATTATGCTGTGAGTAAAATAACTTTCAATAATTGACCAAGGTATTACAAATACGCGCCGGTGACTCCAGTTAGCAAGTGTTAAAGCTCAGGTGTTTTCTCCTCCTCCCACCTGTATCCTTTTACCTCTCTTTCAACAGGCGTCAGCTTGACTTTGGACCTTTAACGCCTAAATAATGATGGATTAGAAGAATTAATTTACCTAATAATTGTTGAGTATCGTTCACGAGATAAGCTCTTATGGACTGCTCGAAGTCCAGGCGCGGTGAAGATGCTGGTACTGAACACACTGCTCCTCTCCCTGCATACCCTCACACAGCTCCGGTTTCTTTGCAGGAGACTCTTAGAATCCGTTCAAAGTCAAGTGTTGGCTTGGTTCTTCTCTTTTGTTCCTTGTTTGTTTGTTTGTTTGTTTTCTCCAGTAACTAGAAGAGACTTGGGAAATGGGGCAGCATAAAAAGTAACTTGTGCCAGGGTTCTTAACCTGGGGAGTCCAGAGACAGTATTAAAAAAGTCTGTGAACTTGGGTGGAAAAGGTTCCCCCGCTCATCTCTAAATGCAGTGTAGCTTTTCCTTTAAGACGCTTGCAGGCAGAAGCCTCAGTAGTAGCCTTAGTAGGGTAGCTCTGATTTGCCGCCAGGAGAAATCACAGAGATTTCTATGTCATGTTACTCACTGCATATATCTCAAAATCGTCACATTCAACACTGCTTCAAAATTAACGGCAATGATTAGGTGACTACTTGTTATTTATGACACATTGTTTCTCTTTTAACTAAAAATGGAGCTAATGATCTATCTCGTAGGATTCTTGTAAGGATTAAGTATCACGATAAATGCAAAGTGCTTAGCAAAAAGAGTGGTATGTGAGCGACATAAACGTCACTATTGTACTGTTGTGAAAGTTGGATGTAACTATTAGCAAGGAAGGTGTTAGACTTCTGCTCTATTACCATATACTATTTTTTAAAGTATTTTTATGATTTTTCTTTTACTAACCAAAGTCTACCTGTTTATATTAGGATACACCCTTATGTTGTAGTGCTCTGTAGGTTCTGACAAGTGTAATGACATGTAGCCACCATTACAGCATCATATAGAATAGTTTCACTGCCCTAAAAATCCTCTGTACTCCACCTGTTCATCTCACCTCCTTCCTCCACATAACCACTGATCTTTTTACTGTCAATGTAGTTTTGCCTTTTCCAGAATGTCGTATAGTTGGAATCATACCTTTTACACTGTCTTCTTTCACTTAGTGATATGCAATTCAGGGTCCTCTTTTTTGCTTTTTACATGTAGGCCTATGACCCATTTTGAGTTAATTTTTATGGTCTGTGTCTAGATTTATTTATTTATTTTAGCCTGTGGATGTCCAGTTGTCCAGCACCAGTTTTGAGAAGACTATCCTTTAGCTCCAGTGAATTGTCTTTTTCCTTTGTCAAAGATCAGTTGACAACATTTGTGTGGGTCTATTTCTGGGCTTCCTATTCTGTCCTATTGACTTATTTGTTCTTTTGCCAGGACCACATTGTCTTGATTACTGTGGTTTTATACTAAGTGTTGAATTCAGGTAGTGTCAGTCTTCCAACTTCGTTATTCATCATTGTGTTGACTCTTCTGGGCCTTTTTGCGTTTCCATGTGAACTTTAAAATCAGTTTGTTGAGATCTGCAAAATAACTTGCTGGGATTCTGATTTTAGGACTGCGCTGAATCCGTAGATCAAGTAGGGAAGAACTGACATCTTAACAATATTGAGTAGTCCTACTGATGAACATGGAATATCTGTCCATTTATTTAGATCTTCTTTGATATCTTTCATTAGAGTCCTAAAGGCATAGTTTTAAAATGCTTTGATGGTTGTATTTCAGTACAACTATGTTCCTTTGTAATCCTATATGCTTCATTTTATACACTTGAAAACGTATCAGAAGAGATCTTAAGCATCACCAGCGCACCAAAGGCTTCATGACCAATAAATAAATAAACAAATAAATGATAATTCTGCTCTAGGCTGTCATTTAGTGAACAATTTGTATTCTGGAAATAGGGGACTGAGTGGGTAAGGATCGTTTCTGGTGTGGTCTTGCCAGTTTAACATTTGGATTGTTTGTTTTTTCCCCCTGGAAGAACCAGCTTACCAATTGAATTGGCATCACACATTTTGATGACTTTCGTATTTTCAGGAATTTCAGGAAGAACAGTTGCCCTCACACTTCCCTTCAGCTGAGTTAGAATATTCCCCCTGCTGACGAGCTAATTCTTGGAATTAGATTATTGGAGTTACTTGCCTCTGATATGACGCTGGAAAACAGGTAGCAACAAGAAAGGCAGCCTCAGGTTCCTCATCTAGAAAATGAGGAAAATAGTAGCTTTTTTGCAGAGCTGGTATAAGAATTAACTAGGATAATATATGTAAATTTCTTAGTGCATTGCCTACACCCAGTAGGTGATTTAAACATGCTAATTGTTATTAAAGAGAAAGGAAATATGTCCAAACCAATGATCACTGCTTCATAAGTGACCAGAGATTTTGTGTCCGTTTCTCTCTTGGTTAGGAGACGCAAGAAGAGGAAGGAGTCTAGAATTGAAATGCAGGCATACTGTTTCTACCTCTTCTTTCATAGACACAAAATTTAAGCACTGATGGGATAGTATAGCTGTGGGTGCTAATTAGCTCTTCGCCAAGTTTTTAATGAAAGGTTGCCTAAATCTATTAAAAGTGACACCAAAAGTAAAAATACTTGTTTATTTCTATCCTTTAAATTATGAGTCATTTATACTGACTTGAAGGAAATGAATATATCTTCTCTAGGTTTGTTAAAAGAAACAAAACTCATTGATGATTTCCTGTTTTTGTCCTAGAGAGAAATTCCATCATCTGATCAATCTTCCTGAAGCAAACTAAGGCCAGAGGGAGAGTTATCAACCTTTGAAGACAAAGACTAAACTGAAATTTAAAATGTTCTTCAGGGAAGGATGGAGCCTGACTTACACTTTTGTCATAATTTGTTCCCTGAGGCTGTCCACCAGTCAGAACTGCCGCACCGAGAGTCTAGAAGACGTTGTCATTGACATCCAGCCCTCCCTTTCTAAAGGCATCAGAGGCAATGAGCCCATACGTACATTAACTCAAGAAGACTGCATTAATTCTTGCTGCTCAACAAAAAACATATCAGGTAAATAATAGTGCCTTGGCAACTCTTTATTCCCTATGTTTTGTGACAAAAGTAGCTGGTTGATGTGGCCGAAGAATTTGTACATAGTGATTCTCGATGGGGTAGAAAGGTGAGTGTCAGAATCACTGAGGAATGTTCCACAGTGTGCCCTCCCCTCCTGTAGGTTGAACCAAAGTTACTGATGAGTGTGTGTGTGTATCACTCAGTCTGGGTAGAAAAAGGATTGTCATGTTCTGTAGGCATCTGAAATACTGAAAACAAAAATCCTATTTAAATGCTTAGCTACTGGAGGTAGGGTATAGTTCAGTTATAGAACACACACTTAGCACACACAAGGTCCTGGGTTCAATCCCCAGTGCCTCCATTAAAAATAAATAAACCGAATTCCCTCCCTCTGAAAAAAGAAAGGACTCTGGAGGAAAAAACAAAAAACACCCCCCCACCGCCAAAATGTAAAAAACAAAACAAAAACAAACAAAAAATGACACCATGTATTTGCTGTCAAGAGGAAAAAACCCTTCCACGGTCTTCTCAAATTGAGCAGTGTTCTTTTGGGCACTATGGAAGTAGTTTATGGAAATCGTAGCAATTTCATTTAAATTTCTAGTTTTTCTTTCAATGTTGATATCAACATTTATGTGAAATAGAAACATCACCTGCAGATAGGACTGAACACCACGTGAGGGTTTCCTGGCAACGTGGGAAACCTTGCATCTATCTTCAGTTCCAGCGGCGGGTGTTCAGTAAGCAATGCGGGTTTGTGGCTTTAGTCTACAAGCGAAAGTACCGTTATTATTACTGCTTTCCTGTAAGCAGAGGTAATTGTGGGTCTCAGGTAATGGACCTCAGACTTTTTCCTCTTTTACCAAGCATTGGTTTTTAACTGTTTAGGGCCCAAAAAGGCACTTTGATAATTTGCCTGTAACCACAGACTCTAGAAAAACACCCATTAGTACAAAGCACACAAAAGTTCGCATACAACTTGGGGACCTTATCAACCATTCCTTTGATCTAAATGTCCCCAAAACTGGTATGGCAGAATTCTCACATTGCTGAGAAAGGAAAGGTAGAGTCACTAGAGTAACTTTCTTGTTCCCCGTACTGGAGGGATGACAAGATAAAACCCCTTTACGGGAGCGAACTCAGTCTTATTTCCCATCAGGGGAGTCAGAGTTGATCCCTAACCATTGCCTGATTGCAGGAAGTGATGCTGTGGGAGGCCGACTATGCGGTTGCTTTTCCAGCTTTATTGAGAGATATTTGGCATATAACATTGTGTACGTTTTAGATACACAAGGTGGTTATTTGATACATGTATGTATTGTGAAATGATTGCCGTAGTAAGGTTAGTTAACACATAGTTACCTTGTGTGTGTGTGTGTGTGTGTGTGTGTGTGTACCCACATACCTACCAGAAAGACCACACGTTCTTAATAATTAGCCTATATGCCTCTTCACCATCAACCTGACCCAGGGCATACGATCCCTCCAGGGTCACAGAATGTGAGACCACAACAGATTGCGGCCAAAGCCAACTAGCTCTAAGCCATGATGAACAGGGAGAATGATTTCTATTAGAAAGAAATATTTCTCTGGAAATATTGAAAGAATACACTTCTATTGAAGAGGAAAAGAAGGCAGAAATCAAAGTTCAGAGAGAAAAGTGAGGAAAGAAGGAAAATAGAAAAGCAAAAATGATAAGAGCTGAAATTCAAAGAAAGAACCAGAAGAAGAATGGCACCGATAAAAGGAAAAAAACAGACTTGGCATTCCTTACACTACTCAGGTCTGTTGTGGAAGGAGGCATGATCTATATGGGGCTAAATTTACTGACTCCCCCCAAGAAAGCCAGACTCATGGCTTCGTAGGTGTCTACAACGCCTTCAGGAGGTAAGAGATATGTGAAACCATTAGGGTTAGATCCACTTCTCAAGGTCCGACTCAGTAATGATCTATGTAAAGACTGCTGAGTTAGTATTTCTATGTATGTTTTGATAAATATTTTAGCAAACGCAAGGCTTTGTTCTAGAGAATTAAATGTGTGATTAAAAACATGTTTTGTCAAAATTACCTTAGTTTAGATGGTTAAGCCCAAGGTCTTTAAAAATTGCTTTCAGTGACTAAACTAAGGAAAAGGAAATGGCCGGCAGGCAGTGAACACAGAATAAATGAAGTTCTTCCTGCTCGCTAAACTCTTTCGAAAACTCCATTTCAAAATAATGCTTATGAAACCTTTTGTTACAGGAGACAGAGCGTGTAACCTGATGATCTTTGACACTCGAAAAACAACTGGACAACCCAACTGCTACCTGTTTTTCTGTCCCAGTGAGGAAGCCTGTCCCCTGAAACCAGCAAAGGGACTTAGGAGTTGCAGGATAATTAGAGGTAATCAAAACATCGTTTTTTGTCTTTCGGGATTGGAATTATTTAAGGATATGGTTCATGTGAACAGTTTTCTATAAGAGTCTAAGAAAAACTACTGGAAAGGGTCACAGGTCTAGAGGCATAGCAGAAAAATCTCATGATTTAAAATTCAATTGATGCAACAAATATCTTTTTTTTTTCCCCAGTGAAAGACCTATGAATGATAGTGTTTGTTTTGTTTTTTGTTTTTACCTTCATAAGATACAAGGCACACAGACCTTTCATGGAAACATTTTGAAACACCTCTTAAGAACCATGTCAGCATCTCTGGAATAAGAATACAGGTCTCCAGGGTGACCGTTTTGAAAGGGTCCCATGCGAACGCAACATATGAAATCCCAGTATGTTTGTCATTAGGTTTCATTTGTTGTGTCATCATGTTATCTGAAATCAAACTCCCTGGATTTTATTATCCAGCCCTGAAGGGATGCTCACTTAAGAAGTATTAATTGAGAATCTACCATGTGCCATATTCTGTGCAAGGCATTGGAAATACAGTCTCCACACTTTGCTCAGAATAGAGAAAATAAATAACTAAAAACAATATAATTATTTGGATATGTCTTGGTGAGATTCGAGCTTGTTAATTCTCAGGATGAAGTGCTTTCAAGTATCAAGTTTGCTTTTATTTAAATTTGAGGAAGTTTTTGTCCTTTTCCCCTTAGGTATTAATGGCATTCTCTTTGTCCATTTACTCAATAAGCAACAAATTTTATTTAGCATCCCCTGTGCGCCCAGCGTCTTTTACGCCCAGCATCTTTTACGCCCTAAGAATACAAAGATACGACACTAAGCATGAAAAACAAGGTTCTCACTGCTGGAGCTAATGTTTTAGGAGATAGAGAGACAATAACTTTAATAAATACATAATCAAGAAAAATAGAGTCAAGTGCTGTGCAGATAATTGAGCTAAGATGATACGATAGTCGCTGAGTGGACTCTCTCGATCAGGTGATCAGAGGAAGTACCTGTGAAGAAGTAACCCCTAAGCTGAGATCTGAGCAGTAAGGGGCCAGATGTGAGAAGATGGTGGAAAGACCATCCAGGCAGAGGAAACAGCCTGTTCCAAGACCTTCAGGCAGAATGGTTTTGGAGTGTTTGTTTAAGCCATATAAAGAGTGATATGCAAGAAGTAAGGAAAGTGGCAAGATCACATCAAGCTTTGTACGGAGTATGGAGTTTTTATTTTAGGTGTGTGATGGGGAAGCTGTAGGAAGTTTTCCAAGCAGGCACATGATGTTTTAAAGGTGATTTCTTAAAGCTCACCAGGACTGCTTTCTTGGGAACAGACAATGATGCCGCAGCCGAAGGACAAGTGGAAGGACTGGGTAGGAGGCAGGGATGAGATCCAAGTGAAGGGCGGTGGCCTTAGGGACCAGGCAGGTGGTGGAGAAAACGGAGGGAAGTAATCCCACCAGCTGTTTTAGAGGTGGCATTGACAGGGCTGGCTGCTGGCATGGGTGCAGGGAACAAGGGAAAAAGAGGAGTGAAGCTGAGTCCTTGTTCATCCTTGAGCATCTAGATGGATGCTCCTGAGCTGGTGCAGGTTGGAGGAGAAGCGGTATTAGGGTGGGAAGGGAGAGTATGATTGGGGTTCTCTGGGGAATAATGCTGCCCAGGGTGCCCGGACACTGACTCCGCTTTGCCCCCTGGGTGAGGCTGTGTCTGAGTTTTGTTCATGAACCAGGAAAACCTGATGTACCGAACATTTCCTTAAACAGGAGTATAAAGCACAGATTGCTTGTGTTAGTTCTCCCTAAATAGTGATCCAAGCCCAAGTATGGAAAGACTGGCAGATCCAGTACCCAGTTTCCGTGTTGCAAGACGGCAAAGTGCTGGAGATGGGTGATGGTGATGGTTGCACAACCATGTGACTCTGCTTAATGCCCTGAACTGTACTCTTAAAATGGGTTAAAGTGGTAAAGTGTGTGGAATATACTTTACCACAATTTTTAAAAATAATGTTAAAAAAAAGACAGTGGCACTGAACAAATTAGGCTTCTGAGAACACCCAGGATCTCGTTTGGAAAGTGTCTTATTCTCCTCCTGCGCTGCCTGGGCTTCACACTGGCTGGTGCGGCTGCCCTGACTGTGTGGCTCTTTCACATCTGTGTATCATCTTGGCTAAAAGCATTAGGACCTGCAGTGCCGTGTGGATGTGGCTTCTTGCTGTTCTTTTTTTTTTTTTTTTTTTGTCACCTGGAATATTACAGAGCCTATTTATACACCCGGTGGGGGCGGGGAGGGTGGTATCCAGCAGAAAATGGACATGCCGTTCTGAGTTTCCAAAGAGGTCAGGGCTCATGACACCATTTGGAACTTTTGTTCTCCTTTAAGAGCTCCCATCAGGTGGAATTTTGACCTTCACATTCTGCCTCTATTATCCCTTCTCACTGCCTCTTCTTTCTCTCTTGTTCTTTCTTCCACTGTCAGTGTGTATGCCCTTTGTCTATCATTTATTTCACAATTAAAGCAGAATATTAATTACAGTTCATTTAATCCAGTAATTCTACATCCATAAAATCTATGCTAGAGAAGTTCCTGATGTGAAGCTGCTTATTGTATAATTAGTTTAAAAAGTGAGAACTAGAAGCAGCATAAATGTACAACTGCCAGAGAATGGCTGGGTATAAAGCCTGATGGAGGGAATACGATGCAGATATTAAAAAATAAGTTTGAGGTGTAGAAATAAACAAAATTTCACCTAAATTCCAGGTGGAAAACACCTAATTATTTTTCAATTACATAAAAAAGTAAAAATGTAACTTTCAGGTGTACAGAAATGTTAATAGTTGCTGAGACATAGTGACAGAAATTATAGTTGACTTTGTTTTATAATTTTCTTAATACTTCTCTAATATTGCTTTAATAATGCATGTATGAAAGAAGGAGTGGGTGGTAAAGATTCTCTCCAATGGGAACGGGAGAAAAGGGAACTTGGCATGCCCATAAACTTTTTAAGGGCAAGTGTGAAGCTAATGAGTGAAGTGGAATAAAAGTCGAACAGTTCTTGTGTCAGCCACAAGGGGGCACCATCAGCCCAGAGCAGATTGATATCCAGGGGCAAAGTGGAACCGACCCTGGACTTCGTGTTTATACCTACAGATGTTTACAGCTTGTTTGGTAACTTTATTGATGAATCTGCTCATGTTGATAGATTGGGATTACCCCATAAAGTGTCTGCCTCCTGCTTTGAGTGAAATTCTATGGATACCTGTTCAGTGGTTTGTTTCCTGGTGAACTCTATTTCCTATAGCTGATTGACCAATATTCATAGACTGAACGTTGGAGAGATGATAGTGTGCTTGGTTCCTTCTGTAAAACCACTGCGGTTTGGCATTATTTAATTTTTGTTTGTTTGTTTTTGTAGCTTGGTGGGCTGTCATTTCCACCAAGGACCAGAATAGGGAGATTCAGAAATAGAATAAATTGAAAGTCTGTTTGTACAGCTGGTTTCCAAGTAATAGTCCTAGTGAAGTCACTTGAAAAATGAAACTCGAAAGAAGGGTTGAGGGCACAGGACTGTTTCCAGTTCCTTCTGTGGGTCTTCTGCACGTGACTGAGAGAAAACACCACACATCAATGACAAACAGCAGCAGGCAAGGTGAATGGAGCAGGTGTGGCGGGTCCCCATGTGGTCCTAGGCTCTTTGCCAGTAGCTGAAATCTTATCACGACATGGGACTAGCCCTAGCTTTGCTTTACGTACGAGCTTGCCTTCTTGAGGAAGAAAACAGCTGTTTTGGTCATTCTTGTCAATGGCTTTATTTTAAGTTCTGAGTTCTCACACATCACAGAGCATTTACTTAAATCCTCTTTAAAAAACAAACTTTAAAATGAAAGACGTTGAGTCCTGCTCTTTTGAAAAATATCTGACATCATCTAAAAATACAGATGCTGCTTTTCTCGTGGTGATGCCACGTCTACGAATGTGATGTCACCTGCAGAAGAAACTCCTTTTTTTCAGCACTGTTGGATGAATTTCAGGCATCCAAATTCTGTTTTAGAGTGGAGTGTCCCAGAGCAAGTGTCCACAAACATTTTCTGTCAAGGGTCAAATAATAAGTATTTTTGGCTTTTCAGGCAAGTCTTTCAGGCTTTGTGGGCCACATGCACTCTGTCTTACCTACACACACACACACACCCCCACACCCACACCCCACATCTTCTTTATCCATTTATAGCCCTTATAGTAGAGACAGCCACAGACAATATGTAAACCAATGGGCATGCCCATATGCCAATCAGATTTTATTTATGGACATTGAAATGTGAATTTCATATAATTTTCATGTTACAAAATATTATCCTTTTTGTTTTTTTCCCCAATCATTTAAGAATATAGAAACTACTCTTAGCTTGCAAACCATACAAAGCAGGGTGGCAGGCCAGGTTTGGCCCTCAGCCCATAATTTGCTGACCTGTGTCCTAGATAGATTAATAAGTGATAGTTCTAAAGGACCTGTTAGTGGTATGAAGCTTAGGGGGTAGTCAAAGATATTACAAATCTGAAGTTGCCTCTGGATCTATTCATTAGCAGAGGGGAGAGTGAGGCGTCGAGGAGTGTTGAAATAGTATTGCAGCAAAGTGTGTTACCACTCAGTGTTATAGCTCAGTTGTGACAGCAGCCTGGATCCGGGCGAGAGACCAAGGAGCACTCGGAAGGTTGGAGAACTCAGGCTTATCACACCAGTGGGCCCAGAGGAGTTAACACTCCAAGCTCTGGACCCTGTCTGTAGGTTTACACAGGCTTTTATAGGCTACCAGTCTAGACTTTGCAACATTTTGTAACACCATATGCAAATAAGGTATAACAAAGGTGACTAATTAAGAACAAGCTTTCTAGAAATGTACCAATCAGGAGTGAAGGAAATGGACCAATCAGGAGTGAGCTCAGGGAGCCAATAGATTCTTAGGGATAAGTTCTGCTTTCCTAGAAGTAAGCCATTAAGTTTAAAAAGTGAGATAATGCCACTGGGCCAAGGAACCGAATGGTGCTGGCAGGAGGTTAGTGGCCCTGCCTGGGGGTCCTGCCGTCTTTTTCATGGAGCTTCCGACCTCAATAGAAAAGGGAAAAGAGAACAGGGGAGAATGAACCAGGAAATGCTAGGAAATTCCTTTGCTTCCTTGCTTGTGTTTTCTGCAGGTCTATTCTAAGTGAAATGATGAGCCGAGTAGCAGAGTAATACAGAGCAATTCAAATGACCTTTCCCTGCCCTGGATTGCTTTAACGAGCCTTTTCGGTTTGAGCTGTGATGAATGGCACGTGTGACAAAGAGCAAAATTGTCAACTTTCTCACGCAGGAGGAGGATCCGAAGCTGGTTCCTCCTCAGCAGGAGTTGGGACAGTGTGATTTTCTGCCCTTTATGTCAGCCATGTGGCTGTTGTGATTTCAAATATTGGTCCCACGGTCCTCAGAACCTAAGATACTGGCTCTAAAATCATAATCTTTAGGGGAGGATATAGTTCAGTGGTAGAGTGTGTGCTTAGCATGCACGAGGTCCTGGGTTCAAACCTCAGTACCTCCATTAAAATAAATAAGTAAATAAATAAACCTAATTTTCTCCCCCCTCAAACAAACAAAAAAACAAAAAATAAAATATATATATATATTTTAAAACCTGAAATATTATGCTGTACACCAGAAATTGACACATTATAACTGAGTATACTTAAATTGAAAAACAAACAAATAAATAAAGGGTCAAAAGGAAATCTCTCTGATTGCCTATCTCCCCTGAGTGCAGTAGTGAAACCGGTTTCTTCATTGAAAAATGTCATCACCTTTTTGCTGCTGTCTTGGCCTCCGTACCCTGAGAGGGGGAGACCAGGCCTTGCAGCCCTCTCCTCCTCCTCCTTGTGGAAGGCCAGTCACTGGGGCTCAGCTTCCTCTCTTCCTTGTCCTGGGGCCTCCCCACCCCCACCCCACCCCGCCCCTACTGGGCTATCTCCCCTGGAGATTGCTTGCTTCCCGGCTGTCACCACAGTCCCAGCCGGCACAGCCCTCAGGAGCCCGTGCCTCACACCGACGTTCTCTCTGCCGCCCTCTTCCGGGCACGTCCCCGGGGCCCGGCTTCCTTCCCTGGCCTTGGCCTCTTAAGCATCCCCAGCTTCCTAAACCTCTTGCTGGCCGTGCTGGGCAGCTCTTAGCGTCTCTGCTCCCCCCTCCCACCTCTTCCTTAATTTGCCGGCTCCTCCTCCACACATTTGTCTTCTCCCCTGTCCCATCACTCCAGAAATAAACCACAGCGTCTGGGGAAGAGGCAGAGTCATCAGGTTCTGACTTAGCCACGTGTAGTTTTCCATTTTGCCCAACGAAATGCCAAGTAGCAACAGTTGGAACAAGCTGATACATTGGTCTTTTTTTAACCTACCTTGGCAAGGACGTATGGAAGTCTTCCTTTTATTTTCTTTCCATTTTCAGATTTTCCATCTTTGGCCAGAACTGATTTGCCAAGCCCACGGGTAACGCAAGAAGATTCTCTCTTCCGTGGAGGGTCTCTGCACACCATCACTCCCACGCCCCCTCCGCTGGCAGGTTATTCAAAGCCCACTATCTTATGGAGAGATTCAGTTTCTCAGAAGTTTGGCTCCTCGGGTCACGTGGAGAAACTACTCAAGATTGATCAAGCGAGTCCACAGATGCCTGTTTATAAAGAAAAAGGCCATTCTCAGAATTCACTGTCTTCTTCAGAACAAAAATTAGCTCCCCTTCTGCCTGGCAATGTGACAACCTTCCCCACCACCGTGGCGGCCGCTTCTCTGCACACCATCCCGGCCGCCCGGAAGCCCACGTTTCTGCCCGCCCCCAGTGCTGTAGTGATGCCTTCGGGGCCTGGGGTGGCCACCTCCGCTCCACCTGCAGCCAAGGTCACTTCCCCACCTCCCACAGCTCCCGTTTCTGCAGTTTTGACCCGTGCTGTGCTTCCACCCCAAGCTAATGGGGCTGCCACAGCAGCTCTGACTTCCCTCTTTGGGGCATCGACAGACTGGAAAGGCCCAGCAGAAACGGTGCCCTTTAGAGACATTTCCAACCTGACCTTGAACACAGAGGGTGCCCGTGAACCTTCTCCCTTTCCTTTGTCAGATGCAGATTCTTCTGCAGCAAATACAACAGCTTCCCAGGAAGACGGGAAGACCGGTCCAGGCGGCGCCCCCCAGAGCAGTGTTCCAGAAAGTCATCACGGCCTTCCGTTTGAAAAGTGGCTTCTCATTGGGACCCTGCTCTTTGGGATTCTGTTCCTCGCGATAGGCCTTGTCCTCTTGGGCAGAATGCTCTCGGAATCCCTCCACAGGAAACGTTACTCCAGGCTTGATTATTTGATCAATGGAATCTATGTTGACATCTAAGGAGGAAATCGGAGATCTCTTAAACTCATGTGGCTGCTAGTAGCCCAAATGCAGGGAGTTTCTGCTCACTTGCTCATCTTGGATTTTTTTAAAGTATTTTGAAGGTAGGCAGATGCCTCCTACCACTTTCTTTTTGCTTTTTCTTTGGTGGAGGGCAATTAGGTGATTTGAGCAATCTGTCTCTAAAATACTAGCTGAAAACAAAGCTCTACCTAAAGTAATAAAGAATAATTGCCACATAAATTGGAAAATGACTGGCTTTTTACAAGGCAAAATGGTTAGGACTCCTAGGCTCCAATGCATTAATATTTCTGGTGCCAGATAAAGTCGACTGTTTATGATATTAGTTCTAATGGATTTACTTTCCTTTTTATTTGAATTCCAGTAAAACTTATTCCAGATGTATTTCCTTCCAATTAAATATTTGAATAAATCTCTTGTTACTTAGTAATGTTCTTGTAAGTGACGTGTCCAGCTGGATAACTTTAAATTTATTACCATCAGCAAAATGATTAAATGATGAAAGTATGCGTTCTAAGCTAAAATGACAAATTCCTCCCTTTTCCCATCAGTGAGCAAAGACGTTCCTTTGGGAGAATTCTAGCCGAATGTTAATCTGCATGGAGACAGTGATAAGTGAATTCTAATAAATGGCCAAATCTACTTTGGGTCTGTTCTAGTTAACTATTTTTTTCAAAAAAAAAGGTGGTTTTTTTTTTTAGAGTTAAGTAAGTTTAAAATGTAACTTATTTATAAATCATCATCTAGTCTTGACCAATAGTCAATTTTGGCTTTATTTGGAATAACATTGGAAATAATGGACAGCACTTAAAAATTACAGGCAGACCTCATTTCATTGGGCTTCATTTTATCAGATTTTGTAGATATTGTATCCTTTACAAATTGAAGGTTTATGGCAACCTTCCTCAAGCAAGTCTGTCAGCACCATTTTTCCAACAGCGCCATTTTTCCAACAGCATTTGCTCACTTTGTGTCTCTGTGTCACACTTTGGTAATTGTCAAAATATTTCACATTTTTTTGTTTTTGTTCTGGGGAATCTGTTGTAAGTGATCTTTGGTGATACTATGACAATTTGCTGAAGGCTCGGATGATGGTTAGCATTTTTTAGCAATATTTTCGAATTAAGCTATACATTTTTTTAGACATAATGCTGTTGCACACTTAATAGACTATAGTATAGTGGGAGGGTGTAGCTCGAGTGGTAGAGTGCATACTTAGCATGTATGAGGTCCTAGGTTCAATCCCCAGTACTTCCACTAAGAATAAATGAATAAGTAAACCTAATTTACCTACCCCTAACCGAAAAAAGAAAAGAAGAAGTAAAGAAAAAAAAGGCTATAGTTTAGTGTAAACATAACTTTTATAGGCACTGGGAAACCAGAAACTTCGTGTGAAGTGCGTCACTGCGATACTCACTTTATTGCAGTTGGTCAGTAACCGAACTTGCAGTGACTCCGAGATAAGCCTGTATTATTAAATGATTAGTATGCTGTAATTTATTAACTAATCCCACAGGTAGGATTAGTTATTACAATGTCTGACCAATGCTTTTAATAATGAGAGTTTGCCAGACAAGTTACAGTGGGGTAACCAGGAATCCAGGGGGCCACCTAGATCACTTCGACACCTCACCTCTCTGGACTTCAGTTTGCTTATTTGCAAATTAAGAGGTTTGGTCCCTTCCTGGTGTCATCAGGGTTTTAAAAGACAAAAATGGAATTCAGGTAAGAATTCATACAGTGAGCGCTAGAGGGCAGTATCTGGTTAATAAGTAGAGCAAGGAAGGCAAACATGGACAATGACAGAAACAGGCTTTTCCCCTCTTTCCTCCTTCCCTCCTCCTTCCCGTCCCCTCCCCTGAAAGCCCCCCTCCCCCGGTTTACACTAAGCTCATAAAGCTCATTAAGAGGAAAGCTGCTCTATTGAAAATACGACTTTTCATAGATTTTCCAACTTAACAGCTTGACACAAATCTCCAAGGGGTTTACATAAGCTTTAAGTAGGTTGAATAAATAAAACCTTGACTCGATTTAATTTAACAAGTATTTATTGAATATCCACATGTAGGCCAGAATCAGATTAGTAACTAAGTGCCTTGGAATTTTAAAATTTCTCCTCTCTTTGTTAATGGAATTGGATAGTGGAAATAAGGCTTTCTGTGGATGTTTATAAAGGCGTTCTCCTAGACCTCCTCCTCCGTCCACCTTGCCGCCTGCAGTCTTTCCTGTGATGGAGAACCTTGACTGGGAGCCCAGACAAGAGATGCTATGGGCCCAAATTCTGTCCCATGGGGATGTAGAGAAAACCACTGTAGGGGAAGGTAGATTGTGGGGGTGTGGATTGTCGGGGAAGCTCTGATTTGAGATGTCCATCCCAGGGGAAACAGCTCTCTGCTTATGACCCCATCCCGGTGGATGAGATGCTGCCCGGGGTAGCGAAAGGGGGAAGAAGACTGCATCTGCTTCTTTTTAAATACCTTTACCAGTGACTGGCCTGGCCAACCTTCTAGACAAGGTGAACTGAATTATGAACCCCCTCCTTTGGTTTGTGGGAGGAAAGGTTACAGCCTAGAACAAGGGAGAAGACAAGGAAGGTCCCCCAGCTAGAAAATATTCTCTCTCCCTTTTTCAACAACAAGTTTACTCTCCTGGGTTAGAAAGCTACTCTTAAAGCTAATGACCCCTGAAGGACGAAGTCTTCGGCTCACTCTGGATGAAAACTGCATTCTTGTTTCTCAATTACCCCAGGCCTGAGCAAGTCATCCTTGAAACTCTTTGGCTCCCAGACTGTGGTGTGCACTGCGGATTCTCCACACATCCACCAGCCCAGCTCCACTGTTGCCCCATTTGTTACAGGTTGGAAGTGCCAGATTCTTTCCCAGCCCCTCTTGTAGGTAGGGTTGGCCCTGTGACCCAGTTCTGCTGAAAGGAAACCTACTGGGGGCTTCTAGATAAGATTCTCCTCCTTGAAAAGTGAGGGCTACACAAGAAAGAAAGCCCTTATCTTCTGCTTGGAATTCTGGTCGTGTGAGGACTTGATACTTGGAGCTACTGCAGCCTTTATGCCACCATGAGGGGAGAAATCGCTGACAAGCCGAAGATGGTAGAGTGGGATATGGGAAGAGTCTGGTCCTTCATAAGTTGTTTAAGCAACAGCACCAACCCTCAAACTGCCCACTTCCAATCTTGTTCCATGATAATAAATCTCTAATATTTGTATCACTTTCGGTACTTACTATTAATGATAGCAAACACTCACAAGGTAATTATACTGTGTGCCAGGCACACTTTTACATATACTAACTCATTTCATTCCTGCAACAACTTCATGAAGAATTTTTATGCTTATTTTTCAGATAAGAAAACTGAGGCCCAGGAAGGCTTAACTGGCTTGCCTGAGGTCACTTGCCCAGGTGATCTGGCTCCAGAGTTCCCACTCTTACTGTCTTATAACTGGAATGATGCATGGTGTAACTGAAAAAAAGAGGTTTGCAGTAGATCAGATATATTCTAGATGACATCTCTCAAATGGTATTGAACCAAATGATACCATGAGCCCAAAGCATGGAAATTAAGAGATCAGTGGTCTCATTCCAGGGGCAGGCTTCTCAGTCACTGTCATCCTGTCTTCTTGTTCGATCACTGGCCACCTGTGTCAAAGTTCATGGTCGTTCTTCAGTGGGGAGCACACTGGAGTAGAGAGCCCGTCCTGGTCCGTGTTCTCATACCGCAGTTAACAGTGCCGGCAGCCACCCAGTCTCCCATGTGCTGAGCAGTGTCAAAGTCATCCTCTGCGTCTCCCTCTCCATCAGCCTCTGCAGCCAGTGTTTACCAACTATCGTCTATTCTCTTTCAGAGATGCTTCTCAAAGTCATCCCTTCCCACTGCCACCTCCTGTTTGGTCTCCCTAACCTGTTTCTCCTGACTCTACTGCCAAGGCGCACACTCCATCCATATGCCCTCCAATGACCTTAAGAGCACAGCACAGACAACACATCGTGCAATCCGCCTCCGTGCCCTGCTGTCATCTGCAGGGGTGCTTAGCCACTGCGTGGAGCATAACGAGGCCCCCCCCCCGTTCTAGCCCCCAGCCTAACTGTCCTCCCAGCTCCCTTCCCTCCCACAAAACCTGGGCTGCAGCTATGCACCCCTTTGCACTATTTCTCCAAAACGCCAGGCGCTTTCATGAGTCATCCTGGTCCCTCAGCTTGTAAATGCCCTTCCCCTCCTTCACCTGGCAAATTTCCACTCATCTTTCAAGACTCAGCTCAAACATCACCTCCACCGCAGCCCTCCCAGAGACTCCCAGGAGAGGGGTTCTTCCTCCTGGATTTCTGGCATGGCTCTTGATTTGTACGATTAGCAAGACATCCCCATCATCTCTTTGCCTGGATCAGTTTGTATATGACACCGCTGCCTTAGAGAGCAAGTCACCTCTGATGCTCCCGGACTCAGTATGTCTGCCCACAACACACTACACACTCGGTAAATGATCACGAGTGAATTTTAAAATCTGTTCATTGACGTTCATGCTTTTCAGCAGTGGGCAGTCATGTGATTGGCTGGACATGTAACAGCTTCTATATCATGAAGAGAAAATCCAGTCAAGACACCGCTTATATGCATTTTTTAGGAGAATGGAATACAGTCCAGGTGCACAGCGATGAAGTGTATACTCTTATTTTAATGAAGACCATGTGCTGAGGAATCAGTCGATGAGCATTTTGATTTTGTTTATTTCACTTCTCAGAGTTGAGATAGTACAGTTTATAACAGAGAGGGTGAGCTGGCGGAACGTGTTTTTGTTGGCGCTCTTATATTTTTGGTTAATTTTTAGGGCTGTTGATAGAGCACTTTTATAGCCAAATTTATAAGGCCCAGAATCTAAGTTATCAGTCCCAAAATTATGATGTTGATTAGCTGAAGAGTCAAAACTGAAACCGAGGGCTCTAGCCTCCTGATTAAATACTCCTTCCACCACACTGTCCTACTGTGAGCAAGGCTGTGTCTCTATGGAAATAATGCACCTAGTAACACACACAGTCAGACGTTGTTTAATTTTGAGTTTCAATCTCATTGTATATTATGTCATTTATAACGTCTTTAGTAAATGTTTGTTTTTCAGCTGTTCGAAGTGAGAAACATCCATTTACATTTAAATAATAGAAAAGGAGGACGCATAGGTTAAGGACCTGAGTTCTATTTCAATGATTATATGCAAATACTGTCTTCATCAAGGGCCAGCAGCATGACTATGTAACATTGTATTTGTATTCACCTTTGCACAGGAATACTTTGTCTCCCCAGCAATACTGGAAGTGCCTGGAAGGTTAGCGTTGCATCTTACACCTTTTTTGGTCCGCTGGTGCTATTTGTTGTTTGCTACCTGTGGCTAGGACTCCTGCCTATTTTTCTCTCGTCTAGTCCTAATTACAGTGCAGTCAAGGATAAAAAGCACAGCTCGGGGAACAGAGGGTCTTTCTTGCCCTGCCTCGTCCTCGTCCTCGTCCTCGTCCCCTCCATCCTTGCTTTTTCTGCTGAAACAGCTCCTGCTGGCCCGTGCACTGAGCAGGTTATCGGTCAACATCTGTTCGTTTTAACATCTCCTAGACTTCCGGACTCTAAGGTTTCTGGCCTTTCTTTCCCGGGATGAAACGACGGGAAAGTACAGCCGGGCAGGAATGACGAAAGCGAGGAGCAGTGGGCTTTTGCGTGGGTACAGCCCAGGCCAGCCCTCGCCCCTCCCATTCTTCCTCTCCCATCTCCCCCGACACCACCCTCAGCCCCTCGAGGCCCTGAGACCTGTGTCCCCCCTCCTGCCTCCCTTCTGCCTTCGGAGTCTTGGCTCCGGTGGGAATGGGGGGACACACGGACTCGCCAGCCTCTGATGGGCTGCCTGTCCTCAGTCGCTGAAATCCAGCTCACTCCCACCGTCAGAGGGAAAAGGAAACCTTATTTACCAGCTGTCACAGCACATAGCTGGTCACACACATTTGTGGGCCTTTAATGCATATTTATACACAGTACCCTTTAAAAACGGTACTTTTTTTAAAGTACGGAGAAATCTGAAAGGAGAATGCAGAAGAAATAGAATTTGGAGCTGGCATCTAAGGTTAAGTGAGTAAAGGCGCAGAGGTGAACAAGAGGATTCCAGGGAGCGGGCAGATGAACCACTAGCCAGCGAACGATGTTGTTTAATATTTAATGAAACTATACACGGTGCCAAATGTATCAGCCTCAGCCCCTGTTCCCTAACAAATCACTAGGGTGTTCCTCGCTGGGCGGAACAGCTACGGTGGCACACAGGCCAGATGCTGCTGCCACACAGCGTCCTTTGTGAATGCCCCAGGGTGGCGAGGGACAAGGGCAGCTGCATTTCTGCAGCCAGCAAGGAGCTGCAGAGGATGACCCTGTCCCACCCGCCCCTGCCTTCCAGGCAAGCCTTCTCTGTAGGGTTCTGTGCACCCTGGCTTTCAGTCAACATCATCAGCTATCTTAAGACTTGGGGGGCTGGTGGAGGGAACAAAAGACTTCTTCTCTTAAAAAAATAAAAAATAAAGCCCTTGCATTAGGAGGACGTTGTCCTCAGGCAGGTTACGCCGGCCCTCCCCTCCCGCCACCCAGGCGCAGTAACGCCACATGCCCTTGGCTGGATTTCTGACCTCCCCCTCTCCCCGGCGAGAGGAAAAGGGCACAGCTTTGAGAAAAACAAGTATGAAGGGCTGATGTGTGTGCTGAACTTTCAAATGCTAAATGATGGTGAAAAATATTTTGGAAAAGAAACTATCTTCCAAATTGTGCTACATAGTAAAGTTAATGGAGCCCATATGGCCGTCTACTAAAACTTAGAAAAACAAACTGAAAACAATACTTCAGCGCCTGCCAGGCTGAAATGCGATCTACTTCTTAATATTCACTCAGCCCAGAGTAAAATGCTTTAAAATGGTAATGATTCCAAAGTGCAGGATAAACAACAGCCTTCAAACACCCGGGGTGGGGGTGGTTTATGTTCTGATCCCTGCTCCGGGCAAATCACTGAATCTCCTGGTCCCATCTCAATTTTCTCATCTCTAAAATGGGGATGGCAGGCCTTCACAAGGGGTTTACAAGGCATGCTGAAATGACTGCAAAGCACTTTACAAGTACTTAATAACTGATGCTCTTTTCATAACTGGGCTTTATGGCAACCCTCATTATTCATTCGGAGGCAGGCAGACTGAGCACAGAGGCTGTTTAATTGGAGCTTGCTGTGGTGGGGGAGTCAGCCACCATCACTTGTGTTTGGCAGAGACTCAGGGCAGAGAGGGGGTGGGGAAGCTTCACAGTGGAAAAAAGGGGAGGCTCCGGGTGTGCCCTGATCGGAGGTCGTGGGCATGGGGAGGATGGGGGCTGGCTACAAAGAAGTGGGGCATCCTATGTGACTGGTTTCTCAGGTTGGTCCTGGTTGGAAAGATGCTCCTGAGCTGGAAGTCAAGTGGTTTGGCTTCCCGAGCTGGTTGGGGCAGAAGCGGGTCAGAATTGCATTGACACGTGTGGTTTGTCTGCTTGTACATTCAGTCTCTCTATGGAAAATACAAGGTGAATGGGGTCTGACCACCCCAGGACAAAACTAGGCACCTGCCTGGTTGCCTGGGAATAACTCATACTTTTCAGACCTTTTAATCACTTTTAGGAGCAGCAGCTTTAGAAGACCGAGCGAGGGGTGAACCAACAACTTCGCTCTGCAGAATCAGCGGGCCCCCCCACCGGATGAGCAGTTGGGGGTGGGGTGGGTGGTGACTCTGTGCCTCCCCCCACAACGCCCCGGGGGCCTCATGAGTAGGCCAAGAATTCCTATTTGTCTAGCCTAGCTCATCGTTTGGTTTTGAGAATAAGTGACTTAATGTTTGTACAAGAACCCTATAAAGCAGGTATTTAAAACTCTATAAAGGAGGTATTTTATAAGGCATTTTAGACGTTTGAGAAGGAAGATTGTGGCTTCAGCCTTTGAAATTTCACCCAGTGGACTGGAGTCTTGAAAATTTCCCACATGTCCTGGGGGGAGATGGGCCAACTCTCTCTCAGACTCACCACCTTTCCCACCTCTACCTCCATGAAGGCCACCTCGTCCCCACACCTCTGTGCCTTCATTTTCCATCTCAGTGAGCAGGATAATTAACGCCTATCACTGCAGCATCATTTCCAACAGCCAAACTATGGAAACAACCTAAGTGTCCATCAGCAGATGGATGAGGAAGATGTGGTTTCTATCGATCAATCGATCTATCTATCTTTCTATCTATCTATCTATCTATCTATCTATCTATCTATCTATCTATCCATCTACAATAAGATATTATACAGACATAGAAAGGGAGGAAATCCTGCCATCTGCAACGACATGGTTGAACCTGGAGGGTATTATGCTTAGTGAAATAAGCCAGATAGAGAAAGACAAATACTGTATGATATCACTTATATATGGAATCCCCCCCAAAAAAAAGAAAAGAAAAAAGGTCAAACTCATAGAGTAGAATGGTAGTTGCTAGGAGCCGGGGGAGTGAGGGGAACAGGAAGATGTTGGTCAAAGGGTACGAATTTCTGCTGTAAGATGGATAAGTTCTGAAACTCTAATGCACAGCATAGTGGCTGTAATTAATAATAGTGTACATTTGAAATTTGTTAAGAGAGTAGATCTTTAGTACATCTCACACACATATAAAAAGTTAACTGTGATGTGATGGATGTGTAAATGATTTGATTGTAGTAATCATTTCACAATGTGTATCTATATCAAATCATCAAGTTGTAGACTTTAAATATGTTATAATTGTATTTCTTAACTGTCCATCAGTACATCTGGGAAAAATCATTTTAATGATATGGGGAAATACTAGCAGGATAATATTAAATGAAACAAGAGACCATATTAGGTATAATCCCAATTTTGTGTATATGTGTCAAGGCTTAAAGAAAATTTACCAGATACACTAAACTATTCCCAGTGATTATCCACCTTGGACTTTGGGTGATTTTGTTTCTTATATTTATGTATATTTTACATATTCCCTATAAAAAACTCAAATACATGTTTATAATTAGAAAAACACAAAAGTTATTTTTTATAACACCACATTTATATTTTTAACACAGAAGCCTCTAGACTCCAAAAGGACAAAGATCCACAATTTACACTTTTTCGAGAAGCATTTGCTACTGCACTTACAAGCATGAAAACTTGTGTAATCGCTTCTTAAATATCTAATCATGTGTCTGGAGTCTGAAAAGTCATGGCTTTCATTAAACACCTCTTTTGTAGACTATGGCGGGATAGGCCGGAAATCAGGCACACCCGGTGGGAACAGGCAAAGGCCGTGGCCTCAATATAGGCGCATATAGGTGCACAGTCTGTATATAGGAACACGGCTAAGGACTTGGAGAAAATGCCAAGACCGAAAGATAAGCCTAAGGGGAAAGACAGAGGGACTCTCACTTCTGAAAGCCAAGTCACAGTAGAATCTGAGGGTCAGCTGGAGCTGGGGTGGGGCCGGCAATGGCAGGTGACTGGAAGAAGGCCAAGGAGGCCACTGGCAACAGGGAGATGGGGCAGCAGGGCCTCAGGCATCAATCCCAGTGGCTGGAACTGGTGGGTGATCTGAGGCATTTAAGGAACCAGGGCGTACAGTTTCCCAGTTTGAGGGGCTGTGGGTGAAGTGGGAGAACCTGGGTTTTTACATCTGAAAGAACCAGCTCAGACATTCTCAGTTCAGCCCAGTGACCTGGTGCTAATTTCCACCTCACAGGGTTTTGTTGGGGATTGGATGAAATGTGGCAGGTGAAATATTCAGGCCAGAACCTACAGTACCAATAAGCTGAAGTCACTTCACTATTTATGATTGTTGTTGTTATTGCTTTCTTGACTCAAATAAAATGGGATTTGGACGTAGCCTTAGGGCTATTTTGCCTAATGGACCAAGTCAAGACATTCTTCATTAAAGACCACCCAGGTGGTCTCCAGACCTGCAGGAGCCTCGGTCAAGGGGAACTCACAGTGACTGATGATTTGATCTTTGGACAAAGCTTTCTCACCAGGAACAGCAAAGCCTTCTCGGCCCCACACCTGCAAATGCAGCCTGTAAAATGAAGCTTTACTGCCTTTTTTGGTGTGTCTCTGCTGGGATAGGAGGGAGCCAAAGCAGAATTCACTTTCTTCTCTTAAGCCTGAAATCATAACGTTGACAAACATTACGCATTTTTGGATTAAGAAACAGAATGAACACATATAGATTATGAGTCATATCTTAATCCGATTGGCTATACCTTATAGAACCCATTTGAAACTTTTGTGGGGGGATTATAAATATTTGCCTTCAAATTTCCAGCGTTATTAGATAAAACCTTAACAAGAAAAAAAAGAAGGGAATTTCCCTCCCAATTTTTATGCCCTTCACTCAAAGCTAAGAAAATATGTCCACACCTTTTGCTGCTACCTGTATCCGATCCTGCATTCCCAGCCTTGTTTTCTTATAGGTTCAAGCTCAACTCCGTCCGAGTCCAGAAGTACAATAAGACTTAGGCAGCTAGTAATTGCTAGCTGAGTGTATGAACTTTAGGCAGCTAGTTTGGGCTGAGTGTATGAACTTCTAAGCCCTAGCACAATTATACCAATTATAGTCATTATTTTTCACTTTTTCCCCACTCAGCATCCCTCCTGCTGCTTCTGGTACGACCATCCTATTTATTTCTGTGGGCATGGAGGATAGAAGAGGGTGGTGGCCACTGTGTTTATGGAACAGAAGACTCATATATTTAAGCGGTGGCTGTACCATCCATCCCCTGGGATTCTGATTCGACCAGGGCAAGAGCATCAGTATATTTTAGGTTCCTCAGGTGGTCCTAGTGTACAGACAGGGTTGAGATCCACTAGACCAAGGCAAGCAAGCCATGACAGTGGGGCCCCTGAGATCCCTGAGAGATAGGAGTATCTCTCACCAACTCAAGGGACTCTCTTTTCCCCTGCTCTTTCTCCATCTTCTCGCTCGTGAACTTCCATCTGGCTTATCCATGTTATGAAGTGGAGAGTTGTGCTGTAAAGTTATACAGAACCAAGATTTTTAGTTTTAAAAAGCTCACCAGAGTTGGGTGATTACTTGTGACATTTTTATTACCCTCAGACCCGACTGCAGGGCTTGTGTTATCGTAAACAGACTCTACAGTTCCCGAGCATGGAATATTTGTGTTAACAGAAACATTATTCTGCCAGTTTTGTGAGGAGACTGATGAGAAGTAGCAAAGGCAATTTGGAGGCTGTTTCTAGGGTACAGTGGACACATTCTGCTACGAAATCTCTCTCCTAAAGTGGAGAGAGAACTGTATCCCAATAAGATTAAAACGAATCTTGTGAATCTGTCAAAAAACATACTCTTCAAATTTGGGGGCTATCTGGACACCAGAATTATGATTCAGATACTGAGCTAGGACTCAGTTGTTCCAGGTATTAGTGATGCCTATGTCTCCAAAACATATACTTTAATTCTTTAAATCAAGACTTTATGAGAGGGTGGGGAAGGTATAGCTCAAATGGTAGAGCACATGCTTAGCATGCACGTGGTCCCGAGTTCAATCCCTAGTACCTCTTCCAAAAATAAATAAACCTAGTTACCTCCCCCCTGCCAAAATTAAATAATACAATAATAAATAAATGAAATATTTAAAAAAAGACCTCATAAAGATAACGGACAAATGGATTTGTTTGAAAAGACTGAGCCAGTGCTCTGGGATGCAAACCATGCAGAGTTTACCCCTACAGAGGTTCCTGTGTAACAAACTGTAACATGATACTTTCTGTCCAACATCATTCAATATCTCCCTGGCAGCAGCAGCAGCTGGAAATTACTGCTTGAACACTTCGTGCTCACTGATCCATGAGCTACCAAGGCACAGAGCAAGAAAGTATTTAATTCCACATCCTGAGGTTCGTCTTCGACCTGCTTTCTAGTTCAGTAACAGAAACGCCCATTGTAAACCCAGTCTGAGTTCATAAAAGCCAACGATCTCTGATCAAGCTACAGTTTTTACTGGTGAAATCTGAAGGGACTTCTGTGACAGTTTTCCTCACTTCACGCATCCATTTAGCAAGCAGTGATTGAGCAACTTCTCCGTGTCAGGCATTGTGCTAGGAATGGGTGATTCAAACACAATTAATATGCAAACAACTACAACAAATTGTGCGACATGTGACCCTAGAAGGATGAACAAAGCCGTATGTATGGAGAGACAGTTTCCTTAGGAAATTTAAGGCCTTAAAAAAAAAAAAATATGGGAACTCATGTTCAAGTTGGATCTTGAAAAATCTAGGGGAGTTTCCCTAAAAGTGGAGAATGTACTCCAGGCAGAAAGAATACTGTGTACAAAGGCATATGAGTGGGGGTGGGGGAGCATGACAACTTTGAGACTAGTGAGAAATCCAGTATCACTAGAGCCATGGGTATGTGGGAGTAAAACTGTACATGACACTAGCAAGGTAGTTTTTTGGGAAGGGTTTTTGTGAGCCTTACTTGAGAGTTTAGATTTTACCCTACGAGTGCACAGAATAAAGTCATTATTTCCAGCTTCAAGACTCTTTCTAGAAATGTGTTTCTCAACCAGGGGAGATTTTTGCCCCCCCCCAGGGGACATCTGGCAGTGTCCAGAGACGTGTTATTTCATGGCCAGGGGTTTATAGTGGGTAGAGGACAGGGGTGCTAACATCTTGCAATGTACAGGACAGCCCCCCACAACCCCAGTAAAGAAATATCCAGCCCCAGATGACAAGTGCTAAAGCTGAGAAACCCTTATCTAGGGTGTAGTGGACTGCTGCTTCTTTTGGTTGCTCATGTCCATCCTGTCTTCTTTGGAAAAGCACCTTGATTTTCATTCAGATGTTCGCTTTTTCTATAAAACCACGTGCTTCGGGGGAAGCTGACGGCCACATTCCAGTCTGTGGGCAGAACAAAGGAAGTTCACCGCCAGCAGTCTTTTGTCTTTAAGGAGATGACCTAGAAGTTGTATACCACTTTCCCTCCCATACCATTGACTTGAACTCGGTAATGTGGTCATGTCTAGATGAAAGAGAAACTGAGAAGAGGCCACGTTCTCACCTAAGAGTGGGGGAAGTGTACTTCTGCTAAGAAGAAAAAGGAATGTGTGAAAACTGAGGGGTTACTAGCATCCCTGTCACACCTAGATTGATTTGGTGTTTGGCCCAGAGCCATGACTTAATCTAAGCCCATGAGATATGAAAGTATATGAAAAAGACATTTTTCTGGGAAAGAAGCTTGTAAAATTCAAATCAACCTAAAAACAACTTGCAGTGCCCTGATATTTTTCCTTAACCTTACTAGATCTCTTCAACCAAAGTGAATTTTGATTTTTCTCAGTTTCTGCGCTGCCCTATTTCCATCAGTGGAAATCACCATCACTTTCTCCCCATCGTAATGAACTGGTGTTCTCTGTCTGCTTTCTTTCTCTAGCCCTCATAACTCACCACTTATGGAGTCAAAGCTCTGCTTTCTCATGCCCCTCTTTCTTTTTAATTGAAGTATATTTGATTTACAATGTTGTGTTAGTTTCTGGTGTACACCATAGTGATTCACTTATACATATCTATTATTTTTTTCATATTCTTTTTCATTATAGGTTTTTACAAGGTATTGAATATAGTTCCCTGTGCTGTACAGTAGACCTTGTTGTTTATCTGTTCTGTATACAGTAGTTTGTATCTTTCAACCCCAAACTCCTAGTTTATCCCTTCCTCCCCTTTCCCTCTGGTGACTGTAAGTTTGTTTTCTAGGTCTATGAGTCTGTTTCTGTTTTGTCAATAAGCTCATTTGTATCATTTTTTTAGATTCCACATTGAAGTGATATCATATATTTGTTGTTCTCTTTCTGTAATGTCCCTCTTTTTTAAAAAAACAACTTTGACATATATTTCATAAGCCATACAATTCACACATTTAAAGAAGACAATTCTGTGGTTTTCCGTGTGTTCACAGATGTGTGCAACCGTCACCACTGTCAGCCCTTTTGCTCACTGTCCTCCGTCGACATTGGCCTTGAGCTTGAACAGGCCTGCTGCCCCCTCAGTGTCTGCCCTTGCTGTGCCCTCAGCCTGCAATCCACATGCCCTGGGTGTCCGCATGCTTTCCTTTCCCTTCGTTTGGGTCTCCCCTCTAAGGTCACGTCCCCAGAGAAGCCTTTTGTAATCAGTCTATTTGCATTGTAAGTATTATCCACCATCATTCTCTGGCTCTTTCCTCTGCGTGTCCCCCCACCTCCTTGCAGTTATCATATTTGTCATATTTGCTTTGGATCCTTCTTTTTAAAAAATTTTTATTTTATTGAGTTATAGTCAGTTTAAAATGTTGTGTCAATTTCGTGTAGAACACAATTTTTCAATTATACATGAACATACATATATTCATTGTCACATTCTTTTTTTTTAACATTTTTTATTGATTTATAATCATTTTACAATGTTGTGTCAAATTCCAGTGTTCTTCAACAATTTTGAAATCCCAGTCTATCCCTTCCCACCCTCCACCCCCCTGGTAACCACAAGTCTGTATTCTCTGTCTGTGAGTCTATTTCTGTCCTGTATTTATGCTTTGTTTTTGTTTGTTTGTTTGTTTTTGTTTTTGTTTTTTTAGATTCCACATATGAGCGATCTCATATGGTATTTTTCTTTCTCTTTCTGGCTTACTTCACTTAGAATGACATTCTCCAGGAGCATCCATGTTGCTGCAAATGGCATTATGTTGTCGGTTTTTATGGCTGAGTAGTATTCCATTGTGTAAATATACCACATCTTCTTTATCCAGTCACCTGTTGATGCATTGTCACATTCTTTTTCACCGTGAGCTACCACAAGATCTTGTATGTATTTCCCTGTGCTATACAATAGGATCCTTCTAAAATATAGTTGAAGGTCCTTTTATCCCATCTTCACCAGAGAAGACCACTGTCATAGTCCTGGTCTCTGATTTCACACATCTTTCTACTCATATTTTTACACTTCTGTTACATATATAGGCATAGATGACACACAACAGTGGCCTTTTCTGCATTTTAAAAATATTTTTATACAGTTATCTATCATACTGCGTGTATCTCTCTACAGCATACACACATATATACAGTTCATTCATTCTAATGGATGCTCTGTATTCTAATAAATGAATATACCTCAATTTATCTAGTCCCTTACTGATGAACATTCAGGTCCCCCCAGTCTACTGTGAACAATGCTGCAAGATAAATCTGTGCATGTCCTTTTGTACACACAGTGGAAGAGCTTCTGTAGGGTGTAAATTTGGAAGTAGAATTCTGGGTCATGTGGCATGCCGGGTGTTTTCCATCGGCCCCTCAGATGCACTCTCTCCTCCACTTGCTCTGTGCCCCGGGGAAGCTGACCTGCATGGACTGCATCAATGAATTCCCTTTCTTTATCGCTTCCTGGTTGGATTTGGCCAGTGGGAGTTACCATCAGGAAAGCAGGGGGAGTGAAGAGGAGAATGAGATCTGAGCATTGGTCCTCCTGGCTCCCATCGTGCTGGGTCTCTGTGGGTTGGCTGCATTCCCCTCCCTAATGCTTCCCTTTGGGTTCTGGGATCTGCCGACCACTCCTCTCTTTGCCCCTTCAGGCCTCGGGTTGGCAATGACGTTCCCCAAACTCCCCTGATGTTGCCACCCTTGTTGCTTTTTAAAGTTTCCATTAAACCTACCCATGTTTTTGTAAATAGTGTTTTTATTAAGCTGCCCTCCGTAACTCAGGCTGACAGCACATTTTTCCTGCCAAGACTCTGACCAATACCTATGAGCTGTGCGTTTTCATTTTATTAGATGCTGATCAATCAAACTAAACTTGTAATGGGGAAGAACAAATCTGACTCCATATCAGATCTGTTCCTTTAGCTCTAACCCTGTGCTCTGTTTCCTGTGCTTAGTCATGCTGGCTGTGCACCTTTTGTAAAAGAATGCTGCCTATAGCCTGAAATAGATAGGACAGCCTATTCTCAAGGCTCTGACCTTTAAGGATATGACACTTTTCCATTCATATAGAGATAAAATGTTGCAGAACAGAGAATAACATTTGTCTTGTTAAAGATTTACAGGAACATCATGACCTGACCTACGTGGACAGCTGCAAGAACAAAGGATTCTGATACCAAGCTCCCAACAACCAGCTATACCTCCTCCTCTTTTTAGTATAAAAGGAGCCTGAATTCTGACTTGGAGAAAATGGTTCTCTAGGACATTAGTCCCCCAACTTCTCAGTCTGCTGGCTTTCTTAGGAAAGTCACCTTTCCTTGTCCCAACACCTTGTCTCCCGATTTATCACCCTGTCGTGTGGCAAGCAGAACGAGTTTTGGACTTGGTAACAAACTTCCGATCTCAATTTCTTCCAGGAAATTTGTTGATGAAATCATAGATATTTTGTAACTAGTGTCTAAAATATGACTTCTTTACTTTTCACCATCTGAAATCTGCTCCAGCCAGACTGGCCCACTCACTGGTCCCTGAAAGTGCTTTTTGCTCTTAGGTCTTCCTTGAATAGAATAGTCTTTCCCTTCTGTTTCCCCCGTCTCTTTCCATTTAGGGAATCTCACCTACTTCATGAAATCAAACTGCGGAGGGAGCTAGTACCTACGAAGTCCCAGCACTTACTGTCCTCACCACTCAGTTGGCGCTCTGCTTCCCAAAATGTCTTGTGTGGTTGTTTTCCATCATGAATTATTAATTCGTTTTTCCTACGCATATGTCAAATGTCTTCAGCTACACAACACTTCTCTTAAATGTAACTGATTTCGAGTTCTGATTTTCAGCATTCACCCATATTACCTAAGTGCTGTATGCACAGAGGTGCTCAGTTAGCATCTTAATGAATCCACAAAAGAATTTACTGCCCTGACATCACTCATCAAGAATCAGTAATAATATGCAATCTGATGACCTGAAATCCTCTCTGCAGTTCTAGGTAGATGTAACTTTCACTTTCCCTGCCTGACTTATTCTTATGTCAAATGTATCCTGTGAAATGGCCTGTGTGTCTTGGTTCTGAGAAGTATATATTTTGCTAGTGAATGAATTAATGCCTATGAGTTTACCATAGATATAAAACTGGCATTAAAATAAAAATATTCATATTTTCATTAAAGAAGAGCTTCTTAGTGGTGAAAACAATGATGATAGCCAACCAAATTAATTCGTAGGGATCAAGGGCCTCCGTTCTCCACCCACTCCAGTGTGAAAAATTTGAGGTTCCTTGATCAACTTTGAAGTACCTGTTAGCATCTGCAGACAACCTAAGGGAAATTGGCACAAAATAAATAGATCCATGTTATTTTTAACTCCAACGGGGATGGGGAGGAGCACAAAGAAATTAGGTTTCACTGTGTGAAAACAGGAAGAGAAATGTTTCTCAGAAGCCTATCTAAGCAAGGAGAAAAAAAGAAAAGTCCCCGTCCTTTACGGCCACCCCAAATACAACAATAACAACAGTCACTCATCTCTACCTAACAAACATGTACCCAGGGCCCAATATATCCTGGATATTATGGCCTTCAAAATATTTTTTTTCTTTTTCCATCCTTTAACTTAGGGCTTTAAGATTTGTTTGGTTTTTTTTTTAACATGAATCTGTGAGGGGCACTTCAAATGCATTTGTAAGCAGATACTTGCAGATACTTAGATTTTCTAGACATTAGGATGCGTTACGTTGCAATTAACAGAATGTCTGACTGAAATAGCTTAGACCCATGATACTCAAAGTGTTGTCGTTGGATCAACAATATGAGCTTCACTTGGGCATTGGATAGAAATGCAGAAGCTAGGTTCCACCCTGGTTCCCAGAAGCTAGGTTCCACCCTGGTTCCCCTCAGTCAGAATGTGTATTTTAATAAGACCCCCAGGTGATCCATATGCACATTGAAGTTTGAGAAGCACTAGCTCAGACCAAACAAGGGTTTAATATTTCACATAGCAAATGTCTGGAGCTAGATAATGCTGGAGTTCATTAATTCACTTGCAAAATGATGTTGATCACCCATATGCTTCCCAGCTCTCTGCTTTGACATCTTCAATGTGTTGGTTTTTGTCCTTAGGTGTAAACTTTTATTGTAATATAATGATTGCTGCAGCTCCAAGCATCACATCCTCATGCAAGCTGTGTTCAAGGCAGGAAAGGGAATTTCTCTTTGTGCTTAGTTTTTTCTTTTTAAAGAAGAAACATATTTCCCAGGAGTTCCCCATCAGACTTCTTCCGTTTCATTGGCCAGAACAGAGCCTTCAACTAACCACTGGTAGTGGGCAAAGAGATTAATATATCGACTTAATCAATCACAGTTTAGCCCCTGGAACCAGGAAGGGGCCTACATCACTTGGACACCTGAACCAAATTGGGGTTCTATTAGCAAAGGGCATTGATCCCTGTTAGGTAAATACTAACCAAGCATATTACACGAAGCAAGTAGCATTAGTAAGGAAAAGCAAAATGAGTTAATGAAGGGATAGGTGTGATACAGGAAAATGGGGGCGAGAGGGGATGGTCATGTCCCAGGTCTCGATCGATTCCCTCCTGCCAAGTGAGGGTCCTTGGCTTCCAGCAGGAAAGGATTCAAGAGCAAGCCATATTTAAGTAAAAGTAGATTTATTCAGAGAGATGCACACTCCATAGACAGACTGTAGACCACCTTAGAAGGCAAGAGAGAGCAACTGCAAGGTGCAAGGTTGTTAGTTTTTATAAGCTTGATAATGTCATATGCTAACAAGTGGGAGGATTATTCCAATTACTTTGGGGAAGGTGCTGGGATTCCCAGGAACTGGGCCATCACCCACTTTTGACCTTTTATGAATAGCTTCAGAACTGTCATGGTGCCTGTGGGAGTGCCATATAGCAAGCTAATATATTACAATAAGCATATAATGAAGCTCAAGGTCTACTAGAAGTCAAATCTTCTGCCATCTTTGTGTCAATTTCTGTGTCATTCTTTTAATGGTTGTGCCCTTCCCCCTCCGCTCCTCTCTCAGGGGCATATGGGAAATGTCCTAAACATGGAGCTTTTTCTGAGAACAAATGGTCAATAGTATCAAATCTGTGTCACATAATGAGTTTGACAAACAACAACTGGATCTGGAGATCAGAAAGTTATAAATCATCTTGTTGAGCAGTAGAGTGGTGGAAGAAAGATTACAGGATTTAAAGTGAGCCTGAAGGATGAGGAAATGAAAAATAGTCAATATCAACAATTTTTTAGTTTGCAAGAAAAAAAGAGAGAGGACTAGTGATGGTTAAGGAGTAACTCTATCAAGGGAAGGTTTTCTTGTCTTCTTCCAGCCCCCTCAACCCCCATAGCACAGATCTGAGCATATCAAGAGGAGAATGAGTCAGTGAAAGAAGAATGGAGCTTGTTAGCAAGGAGAGAGATAAGTCTTGGGTCATGGGGACCCTGCTTGCCTTGGTGAAAAGACAAGACTGTTGAGAAGAGAGATGTGGCGTGGATGCTAGGTTGGTAGTCCTCATAGTGTTATCCCCAGACCAGCAGCACCGGGTGGGAACTCGTTAGAAGTGCCAAATCCCCGGCCACACCTCAGACCCACCAAATCAGAATCTCTGGGGATGGTGTTACTGAGTCCCAACTCATTCTGCTCACCACACGACAGGCCAGTACGTTGAGAGATGAAGTGCTGGAGCAAGGAGTAATAACTTTATTTTGGAAGCCAGCAGACTGAGGGGATGAGGGGCTAATGTCCTGGAGAACCATCTTCCCCAAGTCAGAATTCAGGCCCCTTTTATACTACGAAGGGGAAGGGGTATTGTTGGTTGTTGCAAACTTCTTGGTGTCAGAATCTTTTGTTCTTGCAGCTCTCCACGTGGGTCAGGTCATGGTGTCCCTGTCAACCTCCAACAAGACAAATGTTATTTTCTATTCTATAACTTTGTACCTTTATATAAATGGGAAAGTGTCATATCCTTAAAGGTCAGAGCCTTGAGAATGGGCTGTCCTGTCTATTTCAGGCTCTAGGCAACATTCTTTTACAAAAGGTGCAGAGCCAGCGTGACTGAGCTCAGGAAACGGAGCCCAGGGTTAGAGCCAAAGGAGCAGATCTAACATGGAGTCAGGGTAGTTCTTCCCGGTTGCAGGGGGACTCAGCCCTCCGTGCGTTATGGAGCTCTGCCCGTGATTCTGATGCACACTCAGCTTTGAGAATCACCATGCCGAGGAGTTGTTTTTCCAGTGCCTGCCTGTGTGCGTGCCTCTGCAGCTAAATTCTCTGAGGTCTTCCTGTCAGGAAGTGCTTCCCACTTGTTCTTCATTCCTCACTCCAGCCAGGTACACCTGTGGGCTCAGGGAGACACACCCCGAGGTGCTTCTGGCCCGAGGAGGGTGTGTAGAACTCAAAGTAGACTGGGACATCTTCCGTGTAGCATCTTTGTTTCCATTCTGGCTGGACTGGTTTGTTACTTAGATTTCCTTTATTCCTGCCCAGGCTTTTCTTGAGTTCCTAGAAAAAAGGCCACTGATTATTATTCTCCTATTTCAGTTCCATTAATGACTCTCCGTGGCTAAACCTTGAAGGTCTGTAGCCCTTAGCATAGAAGGCCAAGTCTTCCGTGACCTCACCTCTACCCACTTCTTGAGCCGTCTACCTTGCTGCGCGGGGGAGGGACCGCTTCTCTTTGGCAAGAAGTACGTGGAAAGGAATTGAGAAACATTCTTACAGAGTTCTAGCACCATTTGATCTGTTCCCAGACCTTTATTACCTGCCTACTATATGCAAGGAACTCTACTAGGAACTGGGATAAAGACACCTTACAAAGCAGTATAACGTATTCAAAAAAGACAACCAAAGAAAGAGGTGATTTAAAAATCAGTGAATTTAATACTGTGACAAAGATCTACGTGAGGAGATGTGGAAGCACAAAGAAAGGACATCTCTGTCAGGGAAGGTCTTCTGGAGAAATCGCTAACTACACTTCAGAATTTAGTCTGGAGGAAAAAGTGGGAAATAGCTAAGAGGAAAAGGTAGAGGGATGTGTTTGACAAAAGGAATAGCATGATCAAAGACAGGTTAAAACAGGACAGCAGAGGCTGGGACAGAAATTCTCTGAAGCCAGAGTTGGACAGCACAGATCAGGCAGCTGGAGAGAAACAGAGGGTGACCAGCTGTTTGGCTTTCCCCAGAACTGTCCCAATTGTAGCACTGAAAGTCCCCTGTCCGTCACTTGTGGGCACACCAGGATGGTGGTCACAGGAGAATGGAGCCAGAATGCAGAGGGTCATATGAGCCACGGAAAGAAGTTCACACTTGATCCACCAGGATGTAAGTGTCACTGAAGGGAAAAGGATCTATTTGAGAAAAATTTTACAGGGCTGCATTAGCAAGAGAAGGGCCCACGTGGGCTAACCTGCCACAGGGGAAGGGAAGGTAAAGTCACATCTCCTGGCTTTCACTGTCCTACACAGGTGGGACCATCAACACACATATAAAGAAACATTGCTGCCAAGACATGGAAGCAACCTAAATGTCCATCCACAGATGACTGGATAAAGAAATTGTGGTATATTACATAATGGATTACTACTCAGCCGTAAAAAAGAATAAAATAATGCCATTTGCAGTAACATTGACGGACCTAGAGATTATTATATTAAGTGAAGTAAGTGAAACAGAGAAAGACAAATATCATATGATACCACTTACATGTGGAATCTAAGAAAATTGATGCAAATGAACTTATTTACAAAATAGAGACAGACTGACAGACATAGAAAACAAACATGGTTACCAGCAGGAAACAGAAGTGGGGAGGGATAAACTAGGAGTCCAGGATACGCAGATACTAACTACTATATATAAAATAGATAAACAGCAAGGTCCTACTACATAGCTCAGGGAATTATATTCAATACTTTGTAATAGCCTATAACGAAAGAACTATGAAAAGGAATATATATATATATATATATATATATAAAACTGAATCACTATGCTGTACACCAGAAATTAACACAACATTGTAAGTTGACTATATCTCAATTAAAAGAAAAGAAAAGAAAAGTAGTTAGAGAGGGAGGAAGGAAATGCAGGAAAGCAAGGAGGGGACATAAGACTTGAAGTCTGGAGTTCCAGGTTCATTGCTTCCACTTACTCAAATGCCCTGTAAGCTTTGACTTCCACATCTATGAAATGGGATAATATCTACCTCCTTGGTTAGTTTTGATGATCAAACAACAGTGTGTGTGAAAAAGCTTGGTAAACTATAAAGCACTATATGAGCATTACTAATAGGATTACTATCACACTCAAAATGCATCCAACCATTTTAACCCCAAGAGTGTAATTTTGGTTTTAATTGCATCATGTTGCTCCCTGCTGTTCACCAGCACTAAGTCATCCTCAGCAACTCCTGTCTGTCAGCTGGCTTGAGGAGGGTTGAGAGTTGCTGGGGAGAATTACTAAGAGAGAGGCAGTCCAGATTCTTCCTCTTTTTCCTTCAACCACAAACATTCAAAGCAGGTGAAACACGATTAAAAAGAGCAAGAGTGGAATTTGAAAAGATACGTGTACCCCAATGTTCATAGGAGCACTATTTTACAATTGCCAAGATATGGAAGCAACCTAAGTGTCCGTCAACAGATGACTGGATAAAGAGGACATGGTATATATCCATACAATGGAATACTACTCAGCCATAAAAAAGAACCAAATCTTGCCATTTGCAGCAACATGGATGGGCTTGGATGCTGAGTGAAATAAGTCAGACAGAGAAAGACAAATACTGCATGATATCACTTATACGTGGGCTCTAAAAAATAGACACAAACTAGTGAATATAACAAAAAAGAAGCAGACTTACAGATATAGACAACAAACTGGTGGTTACCAGTTGGGAGAGGGAAGGGAGGAGGGGCAATATTAGGGTAGAGGAGTAAGAGGTACAAACTATTAGGTATAAAATAAGCTACAAGGATGTATTGTACAACACAGTGAATATGGCCAATATTTTATAATAACCATAAATGGAGTATAACCTTTACAAATTGTGACTCCCTATATTGTATGCCTGTAACGTATAATATTGTGCAGCAACTATGCCTCAGTTGAAAAAGAGCCAGAGTAGGGCATGGGGAGAGAAAGGAATGGAAGGGATCTGGTCTAGATCTCAGAACACCATTCTAAGGGTTGATAGCAAGTTGACATCAAGTCAGATCACGTCCTACTTGTGGCCGTCTAATGATTCCCTTGTGCCTATGGGACAAAGTTCACACTTCTTGGTCTGGGCCCTACTCACCACTCCAGGTTCTCTTTAGTCCTTCCCCCACATTCTACATCCCATGTTAAACTGCTAGCTGTGGTGGACTCTGTCCTGGTCCCTTCTTGCCAGTGCAATCCCTTTCCCTGACTTTCCTCCTTGACTTCTAATATGGGTGCTGATGTACCTCCAGTGTGAAGTCTACCTTGGCCTCCCCAGGCATCAGTGAGCCTGTGTAACGTTGGGTGTTCTCCTAGTACCAGGAGGGTAGGTAATGCTGGGTAGCAGATGAGAGCATTGGGTTTTCAGGCACTGGCTTTTATGCCCGGGTTGGCCATTTGCATCTTTGGGGAAGGGACAAGAAAGGCCCTGGGTGTGTGGGGGGGGTCATGAAAAGCATCAGTTCTGGAGCCAGATGACCTGGCTGTGGAAACTTGGACCAAACTCTCATCTCTCAGTATCCACAGATGTAAAATGGGGATGATGACGTTGGTACCCATATCATAGTCATGAGGATAAAGTGACTTAATGCACAAAAAAACACTGAGAACAGCACCTGACACATACTTGTGAGCTCTTGTGATTCATCTCACGGTTTCTTCTTTGTGAAATGGGAATAATATGCCCCCTGGGAGAGCCGATATGAGAATTACTTGAAATAAGCAGAAGTGCTTGGCTTGGAGAAGGTACTCGGTAAATCTTTTACTTGCTCTTCCAGCTCTTGCCATTTGTACTATAATTTTTTACTTAAAGGTATCTCTACCACTAAAATCTTAGCTCCTCCAGAGAAGAGAGAGATTCATCCATCTTTGTGTTCTCATCATCTGACACACACTAGGTGCTCAAGAAATGCTTGCCAAATGAATTGATAAACAATATAGTCATGGGAAAACTCAAAATGGCTTTAATTGCCTCACAGCTCAATCCTGAAAGTTCACAGAACAGGAGTTTAATCCCTAAAAATCTGTGTCTTTATAAATCTGTGTGGCATTCATAGTTTGAGCCTTAGTTTTTAATTGTGTTTTGTGTTTGTGTTTCTTGGTATTTTTTCCTTCCTCATCTTCTCTGTATTCATCTTGGGCAGGGTTTCCCAATTTTTTAAGAACTAACAATTTTTTGTTGTGGAGACTGTCTTGTGATTGTAGGATGTTTGCAACATCCCTGGCCTCTAGCCGCAAAATACCAGTAGCATCTCCCACCCCTAGTTTTGACAATGTCTCTAAGCAGTGCTAAAAGTTTGGGGGAGGGGACAGATTCTACCCCATTGCCCCACCTTGGACCACCAATCTGCTTAAACATTTTCAGATAAGCAAATTTTGGTAAGACTGATTGTTTTTCTCTTTATGTCCAAGGCAAAATTCTAGTGCATATGTGTCCAAATTGAAAAGATTCTAACAATGGTGAAGGAGAATTTCTTCTTCTCTGATGGGAGAATCCTCCATTCTTACTCTCAGAAAAGGCATGGAGACAGGGAGGAAGTTGGGACCATGTTTTATTTATCTAGACATATACCTCCACTCCCCCAACCCCCTCCTGCCAAACAGCATATTTCTTTCATTTCACTTTGTGGGAAAACCGAAAGAATGCAGCGTTTTACAATTCAGATTAAAGTTAACAACACATCAAGCTGTCTGATTTTCTGGGATTGAGATGTGGGAGAGGGGTTTCGCTATGGAATAGCCGCAGAAAAAACTTCTCAGCATCAGAAACACTTTTTACAGCATGGAAGGAAAATGTATGTTGAGAAAGAACACAAATACTAAAAACACATTGTTACTATAAATCCTTGATTCTGAGATGCAGTTCACAGTGCTGCTTTATGGACAGTGCAATTTTAAACCTATTTAAGCTGGGAAATTTGTTATCAGGTGACTCATACATGTGGGGAAATCCAGTTCATCTGTGCCAAAGATGAAAGAAAGAGATTGAGTATTTAAATGCTGAGATTCCATTCAGTCTTGTAAATGAATCGCAGTAATCTTGGAATGGGAGAAAAGAAAGAGGGTAGTTACTCATCAAGTTAAAAAATGTTAAAGGGCTCTTTGGATTTAAATAATAAAACCTTATATTTATGACACATTTATCTTTCAAATAGCATAAGTACTTTTATTTCTTTTTTTATTTCGAAACATTCAAAAAATTGTTTTTAATTAAAGTACAGTACAAAGAACGTTTTGTCTGTAACCATTTGAGAGTAAGTTTGGATCTGATGTCCCACCATCCCCAAATATTTGTTAGTGTTATTCCTATGAATAAGGACTCTCTCCTAAATAATCACAAGGCAACCATTAAAATCAGAAAATGAACATTGATTTGTCACTACACTCTAACCCTCAGACTCCACTCAAATTTCACCAATTGTCCCAATAAAATGTTTTCTAGCAGCAAGATCTTGCTCAGAATCACACATGGCATTGAGTTGTCATGTCTCTCCAGTCTCCCTCAGCCTGGAATAACTCCTTGGTCTTTCCTTGACTTTCACAACCTTGACACTTTTGAAGAAGATGGGCCAGTTTTTTTGAAACTTGTCCCTCAAGTTGGGGTTTACTGATGTGTCCCAGGAGTATCATAGAAGTGATGCTGCTTTTTTCTCATTATATCCAGTCAGGTGGCTCATGATTTCAGTGTGTCCCATTTCAGGTAACGTTCCCTTTGATTCCTTGATTACAGCATGAACACATTCTTGTTCCTCCTGAAATCGTGTCAACACCCCATTCCTCATCAATGTTTGATGTACTCATTTATTTATGTCTGTCTGTACCCGTAATGTCCTATTTTATTCAATTGGCGATAATGTTTTCCTGTCATTTTTAACTGTGATGCTCAAACTGTTCCTGACTTGGCCAGCAGAATTCCCTTCAGGCTGGCATCTATGTCCTTTTGACCTGTTCACATCTTTCCTGAGCCCTTCCCTGCTCTCCGACTCAACAAGGTCTTCCAGACTTGTCTTATACTTTCCCTGCCCCAGATGTCGGGTCAGACATTTCTCCAGGGAGCCCTGGTTCCTTTAAAGGAAAATGTGATTTAAGAAGCCAGGATCTTGACACTAGCTGTGCTCATTGCCACTAGGCTGTCACTGCTCCCAGGTCTGATGTGATGGCTATAAAAAATGCGTCCCTGAGATCTCCTGCTATAGGGAGCATAAGTGACTGACAGCCCCAACTACTGTCCCCTGAATCTACCATCCTGTTTGTAACTAACCTATACTCTCCAAGGGTTATTCCCAGCCAGCGCCTGAGCACAGCAGGGGTACTAAAGCCAGCCCATTCTGGCAAGACATAGGAAACTTCAATGGGCAACTTTGGCTTGGGAACTCCCCATCCACCTGGTAAATCCATTCTTGGAAATGTGCTGCTGTCCAAGACCTGTCCAAGGCCAGTCCTTCCCTCCTTGTCTCATTCCACCAGTGGCGGACTTACATCTCAGTCTGAAGGATCTCTCTCCCTTCTCTTGTTTCCTACTTGTATTAGTTGCCTATCAATGTGCAGCAATCACCTGCAAAATGTAGTGGCTTAAGTGAAATAAATACTTATTAACTCATGGTTTCTTTCGGTCAGGAATTCAAGAGCAGGTGAGCTGGTCTGGAATCTCTCATGATGCTGTTGAGATGGCAGCCCCGGCAGAGTCATCTGATGGCTTGACTTGATCCTGAAGGATCTAATTCTAAGAAGGCTCACTTGGCTTTTGGCGATTTGAGTGTCCTCATAACAAGGCAGCTGATCTCCCCCTACAGCAAGCACTCCAAGAGAAGAAGGCAGAAGCCACTCTGCCTTTGTTGTTGTTTCAATTTTTTAAGTTGAAGGATAGTCAGTTCACAATGTTGTGTTAATTTTTGGTGTACAGCTTAGTGATTCAGTTATACATCCACACACACACATATATATATATATATATTCCTTTTCCTTTTCATATTCTTTTTCATTATAGGCTATTACAAGGTATTGAATGTAGTTCCATGTGCTACACAGTAGAACCTTGCTGTTTATCTATTTTATATACAGTAGTTAGTATCTGCAGCTCCTAAACTCCCAATTTATCCCTCCATCCACCCCCACCCCAGAAACCACAATTTTGTTTTCTATGTTTGTGAGTCTGTTTCTATTTTATAAATAAGTTTATTTGTTTCATTTTCTTAGATTCCACATATAAGTGATATCATATGGTATTTTTCTTTCTCTTCCTGGCTTACTTCACTTTGTATAACAATTTCCAGGTCCATCTATATTGCTGCAAAAAGCACTATTTATTCTTTTTTATGGCTGAGTAGCATTCCATTATATATATATATCATGATATATATATATCTTATATACACATACTGCAACTTCTTTATCCAGTCATCTGTCAGTGGACATTTAGGATCATAAATAATGCTGCTATGAACACTGAGGTACCTGTATCTTTTCAAATTAGAGTTTCCTCTGAACATATGCCTAGGAGTGGATCATAGAAGAAGTCTATTTTTGGCTTTTTAAGGAATCTCCATGCTGTTTCCATAATGGCTGTACCAATTTACAGCCCCACCAACAGTGTAGGAGGGTTCCCTTTTCTTCACACCCTCTCCAGCATTTCTTGTTTATGAACTTTTTTAATAATGGCCATTCTGATTGGTGTGAGGTGATACCTCAATGCAGTTTCGATTTGCATTTCTCTAATAATTAGCAACACTGAGCATCTTTTCCTGTGTCTGTTGGCCAGCTGTATGTCATCTTTGGAGAAATGTCTGTTTAGGCCTTCTGCCCATTTTTTCATTGGCAAACCCACACCTTTCTTGACAGCACTGGCAAAGAGGAGTGCCAGCCACACCAGAGCCACCAGGACCTGGCTCTGTGGGTGTGTCATGCCCTTTTTCTAATTTTTTCTGCACTTTCCAAGCTTATGGGAAATAAAAGAATATAAAAAGTATTACCTTTACTTACTCAAGCAAAACTATTATGGCATTTTTTAATATATGTTTGTGTGTTTGTATGTATGTGGGTGTTTGAGGTTTTACTTTACCTACTGTTCTGTATCTTGATTTTATTCTCTTAATATATCATGACCATCTTTCATTGTTGGTCATGTTTACTTCAGTTGTAATATCTTTGGTAATTTAGTCCTTTCTCAGGAAAGTGCACCTTATCTTTTATGTAGTGGAATTTTGCTGTTTGGGGGGAGGGTGGGCCAAATGTGGTGCATGGATGAAGTTGTACATTTATATTAGTACTACCAACCCCTTGAGGCAGGATGTATGGGAGGGTGCCATCCGGGAGAGACACCTGGTGTGGAGGAAGGAAAGAGGCAGGTGGGGAGGGTGGGGAGGGGGAAGCTGGTGAAACAAATCTTACCACTTTCCTGAAATCCCCACCATATTCTTTCTTACTTCACTCTGAACAGATTAACTTTGCTTTTGTTTTATTAAGAAAATAAAGGCAAACAAATGTAAGCTGCTTTTAGTTTTTTTTCTCCACTATTCCCTCTCCCCTAAACCTATTAACAGCTACCAGGGGGCAGATTCAGGTGTTGTGGTGCCTGAGCAGATACAACTGGAGAAGAGGAAACTTTAAAGGAAATGAATACCAAAAAAAAAAAAAAAAAAGCCAAAATACCTTGCTTTCGCAAATTTTATAAAAATACATAACCATGTTAAATCATTGGCCAGGGTCCCTCCTAGGGCCTCTGGAAGAAGCCTGAGAAAGTGAGGGAGGGAGGAAGGGAGCTGGAACTTCCGTGGCCTTTGAGAGGCGCACTCATTCTCTTCTCTATGGAAGGTGACGGCCCCCCTCTCCCTCCCTCTGCCCTCCCTCTTCCCCTTCCTCCTCCCCTCTCTCCTCTCCCCTTCCTACCTCCTTCTTCTCCTCCTCCCCCTCCCATCGAAAGCCCATCCCTCCTGCCAGGCTCCAGATCTTCTGGGAAACCTCTGATTCACTCTTTTTACCTCCTTCTTTATTGGATCACCCACTTCAGGTTATAAATGCGACTGTGCTCCTCTCAAACTCAAAAACAAAGTAACCAATCAACCCTAACCATGTCAACCCCCAAATTCCTCCATCTCCAAATTCCTTTCTAGCCACCCAGTTGCTCTCTTGCCTTTAACAACAAAATTCTCGGAAAACCACTGGCCTCCTTCCCTGTTTCCCATTCATTTCTCAATTCGTGGCGCTCTTGCTTTGGCTCTCATACTTCTGCTGAGATTGCGCTGGCTAAAGTCATCAATGACTGTTTTGCTCACTTTAAGTTTATTAACGATTTTTTTTAAGAACCAGGCATTTGAATTAAAAAACTAATGGTCCTCATAGCAGCTCAAATAATAACATGTCTAAAGTAGACTTAAGTCTCCCACTTACCTCCTGTAAGTGCACTGCCTGAGTGTCCACTCTTAACAATTTCATGGTCACCACCCATACTTTTTGCTTTGTTCATTCAAATCTAGAGCAAACATGTATGCAACTACATACGATTTCTTTCTCCCTCCCTTCATTCCTTCCATTCTTCTAAACAAAAATTCCATCACACCATACATTCTATTTCTCTAACTCGCTCTTCAATTAACAATGTGTGGGGGGTATAGCTCAGTGATAGAGCATGTGCTTAGCATACTCGAGGTCCTGGGTTCAATCCCCAGTACCTCCATTAAAATAAATAAATAGCAAACCTAATTACCACCCCCCAAATAAAAACAAACAAAAAACCCCAACCAAACAAAAACAATATATGATGGCTACACTTTCATAGAAATACATACAAATCTACAGTGTTCTTTTTAACAGTTGTCTCGTATTCCACAATAAGGATATACTGTTGTTGATTCAGCTCTTCCCTACTGAAATGCTCTCAGATTCTTTTGATTAGGTTGAACCATATAAAACTGCCATTTCTGTAGGCTTGTTTTGTTTTCCATGACAGTGATAAAATAAATATGTATATATGCACATCTCTATAAACTTTTGTTTCTGCAGATAAATTCTAATTTTAATTTAAGAGGTGTGTGTATTTTACTCCTGATTGCTTTCTGAAAATATTGGCATAATGTATGTTGCCATCAACAACCTTTTGGGAAGTCATAAGCCTCTTCTCAGTGCTCCTCTTAGCAGACTTCACAGTACACTGTACAGTCAACCTTGGTACATGTGGAGCTTGGTTCTAGGATCCTCGCAGACACCAAAATCCGGGGACGCTTGAGTCCCTTGTATAAAATGGCACAGTACTGTCAGCTCTCCATATCTGCAGGGTCTGCATCTAGGGTCCGGGGTTGGTTGAATCCGTGGATGCAGAACTGTGGATATGAAGGCCAACTGTGTTTGCCATTATTGACGCACTGTCTCTCCTGGCAGCACTTTCAATCAGTTGTCCACCTGCCTTTTTTCTATCTCTTTGCCCAGCCTCTCTCTGCTGTCTGGTCCGAGATTCTCGTAGACCGCATGGTTCTGCCATGGCTCAATTTTTCAGTCACATCAAATGCTCTGTTCTCTCCTTAGGTAAGTTCATGGTTTCAGCTATCATCTCTACCCTTGTCCTGCCAATGAGGTGGCTCCAAGGTGACTTCACCTGAATTGGAAAAGGGTTTCCCTTCCTGAAGATGCATTACTGTCATCGTCCAGAAGGTCGTGGTAATAACTATTCAATCACTGTTTAATATTCTACAGTATGTCCCCTGGATTGTGTGGTATATAAACTCTACAATGATCACTGATGTCTGTGTTTTCCATTCCTCTCCTGAGTCTAAATGTCTCTATCAAAACGTTCTCCTGGATGCCCGCAGCTTGGGGTTTTATAGACACCGCAATATAAAGACCCATTGTTTAACTTATCACCCCCTCTTGAAATGCTCCTTATGCATTTCTTTTCTTAGTAAATGAGACTCCCATTCACTAGTGTGCATAATTTAGAAACCTGGAAATCCATCCTAGACTACTTCTTTCTCTTCCTCTCGATTCACATCTGATAGGTTATCAAGTCTTGCAGTTTCCATCATATTCCTGAAATCCAGCAATTCTTTTCAATCCGTAGGGCTGCTGTCCTGACCATCTCTTACATAGACTAAAAATAACTCCCTCACTTCTCTTCCTACTTTTTGCCTTGTCTCCCCCCCCATCTGTATCCACACTGCTGCCAGAGAAATTATTTAACATGCAAATCAATTCTCACCATGAGAAAAAAATCCTTCAATGTCCACATTGTCAAGAGGCTAAAAATCTAAACTTCTTAGCATGACTTACAAAGCTCTTTATTATCCAACACCTACTTAATAGTCTTGCCTCATTTCCTGATATTCTCGCAAAGCACCCTATGCTTCAGATATATGGATCTACTTGCAAATCCCAACATGCCAAGCTCTCTAATAATTCAGTGCCTTTGCACCTGCTCTCCTCTGCTTGGAACTGCTTGTCACTTGTGTTGGCTTGACAAACTCAGACTTAAATTTCAAGACTCAGCTGTAGGGGTTATTTTCTCTTTAAATTGTTCAGGCACACTGACGTGCTTCTGTGCTTGAGTTCCTAGGTGACATGGTGCAAACCTGCACTATCGCAACTTTAACATTTTAATGATTTGTTTTATTAATTAGAGTTTCCAAACCAGGTTGTAAGCTTCTTGAGAGTAGGGACTACGATTAATCTCATCTTTGCATATCCAGCAAGCTGCAGCCATCCAGGAGAATGTTTTGATAGAGAAGTTGGGACTCAGGAGAGGAATGGAAAACACAGGGTCTGGCACTGAACATAGACACTTGAATGAAGGAGACATAAATTATTAAGTAGTAAGAACAGCATCCTGCCTCGGCTTAGATCTTCATTTACGTACTTTTAAAGAAATTGCAAAAAAATATAATTCATTAAAGAAAATTTAAGAAAAGAAAAATAAAGTAAATCTCATATTATTTCACCATCCTACTCCATTTTAGTGCATTTATTTTCAGTCTCTTCTCAAATATGTGATCTATATGTATGTATATGTTTATGTCTATATATGTACATATATTTTGGATAGTTGTAATTAAAATGTATAGCACTTTTCTATGTTTTTAAGCTTAACAAACTGTAAACATCTTCCAACACTGTTCCATAGCCCTCCAAATGATCACTGCCTAACATTGTGTCTTATTTCCCTACTTAGGTTAGTAGCCTAAAAGAGACTTTGGTTTTACCCAGGTTTCTATTATAAATAGGAACAGATCCAGGTTTTGTGGAAATTGAAATTTCTGCAATTTTGAGTGATGTTTTCAGAAAAAGCATACAAAACTATCTTACTTTCGCAAACAGGACTATGTGAACTCATTGTTAGGGTTCCTCACCAGGTTTAGGACGTAGCCTGTGAAAGCAGGGGTCCCTGAAGATTAATTTACGTTAACTTCACAGTTATCTACCTCCAATTAGAAATCATTCTGGAATAAACATTTTGAGCACGTAATTCTTTTTCTCCCTTCCATTATTTCTGAAGGACTCCAAATAACAATGACACCATTCACCTTGAAGGAGTTGGGAAAGGAAATGGTCATTTATTGAGCACCTATTACATATTGAGCAGTTTATATGTATTTTATTTTATTTTTTAGTTTATATATATTTTAAAATTTAATTCCTACCACAGATGTGAAGGAGGTATTGCCCCCATTTTACGAATGAGGAAACTGAAGTGCAGTGCATTTAAATATCATACCCAAAGTGACACATTTAGTACGAGTAGGATTTGGATCCTAACCCTCTCATTCCAAAGCTCATGCCTTTCCAACTGTGTCAAGGTGTCTCCACAGCCTCACTGGCTTCAAGGTAATATTCTCCAGGCTATTGCTGAAAACCTGGTTCTCAGTTAACTGTTTTGAGGAGATCAGAACACAAAACGTGCAGAATCCTGACATGGTTCCAGGAAGGGAATTTAAATCAATGGTGGCTGGACCTTCACAGGTCAATTTAGGAGAAAGTGATTTGTCTATTTCTGCCCTTCTGCCTGGTTAGACAGACATCACTTTGGTTGGATGTGCATTTCTTGGACAGAGCCCAACATCTGCAGTCTGAAGACCTGGGTTGGGTTCCGACTGCTATTCTCTACCAGAGTGGCCTTGGATAAGTCACTGCATTCCTCAGGTTCTCATTTTCCTCCTCAGTACAATGAGAATACTAAGTAACAAAACCTGCCTTACCCCAGGGTGGTGTGAGTGTCAAACCTGATCATGTGCGCGCAAGCACTCGGTGAACTCCCGTGTCACTAGTACTATTGCATGAATAGCTCCACCCATCTGCCCCCAGGTACAGGTATGTGACATCTGGGCAGAATGCACCTGATGGCTCCATTTACGGTTAACTCTTGGTGGATTGCCCTCCTGGACGGGAGCTGCCACGTGATTCCAGGGGCGTCTGGGCCGTTACTCCTGAACGCTCAGTGCAGCCAGCAGAGGCTGCGCAAAATCAGAGCCTGAGAATCTGGGGAATCCTTTCCTCCTCAGGCTGAGAACGGATCATCAAAACATGCCAAACACTCATCATTAAATGCAATTTGTAAAATCCCGAATACAGTCCTGATCGATTGTCCCTGTGCTCTGTCTTAGGTGCTGACACATTTATCTTGGAATTTCACCTGAGGTATCAGAAATCTTTAGTCCTTGTCGGACTTAATTGTGGTAGCGACAGTCTGTAGTTCTAGGAAGAGAGGAGGAAAAACAAATCTCACTTTCGTGTTGGCCTTTGAACACCCTTCACCATATCCACATTGAAAGCTGGTGTGAACAGCATTAGTTTTTATTTACTTAGAAAGAAATGCTTAAGCCAATTTCCAACCCTGTGGCCTGAACTCACCCCCCCACGTCGGGATCCTCGTGGCTCCCCGAGCGTGGACTGCAGCTCCGCCGCCCCCGGCCCGCCGCCCCGCAGCGCCCCGGCCCAGATGGCGGCCGGCGTGGCCCCGGAGCCCCACCTGGCTCGGCCGACAGCGGCCGCACAAAGAGCGGAGCAGGCGGCGGCTCGGCCGAGCCGCAGAAAGTAGTCCCGACCACGCCGGCTCCGATATTGTTCGACGTCGCTTCACGCCCTCCGCGGGGAGGGCCGAAGGGGCCAGCCGGCGAAAGAATCCCATCGGAATGCGCCGCCAGGCGGCCTTTCCCCTCCTGCCCGCCTCCGCTCGCGCCGCGGATCTCCCGGGGTCTCCAAGCCGAGGCCGGGCGCGCGGCCCTCTCTGGCTTTTAAGACTGCCCGGGAGGCGGTGCCGAGGGAGGGGGCTCCCCCGCGCGCAGGGAGACCTCGGCGGCGACCCGTGGCGGCGGCGGCGGCGGCGGCGGCGGCGGCAGCGGCAGCGGCGGCCGTATCCCTGCGCCGCTGCGTGAGAGGAAGAGGCTGAATGAGGAGCTGCGCGGGGGAAGCGGGGCGCCGGGGGAGGAGGCGGCGGGATGGAAGCAGACGCTGGCGTCGCGCGAGCCCCGGGCGGAGCGGCGCGGTAGAGAGGGCGGCGGCGGCGGCGCGCGCGGAGCCTTGACGTGCCCCTTTCTTTCTTCTGTGTCTGGAAAGCTGGGAAGCATGAGCGTGCAGACCTGCCGCTGCGGCGGCCGCCCCGGCTCCTCGCCTCCCCCTCCTCGGGCCGCCCCTCGCCGGTGAGAGACGCGAACGCGAGAAGGGAAGATGGGGGCCGTCCTGAGGAGCCTCCTGGCCTGCAGTTTCTGCGTGCTCCTGAGAGGTGGGAAGCGGGGGGACGGGAAAGTTGGTGGGTTTGCGGGGGAAGGGGGCCTTGTTCTGTGTGTGTCTGGGGGGAGGGGAGGGAGGGAAGGAGGCGAAGACGGGGAAGAGGAGCGGGGAGAGGCCTGGTCGTGGGGAAGGAGGGAGGAAGGGGCCGCGGGAAGGGGCTGCGCGCTCCGCCTGGCCACGCTGCAGCCCCCCGCCTCGCTTGCCCGACCTGGTCGAGGCGGATCGGAGCCTCCGTCCGCGCTGCAGGTCTGGGGGACTCCCGGAGCTCCATTCTGGCGGAGTGACTGAGGCTCTGTGAGTCTCTGCCTGGAGTCACCAGGGACGAGGGGCTTTGTATGTATTTTGGCTCTCGGAATGTTTGAGCCTAGGATGCTTCAACGTTGGGCTTCTTTCTCCCTCGAAGCCCCCACCTATTCCTGTCTGTCCCGTGAACTTTTAGAGCCCTCTTACTATTTTTCCAGGCCTTGTTACAACTAATAATTGGCTTCCGTTGGGGATATAATGATCGTGGGTGAGAGCACAGTTGGAAAGTGACTCCGAGGTTATAGGTCGAGTGTTTAGCCTTGGGAATCGTCTGGGCTTCAGTCCATAATAAAATAGAAACGTTGCCCTTGTAACCCCTGGTATTCAGGACTTGCCCCTATTTTCGGAGCATGCAAGTGTACAGTTGGCACCAAGTAGGAAAGTCATCCTCGGCGGAGAGGAGCCTGTCCTGGGACCTCAGTATCATCTGCTGCTCTCCCCCTGGGGACTGCTTGGCGCTTAAGTAAATCATATAGGCTATTTTAGGTAATTGGCCCCGAGAATCGCGTAAATTCGATGGTCCTTTTTTTTTTTAATTGGCCCTCAAAGCTGTCAGATACGCTGTGACTTATTTTGTGACAGTTCACTAAGGTTTTTGACTGGCCCGCAAGATTTCAGCAGCTCGTCTCAAACTTAGCAGTGTTGAAGTGGTGGTGAGCCTGACGCTGTGGGGCATTTACCAGCAGAGGAATTTAAGTACCAATTTGATGCAGTGACTTGTAGCTTTGGTTTTGTTAAAATTCTCTCTTGTGTTCTTGGTCAGTTCTTTTCAGGTATGAGATCTCTTGAGGCTAAGGAGATTTTTAGCTATTAATGTAACAGGCAAAACTTTTGTTAAGTATCCGACCTTACTGAATTTGCCAGAACATGGTAGTACTAAGGCTTGTGCTATAAATGAACCAGATATGCCTTTCTGTGTGTATCTATTTATTTTGGGTGGTAGTGATTGACGGCTTTTTTGGAGGAGGAATTTTTTTCTTTACTTACTCTTCAGGAATATTACGTCCGCATGTTGTATTTACTTGTAGTTAATAATTACGACTCACTGTAAGTATATTCCATACTATTTCTATGCGTGAACTCCAGGTTACTGCTCATTTAATTTTCTTGGCAGAGAATTTAGTACAGTGGTATATCCTTGAAGAGGTTTAGTAAGTGTATGTTTTTATAGTATACTTCCTGTTGAAAGAGGATTTTACTATAGCTGTGAGAAACAATTACATTTGATGTAGGAATATGTATATATTTTGAGGCAGAAGGTTAACAGATTTAACGAATAGGAGAGTCAGCTGATGGGTTAAAGTCTTGGGGAAATTGAAATCCATAACCCAGGATGCTTCTGGTTGCCCAATTGTATTTCTTGGAATGAAAGGGTGTGATGTAAATGCCACATGCTTAACACCAGGTTTGAGCCTAGGGTTGGGTTTGTTCATTATTGGACTTAAGAGAACTTGCACTTGAAGTAATATTTTGAAGTATGATATTACGTAAGAAGACCTAAAAGAGTTAATAGTTTAAATTGCCTTATTTCCACTAGCAAAGTTTCCAAAGGTGAAGCTCATTTTAAATATAGCCTAGTAATGGTATAAGGTAGTTTTTGAATTTAAAGTACTTAACCGTGAGTACATACTTGAACTAAAACTGTCTTGCAGTGATAGGTTTTTGTTCATAATTTGGATATTTTTCATTCCTTGATAATAATATCCTCTGTTAAAATAGTGATACTAGTTAACCTTGGACTCCAAGGAGAAACATGACTAATTTGTTGCATTAAGATCATTTTTCTTCACAGAAGAGTTGGAGCTTTAACATTAATGAGATAGGATGATGAGAGAGTTGGGAGACCTTTTGTCCTGTAGCCCTGTTAAATCAATAGCTAAAAGCCAGGGAATAATGTCATCATCTGGGCTGCATCCCTATCCCTGTTGTCAGAGGACAGGGTGTGATGGAAAGATTTGACAATTTCAACACTGAATTCTTGGGTTTAAAGTCTATGCTTTACTACTTAATAACTTTGTGATTCTGATCTTCAGTCAGTTTCTCTGTGCCCCAGTTCCTTTACCTATAAAATGTGGGTAGCAATACCGAGCTAATTTGCAAATTTGCTGGGTATATTAAATGAAGTATTGAATATAAAGTGATTTGCAAATGTAATTTTTTGTTGTAAGTTTTGATTTTGGACATATCTTCAAATGCTGGGGATTAGAGATTTAATTTGTATGAGATTCACAGATTCTTAAAGATAGAAGAGATCTTAATCATTCTGGTCTAACCACTTCATTTGCAAGTGGTGAAACTCAAATTCAGAGATTGTAACTTGATCAGGATCCTACAGCTAACTAATGTTAGAGCAGGGATTTTATTGTTCATTCTTTCAGCAATTAAGTATGGAATACCTACTGTATATCAGGCTCTGATGGTTGAGTGGTGAGCGAAATAGACGTACATGGTACCTGCCAATGGACCTCACAATCTAGGTTGCCATCTTTACCATTCTTAGAAAAGGTGATAGCTCTGATTTCCTAGAGGAAATTTTTTTTATAAGAATATAAGTTTTAGAACACTGTTAAGTGTGTGTCATCTGTAAATATGTTCCAGCTCATTTTGAGAAGGCTTTGTTTGTTTTGTAAGAAATCTTTGCTACTTAATTTTTTGGAGGAGGGTGATTTGTTTTGGTGGAGTGGTGGTAAATACTATTGGAACAATCCACTAGTGTTTCCCATCTTAGATTTTTATAAAAGTGGTTCTTGGAAAATTCTTTAATATCAAGTATAATGAGGTCTTGGGGAGACAGAATGAATTTTGGCATGGGAATCAGGAGAATTCGATTCTAAATTTGCCATTAGTGAACCGTGTGACCTTGGGTAAGTCACTTAATCTCTGTACACCTTCATTATCCTCATTAGGATAATGAGTCCTTCTTTTAAGGAGGTTCACATTTCATGCTAACACGTTAAGGGCTCTGAGAGGTCCTAAAGTGGAGACCAGTTTTAACTTTCTTGAATTTACTATTTCCCAAACTTGACAGTGAATTCTTTCGTAAATCCTTTTAACATTCTGCTGAACCTTTGTTCCAAGCAACACACTTGGAGAGAACCTAGACTAGGTAACCCTTTAACCATTAGGTTGAGTCATGTGAATCGATATTTGATGACAGTTTTATATAGTTGAATCTGGTACTTCAATCTCTGCTTACTTACTTGGCTTTCGATTTGCTTATCTGGCCAGGAAATAATTTGGTTATGAAACTTAGGGTTTCAGCTCATTGTTATCATTAAGCCTAATAGCGATTCCTCATAGTTCAGGTTTTCAGAGAATTTTTTTTCTTTAATTGGTTTCCACTTGCTGAACTGAAATACTTTTCCATATAGTTATATATCCTTTGGCTATCAGAAAGGATTGTCTTTTTTGAATATCAAAGAAGATTCTGTGAAGGGATCCATAAATGGAAAATATTTTTATGAACTTACAATTTGAACATACTGGAAAAACAGGTAACAGGTTGTAGTTGAGTTTAGGCCATGGTTAACTACTCTGAGAAAATTAATTTTCATCGTGGAAATTTTAGTGCAAGTTTATATTCAGAGAAGGTTATGAAGAGTGGCACTGTAGCAGAAAGGTATGGGCTTTGTTGATAAACCAAGTTCAAGTCTTCTACCATTTTGTGTAGCCTTGGACAAGTTACTTAGCTTTAGTTTCTTCTGTTAGATGGAGATAATTCCTTCCAAGATTTCTGTAAGAACTGATGATACAGTGTTTGCAAAGTGATAGCACAGTGCACAGTCAGGAGTAGACTTTGAATAAATGTCTACTATTGTTAAAATGACTAAATTAAAAAAATATTAATGCTTAGGAAAGACCAGTAAAACATTTAAGTTCTGGGCACTGTTGTAGGCAGTCAGTGTTTTTAGGCCAGTGGTTTTTGAACTTTTTGACTCTTCTGCAACTGAAATAAACTCCATGAAATGCTTTTCCTTCTGATATTCTCTGTTTTGTTTTGTATAAATAAGGTGGCCACTATCTACTAAATTTATTTTGCCTTCTAAAGGATTGCAACTTGAACACTGCTTTAGGTGATTATTATACATAAACTAGAGAATAAATAGCTTAGTTGATTGTGATACTTAGTTATTTAAAAGTTGCCCATACTTAAGGGCAAAATAATTATATCAAAATATTGTTTAATTGAGACATTTTACCATTGTGTTATTTGTTTATGGCAATTAAAATTATCCAGTTGATGGACTTCTTGTAGGATGGGTAAATTCTGTACTGAGTTCCTGTATTGTATGTTTGACTCTTTGTATGAGAGTCTTTTCTTCTGTAAAACGAGCCCTCTCTTGATGAACAGAACACTGTTGCATGTGAATAACTGAAATTTAATCAGATACATGAACTAGGCAACCTAAAGAAAAGGATATTTACCTTTGAGATTATTCGTTTAAAATGTGAGTCATCATCAATACAAGGAAAACAATGTTATTTGATGTTACTAGCACATGCTTTTGTTTCTTGAGCTGTTTTTGTTATTTGTGGAAGTGCGCATCCTTACAGAATGTTTGAGCCATTCACATGTGAGACTGGAAAATACTAAAATGTGCCTGGGCTTGGTTTGGTGAAAATTACTGGTGCTTCAATGCTGTAATCCTCTTAGCTTTAATGTAGCTTGCTAATTTTTGTTTCTGTTGTACCTTGCTTGGAAGTACCAGGAGATTGGGAATGTGAAGTGAAACCATATTTTTAGGCCAAAAAATTTTTTTAATTAAGTGAATTTATAAATTATTATTGACAGTAGAAAGATGAATGACCTAAGGCCAGATTGCTGGTACTCTGGACAGTAGTTTTACATACAGTGCTTTCTATATGTACCTGATTTCACCTGGACCTTATTATGGTTTTGAAAATGATACTAATCATTTTTGATAAGGGAAAAATAAATGTCATTGTAATTTTGGAGTTTGCATATAGGTGTTTTTTCATACTACTGTTAAATAAAAACCAGTCCAGATTTAGGTAAGGAGAGACCTTATTTGAAAGGATTATTGCAATAGGGAAAATGTTCTGACTGCAGGATCTGCAGGCATCTCAAAATAAAACACAGAAAGACTTCTCTCATGGAGAAGGGTAAGCAGTGCTAGCAGGAACTTTGTAGGCATGTGGGCCGTGTGAGTGTGGGTGAGCAGATTGCATTATCAGGATAGTTTAACAGTAATTTTTTATTTCCTGCGGTCAGTTGATGGCTTGGAACAAGCTGTTAAGAGGAAGTTCTGCATCTGCTTGCTTAAATTTAGAGGCTTATAGGAGAGAAGAGCCTGACCAAAATTTGATCAAGCCAAGTCAGAGGATAAGGAAGGGCAATTCTGAGCACTTGGTTAGTCCTGCTGTTGTTTAAAACAAATTTGTCACTCTTAGGGATATGTTTCAGTCAGCTCAGGCTGCTATAACAAAAATATTATGGACTGGGTGACTTATAAACAACAGAAATGTATTTCTTACAGTTCTGGAGGCTGGTAGCCCAACAGCACAGTGCCAGCAATGGTCAGATTCTGGTGAGGACCCTCTTCCAGATTGCAGACGGCTGACTTCTTTGTATCCTCACAGGGCAGAGAAGAGAGAGGAAGCAAGCTCTCTCTGGACTCTCATAAGGGTACTGATCCCATTCATGAGGACTCTACCCTTACGACCTCATCTAATCCTAATTACCTCCCAAAGGCCTGCCTCCTAGCACCATCACATGAGGGGAAGTGAAGGGTTCCAGCATATGAATTTTGGGGGACATAAATATTCAGTCCATAACAGGGTAGAATAAAGTCATTGTAAAGTCGGGCTCATTAGATTTGGCCTGATTATTTATGTGGGCATAGGCATTTTAAGTTTGATTTGATGGAACTTTTTATAAGGGATCTTGGATTGAACTTTTAAAAGCCTCTTGAGACCAAGAAGCCAAGTCAGGTACTCACCGTTGGGTTTTACTTGCAGTACCTGTAGATTTGGGTAAATTCCTGGGGTTCCCCCAAATACCCTGTGGCTTCTGGGCCTGCCTGGAGTTGACCTTGCTTAATATAGGTCTGGGAACTCTGTAAACCAGGTACCAGTCTAGTTTTCCTAAGGAGACTGTAAGCATTGCTCCGTAAAATCAACGACAGCTCTTTAAAAGTGTCTGGTGGTAGTAGATTAAATGAGCATGATTTTCAAATATGACATAGAGCATAACCAGTCAAAGCCTTGGTTACATAATAATGTTTCCAACTAGGAGGACAGACTTTCATTGAATCTATGCAAATAACTATATTGCCATGGAAATAAGACTGCTCTTTCAATAAGAGTTTTGTCTTTGAATTATGGAAGAGTCAGGTAGGGAGAAAAAATAAATGGTTTATTTCTGTTTTCAAAAGCATGGTTTGCTTAAATTGTAAATAAATTATAGATAGCTTAAGAGAAAAGAAAAATGAATTCCTTATATACAGAATATAGGACATTAAAGCATCAGCAATATTTTAAACAAAACCCATAATCATCTTTTATCAATTTATTCAGTCCTGTGTAATTAGTTCTTGTTCTGCTAGGTCTTAAGTTAGCAAGTCTCATGAATCCATCTGCTTCTCCACTACCTTTTGGGAATCCTGACTCGGTCCACTCATACAGTCTCAAAATTATTTAAGTGACGCCACCATAAGCTTATGCACATGAGTGCCTGATATAGTCTTCTTTTAATGGTCCTTTTTTTGGTTGAAGACAAGCACTTGGCCTATAGCTGATTTATAGGCATTTTCAGGGAAGCATCGGAGTAAAGCAAAAAACTATCTGTAGATGACAACTTAAAATGGTGGTGGTAACTTACTATGGTTAATTTTAAAAGTGAAAGAGCTGATGAAAGTTTGTTATAAAAAATAATGCAGTCGATGAGAAAGTTTGGTTGTTTGATGACATGCAAACCAAGATAAAATCAGTCCAGAAAAGTTTTAGACAAAATATCTATAAGCATAATGATTAATCTTATTTTAAAAGACTAGATACTACATCTAATCTATGAGTATAAATTAATATAAACTTTTTAGGATGGAAAACTTAAAGATATGTAATAATCCTGAGATAAAATGTGTAATCAAGTTTAGTTAGAGTATATCAAGAAGTCCTAAACATCTGTGTAATAAAATTCCATAAGTAAGTGATGTAAATCCCCAGTGGAGAACCACTCACTGGCCTACCTAGAATATACTGTATTTAAATTAAAGAAGTCAAGTTGTGACCAAGGTACCATTTTAAAGAAGTATTAAAGAAAAAGAATCAAGATTATAATTGAAGATGCTGTACTATTGTCTTACATCAGACAAAGCAGCACTGGGACTCTTGATAAATTGAAACATATTGTGGACACTGAGGCTATTGATAAATTTCTAGGAACTTCATACAGTTGTTGAAATAATCATATTAACATTTTACCCATGCAGATTTAATCTCGGGAGGGTAAGCATCTCTTCTGATTTGACAGTGCTTCCCATGCAAATCGTAACAGTGATCAGATAAACCAGGTAGTTATTTTTAATACTTTTCTTTTTGCATGGTGAAAGAATTAGTTCTTTGTGAACTTCCAGGGGCCTTTTAGGAAATTTTAAAGGCAGTTGTAGGTGCAAAAGACATCATTCAGTATTTGATTTTGAAAAAGCAGGATGTAGAAAGTTGTCAGGAGGTTTGAACATTCGATTGGGTCAATGAAAAAGAAATACCTGGCAACCTTTTTAGCTGGTGCCAAGAAAAAAATTTTTGAAGTGAACATAGAAAAGAACATGATGATAACGTTAGCTCTTTCAAAAATGGGAAAACTCTTTAAAAAAAATAGTAAGACATGATAAGATCAACACCGAACACAAAATTCTGAAGTGATGCTTCAGAATTTTTGGCTTCTAGGGAGACTGATTATTCAGAAGGCAAAAAAACACCTTTTATAACTTCTTTAAGAGCAGACCAATAACCCAAGAAAATTTTATCATTTAACTAGAAAACCAAATTTTAATTTTGTACAAATATGATGTTTGATACTGAAGTGCTTTTTGACATCCTTACAAATAAACCTGTCAAATACTAGCTGGCTCTGACCATGACAAATGAAATTCTTTTTTTTCCATGAGTTTGTTATAACTTTCTCTGTCCATTCAGGTTTTGTTCTGCATCTTCCTCTTTCTCATTCTGGAACAGTTAGTCATTTTACTTTAGGATTGTTTTCTTTTTCCTTAAAAACACATTCTGCATTTGTTCCTTTCTTTCATTATTTCTCCTAGTACAGTCTCATTTACCTACAAGATTAAAACAATTACAGTAACTACTATTTTACAGAGAAAACTATGAGGTAGATAATTGTGAACGCCTGTCATACACCAACATTTTGTAGTAGACTGACAAAGCTTATGAATATACATCTTACAACTTTTTATAGCCATACACTTCCAGACAGTACAGCTTTTCAATGTGGTAAAAATGAATGTATTCATTAATTGACTCAAATATACATAGCTTCTTGGTACCATAAAAATAAGACATAAAAACCTATATAAACTTGAAATACTTACACTTCAGTGTGTTCTGTTACTTAGAAATGACCTAGATATTTAATGAATAACCATGAACTAACTTAGCATAAGTCTAAGGTTTTAAGATACTGGAAGATTTTGGAAACTATCTTCAAGTTGGCTTATTACAAGACATAATTACTTTTGAAATAAAATTTGTCAGAAAAATGATTCAACTTGTCTAAATACAAATGTAGATACAATGTTAGTTTATTCTATCAGTAAACCTGTAAAAATTTAGGAAGTACATATTCAGGTATGTACTTGAATATACCGAAGATCTGCCTAAATGTATGTTAACTTGGATTCTTAAAACATATGGGTTAGTTTCTATTAAAAAACAAACAGACTTGTGAAAATATAAGAAGTTTAATTTCCTTAACTTCTGGAAATCTTAGGAGTACTTTTATATGAGCACTTACTTATCTTCAAGCTAATCAGAATGAAACTCCTTTAGTTAAGGGATTTTATAGTCTAAAATTATACTTGGCAATACCATCTGGAGGTAGAAAAATATTTTATGTACACCTATAACATACATACACATGTACATATAGAAACATACAAATAAAGAGCTTAATAGCTTCAGTCTGAGTTTCAACTCACTGCTGGTTTGTTTTTAGAAGAGCTAGCTCTGATCCTTCCTTTACCTTTAATTGTTTCTAGCAGATGGGGCATGTTGAGTTTACCTACTCAGTCAGTACGAAGGCTGAAGAGACTTATTTTAAGATTTTCTTTGCCCTGATGTGTAATCTTATGGAGGCTGTGGACTGAATTTTGAGTGAGGAACTGAAGAGAGACCAAGGGCTGTCTGGGTGCCTCTAAAGCTCATTTGAGTGGATAAAAGACCCAGCCTATTTCCAGTTTGTATTTTTAACTTCAGGTCCCTGAGCCCCTAGTGAGTCTGTAGTGGGGAAAATGGAGCCTTAAAGCTCCAGTAACTGCAGGGAGTTGAGAGGTTGGAGTTAGAAGGGAAAGTTGATGGGTGGGTAGAGGGGTGGAGGAGATGAGGGCATTAAAGGAGGCTAGTTGAAGGGTTCATGGACCTGAAGGGAAGACTGAGGGTGGTGAAAAGGAGGAAGGAAGAGAGAGGGTGACGGGAAAGGAGAGGTTTTAGGGAGATCCCGTTGAGATCCTGTTTTCCATGGAGGACATTGAAGTTCTAAATTGTCTTTGGTAAAAATTTTGCCATTTTTGAAGATACTGAATTGAATAGTGCTGTACTGGTGAAGCACTGGGTCAGTGGGAGAAGAAGAGGGAGGGCGCTCAGTAGAGTGAGAATTGCCTATGGAATTAGATAATTAAACCAGACATAAGAATTGAAAGGAGCTGGGAAAGAGTATTCTCTTGTGAGGAGCCAGGAAGTTTCCTTGTGTAATCTCCTCTAGAGAAGTCTGGGAAGATGGAAGTGGCCTCATGGAAGAGCTGGGAATATTCCTGCTCCAAGGTGGTGTGTGATCGACTGCTTTAAGAGCCAATGAAAAAAATTGTTTGCTGGGAAATATCAGAGTAACTTCTTACCGTGTTGCAACAGGTAAGATGTTTGCAGCACTGTTTCAAGAGTTGAACTCAAGGAAAGATCCCTGAATCTGTAAGCTGGAGAGGAGTTTAAATGACTCACAAAGCATCATTATAGAGGTGGTGATGGCGCGGGTCCTTAGGTGAGGTCCAGTCCTCATCCAAGTCATGTCACCATACAAATGTCAAATAAAAATAATCCCTATTTGGCAGGGAGAGACTTTATTTGAAAAGACTTTTATTTGAAAAGACTTTCGCAATAGGAAGAATGCTCTGACCACAAGGTATGCAGGTATCTCAGAATCAGAAACAAAAAGGCTTTACTCATAGGTAGAAGTGAATAGTGCCAACAGGATCTTTGTGAGAGAGTGGGACAAGTGGGTAGAGGTAGCAGATGCCATGACCAGGACAGTTTTAACAGGAGATTTGTGTGTGTGTGTGTGTGTGTGTGTGTGTGTGTGTATGTGTGTATGTATGTGTATGTGTGTATGTATGTATGTGTATGTGGTCAGTTCATGCTCCGAGTGAGTCCTTAATAGAGGATGTTCTGGATTGGCTTGCTTAAGCTTAGAGTTAGCCAAAGTTTAGGGGTCTTGGGGAGGAGGGAAACCTGGCTAAACTTTGGTCAAGCCAAGTCAGTGGGTAAGATGGGCATTGTGTGTGCTTGGCCAGTACTTAATGTAAAATCCTTTTGGGTTTATGACAAGTATGGGTTTGTTTTTTTTTTTGATAAGTGTATTTTTAGATCAGGTTCTGAAAAATTTATTTTAAATACTAGTAAATATGTTTTTCATATTACTGTCATACAGTGAACTGTGCTGGGGATTGGGGATGAAATTAGTTAAAAAGATATGGCTCCGGTTTCCAAGTGGTAGAGATCCTAGTGAAAGAAGGAAATACACTTTCAAAAATGCTAATATCAAATAAGTGGTGAAAACTGTGAGGGTGCAGAGAAAGAAAGCTGAGGCAACTGGAAAGATTCTTGGAATAGATAAGGTTTGAATCTGGCCTTGAAGGACTTTCTTGCTGGGATAATAAGAGAGAAACATGAAGTGGGCAGGAAAGTGAATACACTGTGGTGATGGAGTATGATGTGCTCACAGCTGATGTGTGGAAAACTAATTTGTATGAGGTAGAGACTAAAAGGTAAGTGGAGTCATAAGTAGAAGTCACTCAGTAGAGGCCTGAGGTATGGAGGCTTTTTAATTTTAGACAAAGGAAATAGCTTTTTGAGTTGGACAAAGTAGAAGTATTAGAAGTAGAAAAGGGAAGGGACAGTGTTGAGATCATTTACTATGAAGGTAGTTCAAGCATGAGTTCATGAGGGTCTAGAGTAGGATAGTGGGTGGAAAAGAAGAGGCAGATTTAAGGACATGCTAAAGAAGAATCAACAAGACAGTAATTAGGGGAAAGGGAGGCATCAAAGGTGGCTCCATGGCACACAAGTAGGATTAGGAAAATTGTGTTACCAATGACCTTGAAGGGTTTTTTGGGAGAAAGGTGATAAAATTTAATTTTATGGCTGGTAGAGATGGCCAGCAAGAAGCTGTATGTGCAGAACTGAAGTTCAGGATGGAGATGATAACTTGAATTACCTTAGTAGAGTTGCTTGTTGACCGGATGAACTTGGATAATTTTCTCTTCCGCTGTTATTTGGGGAACAACAGAGAATCTTAAGGATACCTATATTTGGGCAGTGGGAGGAAGCTTTGAAACTAAAAGGCAGATGAAGCATGACCAGAAGAGTAATAGTATAGTAGAAGGAGGACATTCTGCGTAGCTAGGGGTATGGTCAACGTTGAATGCTGCAGAGAGTTCAAGGATAAGGCCTGAGAAAAGGCCAGTTGGATTTGGTCATGAGGATTTGGAGAAAACAGTGTCAGTTGAGTGATGGGTGAGAAGTTAGACTAAGGGAGTTAATAGCTAATGGGTGGTGGTATGACTTGTATTCCAGTATTACAAGATTTTGTGGTTAGGAGAAGTATAATTATTCTCTTGGTGGTAGCAAGGCTAGCGTTATTAAAACAAAATATTTTTGATAGCAGGGACCTGGCAGGAGCCATTGGAAATACAAGAAATAGGGAACAGTTGATACAGCAACGTTGCAGGGAGGAGGTAGGGATACTGAACCAGAAGTATTGCGTTAACCTTAGAAAGGAGGAAGGGCAACTAGTCATTTGAGACTAGAATAAAATAAAGGAGGATGGGTGGGAGATAGATTTTTGAGAAGTTTAAATTAAGATGTTGGGGATGTTGACATTTACCTTGCTTCCTGCTTCACTGAGATTATTTAGTGAGATAATTTGGGATGAAGGATTCAAAGCTTGGAGTTTGTCTTTAGGAAAGTAGAAGAAGTTTAGAAAGCTTACTGGAGAAAGATTGGTAGAAAGTTAATAAAGGAAAATAAGGCTTTCTAAGCACCAGGGAAGGTTCACTAACCTTCAGAGATACAGTGGTTATTTGGGTTTTCTGGGTATTAGGAAGCAGGATTAGCTCTTGGAAATGGAAGATACTGAGTGCATGGCACATGTGCTACAACTCAGGGCAAGTGTGTGTGGATCCAGTGTATGTCTTCAGTAGATTAAAACAGTATTACACCTGGCTCCGTTTCCTAGAGTGGGCTTAGCCTCCCGACCTCCTACATGGGAGAGGTGGTTAAGATGGGATCCTTGCCTGGGTTGTCCTTGCCTCACATTTATTTGTCCACAGTAACCTGGCAGGGGAGATGGCGTAAAGAATGGGGAAAAAAACCGGTATTACAAATCAAATGATATCTTTCATGCATCCTGTGTAATATGTTGCTAAATAGGTATTGGTGACAACATTCTAGAAAATACTTATGTGAAGGATGGTTGGACAGGATGAACTGTGGAATTTCCTTTTAATAGTGTGTAGGTTTATGTACAGTCCTTTAGAAATCTTCAGTTGTAATTAATACTGCTAGCTTAAAAGAAATTTACTTGTTCATACCCCCCCTCCTTTTTTTCTTTTGTACTCATAAGGCTTTTGAGACCTTAAATGACCAGAAAGGTTCTTTGAATTTTGTAGACCAGATATTCAGTAGAAATGTTAATGTTTGACTTGAAAGTCATTAAAGACATTTAGCTGCTACCGAATGCCATGTACAGATTAGGTACAGTTTTCCAGGGAAAGTGCCATAAAGAAAGGTGCCCAATAAATACCAGATTATTACCACTCTTGGATTTTAAATTTTAAATGCTCTGGGGCTATTTCTTAGCCCTATGCAACACTTAGCATTGTACCCTTAACTAATAGAGATCTTTTTTGTGATTTTTATAATTGACCCATAGTATATGAGGGACCCAGTATGAGATAGTGTGGTGAACACTGTGCAGACTGATAAATCAGTGTAGTCTATGAAGGCTTGAAATGAGTTAAAGTGAATCTGAGGGAAATTTACTAATTTGCTAACAGTTGCAGTAGGTACACAGAACAAGCAGAAAGGATTCTTGGTCACTTTTTTAAAAAGCTATCTGTCCATTTGTTTTTGATGAGGAAAGTTAGATTTCAGCTAGTTGGAAGGAAAGTTCATCTTGTACTTACAGATGAAAATGGTGGACTACATAACTCGATTTGTCAGACATAATCCATAAACTGTCTTGAACCTCATTTTTTTCTTTACACGTTTTTGAGCACCTTAATCTTTTGAAATTTAATTAATTTCTTAAGGAGGAAGTGGTTACTTTTCAGTGGTACTTGGTCTGGGCTTTGGATGATGCAGTTTTAGACCGTCAGTAAGTAGTCGTGAGAGAAGATCATAGATCATTGCATTGTATCTGTGGTCTTATTTTTGCTGCCTTATTTGTGTTTTTCATCTCAAACTTTAGATCTGTCCTATCCATACAACCACTTGTCTACTTTAAATGAATTAAGGTTAAATAAAATTAAAAATTTAATTTCTTAGTCATACTAGCCGTGTTTGAAGTGCTCTATAGCCACATGTGACCACTGGCTATTTGTATTCACAGTGAAGAGAACATTTCTATCATCACAGAAAGTTCTTTTGGATAGTGGTACTCTAGATTTTTAATTACTGTTGATATCAGGAAAATAAATGTCAGAAGCTTGAAATAAATACTTAAAAAACTCCTCAATACATGGGATTTATACTGCTTCAGTCCTAACAGCTTCAGCTTTCTCATAGTTAAATATCATTCCTTTAGGATAGGCTTTATATTTAGTTTCATTCTAATAATATAAAACAGAATATTCATTCTAATAATATAAAACAGAATAAAAATGGTTGTATTAAGAACCATCTCTTCCAGACTGTTTATTCAGCAATTTTATGAAGGTATAATTGATGGTACAATAAAGCAATAATTGATGATACAATAATGTGTACATATGTAAAGTTTAAAATTTAATAAGTTTTGACATACACACTTCTGGAGCCATCACCACAGTCAATATAATACAGAAGTTTCCTGATGCCTCGTTATGATCACTCCCTCCTTTTCTTTTCCACCCTCTCTCGCCGCTTCCAGACAACAACTGATCTACTTTTTGTCACAGTAGATTACCTAAATTTTCTTAAGTTTTAAATAAATGGAGTCATGTAATATATACTCTTCATTTCTGTCTGACTTCTTTCACTCTGCATAACTATTTTGAGATTCACCTGAGTTACATGTACAAATAGTTCATTACTATTTATTGTATTGTTTTATCACAGTTTGTTTATCAATTAGTCTGTTGATGACATTTGGATTGGTTCCAGTTTGGATTATTACAGATAAGCTGCTATGTACATTTATGCACAGGTCTTTGTATTGACATATACTTTAATTTCTCTCGAGTACTTATCTAGGCATGGGATGGCTGGATCATATAGTAGGTTGTATTTTTAACCTTTTAAAAAACTGCCAAACTGCTTTCCAAAGTGACCGCACCATTTTACATTCCCCCCAGTGGAGTATGAGTGGTCCAGCAGCTCCATATACTTGCCAGTTCTTGAATGGCGAAGCTTTTAAATTTTATCTGACAGACTATTTTAACAAGAAAAGACTGTCCTGGTAGAATTAATTCCCCATCTTGCAGCTCTTTTGTATTTAAAATGCTGCAAGAACAATATTTTGTGTTTTGCAGTTTTCTGTACATTTATTTACTCTTTATTTTTGATGGTATTTACTCCCTAATGCTGATTTGAAACTCAGTTTGTAGGAACCAATACATTTTCTTCTTTTTGACTTACATATTTTTCTTTTTTTTGATCTAGCGGCCCCTTTGTTGCTTTATGCAAACAGAAGGGATTTACGATTGGTTGATGCTTCAAATGGCAAAGAGAATGCTACGATTGTAGTTGGAGGCTTGGAGGATGCAGCTGCGGTGGACTTTGTGTTTAGTCATGGCTTGATATACTGGAGTGATGTCAGCGAAGAAGCCATTAAACGAACAGAGTTCAACAAAACTGAGAGTGTACAGAATGTTGTTGTTTCTGGATTACTGTCCCCTGATGGGCTGGCATGTGATTGGCTTGGAGAAAAATTATACTGGACAGATTCTGAAACTAACCGTATTGAAGTCTCTAATTTAGATGGATCTTTACGAAAAGTTTTATTTTGGCAAGAATTGGATCAACCCAGAGCTATTGCCTTAGATCCTTCAAGTGGGTAAGTTTTGTGTAATATACAAAGCTTATTGTATCTCCTTTTGCTGGCTGGTTTCTCTCCATTAGCACAGATACCCCTTACCTCTAAGAGAAAAGAAACATCAGATGCCAATTTTATATGCTTTGGGTTTCTTTGTCAAGTGTACCTGAATATGGGAAGTTATGTTGTGTTCTTAAAGTAAAGTGTTTCTGTAAATAGTTTTGTGTTTCTCATAGCAGTTATGGGATAGCCATACTTATGGTTCTTGGTTTTTCTCTGCATTTATTTTTCATAATTATGAGAGGATAATCAGAAGGCAGAGAAGAAGGAATGATAATAAGAGTAGTATTTGATAGCTCAGGATGATATAAAAAATGTCTGAATCTTACAACTTTTATTATAATCAGGATTATTTTATACTACTACTATCTTATGTTAAGTTCTGAGGTATTATTTAATATATAAATGTTGAGTGAAAAATAAAAAGTTAATAAATGACTCATTTCTCGTTAGCTAAACATGTATTTGCTGTAAAAGTTTATTTTCTAATGAGAAGAGAAACTTTAAACTATGGGCAAGCCTTATTATAAAATGTGAGCTCTGTCCCCACATGCTTCTCTGTTACTGTCTTTTAGTCCTGCCATATACCATTCCTTGATATTTCTCTGCTGAGTATGTTGTCATGCCAAAGTTGGTCATGACTAGCTATAAATAGTGAAACATGAACCTGAAATGAGTTACTAATAATTGGTTAAACATCTAAAGGTAAATAATCTGTGAATAACTGTTTTAATACTTCGTTTTCTTTGACTTACAAGTATATTGGAATCTGCTTTAAAATTCATTTATAGAAGGGAGTAGATTAATACTATGTAATAAATTAAAATTGTGGAAAATGAAACAAAGTTTTATATGTGCTCCTTTGTCTTGATATCAGTCCTTATTGGTGACAAAGATTAAAGAAGATGTAGGAAAATGAAAACATTTGTCTAATTGCAAAAAGTAATATGGACAGTGGTATAGCAAAATTTTAGGGTGAGACATTCTGGAAAACACATATATATATATATATACACTTTATACAATATATACAAAATGTGTTTTTAGAGGGGCATTAAGAGGTATCTGCTGTAGTCAGAAGGTCTCTTAATAAAGCATCAGAAAATATACTGGCTCTGGTGGTAGGAAAAAGGATTGAATGTCCCAAGGAGGCAGTCACAGATGTTGGATGTACGGTAAACTGCTGATTGAAGAATTTGATTGTTGAGAACTTGCAAGATATTTTTGAGAAATGGAATCTGTTTTGCCAACAAAGTTCGTTAAGTCTCAGTGTTGCAATGCTTCTGAGGTTACTGCTTTGTAGAACACACAGGATTTTGGTACTTTCAGTGGTTATTAGGGAGTGAAAAGATAAATAGTTCTTTTTTTCTTTTTTCCCTTTTGACAAATTCAGTCTTAACTCTTAAGGGTGATGATGGGAATTTACCCAAATATCTATTAAATTGTTAATATGTTCAGAGCTTTGCTTTTTGTATTCTTGGGGAGGGAGGGGAATATCTTTAAGGATATACTATCTATTTAAGGCCAGAAGACATGGGAGAGAGAACCTTTCCTTCAAAGCATGTTTATTTGCATTATGTTGTATGTGTGTGGAGAGGGGAAGCGTGTTAAAGGAATTAGAAAGGCTACAAGAGCTCTTAAGGAAGCTCGGTGGATAAAACAGCTTGATTACCACAATCTGGAGCAGCATCTTGATTATATCCATAAGGGATAGTGACTATGTGATAGTACAGAGTCAGGGGAGCTGAATTTATAGACAAGTCTTGACCATTCAGAATCTCATAATTTAATGAGTGAATGAATCATTCTCATTTTGCCCCCTAAAACTGTGAGCTTTACTTTTGGGTGGCAGGTCCGATAAGCATCTTAGGAAATAAGTTTGCCATGTGATTAAAAAATACATTATGGTTTCCGTGGCTTCAATTTACCTATGACATTTAAGGTGAGAATTTGCCAGACTCAGCTGATAAAGGATATTACTGGAAGAATCAATAATAATGTGCTTTGAAGGTAGAAAGTTGTGTTACTTAAGCTTCTAAGGGATGTTCAGTGAAGAACAAGTATGTTTTTCCTGAGGCCTAATAGGGGTTTGGTCAAACACTTAATGAAATACCTTTCATTATTTTGATATCTGGCTAGTGTTGAGTGTGTGTGTGCGCGCTCGTGCGTTGTGTGTGTAAATCTCTTTTTTCCTCCTTTAACAATTCTAAAATTTATTTTAATTTTTGGAAGGTTATTTTGTATCATGTCTATTTTTAAAAATTATGCAACTGGAAGTAAATAGAATGCAGCCAAATGGTATGCATTTGGTAATTAGCATGATGGAGTATATTTAAAATTTTATTTTAAAGTCATGGATTAAAATATATGTTTTATCAAACAGTTTTTCGGTTTTGATCTTAGATTTGTGTTTAATGGAAAAGTAATTTTGGATTGAGTGTATCACTTATCAAACAGAAGAGATGATTTCCAGATTTATTTTTTGGGGGAAAAACGAAGTTTGCGTTCCAGAGAAAGTACATGGAAACAGTGCTGAGGAAAAAGGTGGCTTTATCAGAGTTCCAGGATATCCTGGGTTATGAGGTTTGGAAGAGCTGACGGAGCTCTCTCCCTTCAGCTTAAGTGAAAGGAAAGCTACTGAATGAGTGGTATTGTTTGAGCCCTGGGAACTAGCGCAGACATCTGTGCTTTCGGATGTATGGGGTTCTTTGTGCAATCAGTGCACTTAGCCTAGGCTGAGGGAAGATTTTTATTTCCCTCCCTAAATTTGGCCTCTATTAGTCTGAGATTTTTTTTTCTCTCTTTTGAGTGACTGGCAGTGTAGAATTCAGAATGAGTAACAGGGAAATGTGTATATGGAAATTGTTCCAGAAATGAACAACCACAGAACAAAAGGCAGTGTCCTTACTTTGTAGTGAGAGGTGATTCCTCTGTGGCCGCTCATAGAGGTGTTCCTTAATCTGTTCTTCAGTGGCTGACTGTACTGACTTTAGTGATGGCGAGGCCTGCTGTTTCAGGTGCAGATAAAGCAGTTCTAAAGGTTGTTTGTTAAGGATCTGTTTGTATTCCAGATCATTTTGAATATTTTTTAAAAAGTTAAACTTTAGTGAATTCAGACTGAACTGAATTCATACTGAACAGCTTTGAAAGATACATATTTTAAAAATACATTTTTATCATTGTTAAGAATAATACTAACAACACTGAAAGTTCTGCTTTAAAAGTGCTTGCAGACCTAGTTTAGAAAAAAAAGAATGATTTATAATTTCCTATCAATTATATACATACAATTCTCATATCTTGAGTATGTTTAAAAGTATTTTCTACACTGGTATATCCCAAATGACTAAAATAGTTCCTGCTACATAGTAGGTGTGCAGTAAATATTTTCTGAATGACAGGGCCTTCTATTTTCTTTTATAATCCTATAAATTGTCCTTGATAGGAACATTGGCCTTCTGAGCAGATGCAAATTTTAGCATGGTCTTGTGCATTCTAAATCAATATGGTTTTGATTGCAATTGGTTTGTTAAAACATAATTACTATTTTTAGTCTCTTCATTAGAAGTTATCAAGATCATATTTTATAAAAATATACTCAGTAGAGTTTGTTTTATGTCACATCTACCTCTGTTATTTACCAAGCAGGTTACTTTATTTTCTTTGGACCTCAGTTTCCTCATTTCTATAATGAGTTCCTTACAGTTTTGACATTAAGTTTTAAAAGTGAGACATTTAAAGAAAGTACTCTACATACCTACATTAAAAATTTTAAATTACACATTCAGGTCTAGTTTAGGTACGCTACAGTTAGAACTGTGTTTCTGCACAACAGACTCTTAAAATTTTGCTTCTGCTGCCCTTGTATATGTCATCACACTTGACCTCCTTTTTTAAGGCTATTTCACCCCTAAAACCAGTGGAAACCTTTTTTCTAGTTCTCCTTGATGTGAACTGAGAAATACTTGAAAATGTCAAAGAATTCATTTTACATGAAGAATGGAAAATGTAGCCTGTTACTTTTAGGCAGATTATATAGATAGATTCAGATATGTTTGGGGGTAGATTTTTTTTTTGAGATTATCTAAAAATTAAGAGTGTGTTGGAAAAGCCACTAATCCAGGAAATCTGGATTATAGTTTTACCTTTACTAGCCTCTGGGATAGGAATGAAGGCCCTTGGAAGAGACAACTTTTTTTAAAGAATAAATACCTGTGTGTATATATTTATATATATTCTCAAATGTTAGTGTCGGGCTTTTCTCTTTTCTTAAAAATACCTTAAACCTCATCCAGTTTTTAATTCTTTATATCTAGTGATATCCATCACATCACAAATTGAGTTTTGATTATGTGGTCTAATATTTTTATGTTTCTTTTATCCAGGCCCACTTCTATTGAAGGAATACTGAAAAGGGAAATATTTGCAGTATGACTAAATGACTTTATGTAGCCCAGTCTCTTAATAGCTTTACCTTTTTAATAAAAGCTTTCCTTGCTTGCAACATTGACCTTTTAATTCATCCTTAGCAGGAAGAAGAATGGGATTTTATGAGAGTAAAGAATAGAATACCTTTAACTGAGTATCAGCCCTGCATTTTGGGGAGTTTATATACCCTTGCTATATTCCAGTGTGATTGGCTCTTCAGAAATTATAGCAGATTTGTTTGACCACACCTAGTATTTATGTCATTGAGCCTTTAAGATTTTGGAAAGAGGAGTTTGTGATAGCTAATTTGTGAAGTAGGAATAAAAAGATTGCCTTTAGTTTTTTTTTTTTTTTTTGCAGCATTTGTTATGGATACCAAGTTCTTTTTAGGAATTTTTCTCTCAAAGTCTTAAAACTTTGTGATTTTTATACTGTTGGTTTTCCTACCACTTGGACCATGCTTTTCCTTTCTTCATTAACTCTTAAAGTTTGAAAGTGCATCATTCTCTTTATTCTTTCCCTAGATCATATCCATTTCCATCACTTTTGCATCAAAGCGAATAGCCAGTCATCCTAAAGCTCCATATTGTAAAGCACTGGTCCTATCGTGAAAGATCTTGCTCTGAACTGTCAGTAACTTACAGTTTTGAAAGAGGTCCTGATAAATTGGGAAAGCCTATTTTCTGCTCATTAAATCCTGGGACTGGTTGGGAATTTTAAGGATCTTCTAGCTAACAAATTTACTATCTAGAATATAATACTACAGAAATACTGTCAGTAGATTCAAAATACTGTCTTCCAGATTTATTTAGGTAATTTCTTTCCCACCCATTGCAATGTGGCATTTATAATATATTTATTACTGTTTGTATTCCATTTTTAATATCCCCCCATATCCTGGTTGATTTTAATTCCTAATTTATTTTGGGGTTATGTGAAATAATTGATTTCTAAGAGTTAGAGATGACACAAAAAGTTACACTTAGAGTAGTGTCCTTCCTTCCTATCCTTCTGCCTTCGTCCCATTTCCCCTTTCCAGCCTGTTCCCATTTATCCTCTGGAGATATCTTACCGTCTTTTATTTCTGGTTTTTATCTTATTGAATTCGTTTTTCCACAAATGAGCTACATAAATATATTTTCTTATAGTCCCTTTTTTTCTTACACGGAAGAGGAACATATTAAAGATGCTCTTTTGCACTTTCTTTTTTTACTTCACATCCTGAATATCATTCCATATCATTGCATAGAGATTTTTCTCAGTCTTTTTTTTGTGTGTGTGACTGCATAGTATTCCATTGTGTGAATATGCCTCATGCCATAGTTTATTCAGCCACTCTCCTGTGTTTAGAACTTTAGGCTATTTTGTTAGCTGAAGTTTTTAAAGCAAATCCACACAGTAATATCTCACTTGTGAATAGTTCATTTTGCATCTCTGAAAAGTCGACATTGTCTTCCCAAACCATAGTACCATTGTCTTCCACACACAAGAAATGAACATGTCTTTAATACTAAAATTATTTGGTTTATATTCTAATATCTAATAATCTCAGAAATGCCATTTTATAGTTGGTGTGGAATTAGGATCTAAAACAAGATTCACAGGTTGCATTTCATTATGCCTCCTAGGTTTCTCTAGAGCATTCCCTCCTTTTTTCCCTCTCCCTTTTGACTTATTGAAAAGATTCTACAGTAGTCCTATAGAATATTCCAGATTTTGGTTTTTTTAAAGAGATTCTTCTGTTGTTTGACTTTTATCTCTTTATGTTTCTTGTAAAATGAAATTTATAATAGAAGACTTGGTTAACAAGTTCAATGTTTTGGCACAAATGCTTCGTAGATAGTACTGAGTACTTTGTATTCATCACATCAGAATGTACGTAATGTCTTGTCCTACTTGTAGTGATGCTAAGATTGTTCAGTAAATTCATATGGGGAAAGGTAATATTTTTATTAGAATGTCGAGCTTTTCCTCCTCCTATAGTCTTCAAGTAATTAGTATCCTTTTACACCCATGCCAGTATCTAGTTTCTCATCCATTTATTGTTTTATCATCCACTGAGATCATTTTATATGTTGTTTCATCAGGGATGTCTGTTATTGTTTTGTGATGTATTGTGTCATGTGTTTAATTTTTTTATATGTGTTAATCATTTTAAGTATTTAGAATCTTTATCGGATTGTTCAGTTGTCTGAAGTTCTTGGAAATCCAATTCTTTTCTTTGTTATATTTCCTGATTCTTGCTTAAAGTGAACTGTTTTCCCTAGGGGTTTTATAATTTTGGATTGTGAGCACATCTTCAGAGGGGTTATCTTTGAGAATTGTGAGTAACTTCGTGGAAGTGGCGGGACATGGTCTTAACTTTTCCAGGGAGCTTTTGGTTTGCTTTTGGCAAGCACCCTAGAGGTGTATCCAGGGACCACTTTATCTTTTATTTTTAAATTCAGGTATAGCTTATACATAGTAAAATGCACAGACTTTGTTGCAGTTTTGACGTATGTGTAGACTTATGTTATTCTGTTCAGAGATCATTTTTCATATTTAATTTATGGAGTTAGGAGTTCTGTACAGTGTAGATATAAGAAATTCAAACTCTAAACCTATGTGAGGATATTTTCTGGTTACAAAGTCTGTGGTGATTTTTCCCAGCTTTTCAGAGTCTAGGCCAAAGCAGAAAAAAGCTGCTTTGCCTCCCTCTGCCAATGGAAGATTCTCCTACTTCATTGTTTCCTGAGAGTCTTTGTGCAGAAGTCTCCTGACGGTGCTTCCTGTGTGTCAGGGCCTTATCTTTTTCCCTGCTTTGCCATTGAAATGGAAGTTCCTTAGTTTCTCAGATGAGTATATCCTTCAGGGTTGCTATAGCATCAGGCACTTACTGGTTTTTAATTCCTTATTAATTTTTGGCTCTCTAGAGATTTCCCCTACTTTCATGATACCTTAGCTGTACGTTTAAAGGAGTGTTTATACATTTTTATTTTGTGTGTATGTATGTCTCAGTCCATTTGGGCTGCGATTACAGTACACCACAGACTGAATGGCTTATAATAACATAAATTTATTGCTTTCAGTTCTGGAGGCTGGGAGGTGCTAGTATGGTCTGCTTCCGGTGAGGGTCCTCTTCCTGGTTCGTGCACCTTCTTGCTGAGTCCTCACGTGGTGGAAGGGCCTGGGGGTCTCTCGGGAGCCTCTTTTATGAGGCACTTAATCTCGTTCATGACAGCTCTGCCCTTATGACTAAGCCCCTCCCAGAGGCCCCACATTCTAATACTGTCATCTTTGAGAGTTAGGATTTCAACAGAAGAATTTTGAGGAGGCACACACATTCAGACCATAGCAATGTATAAATCAAATAAAAAGACTAACTGGTGGTCTGAGGTGTTTTGTAAAAGGAGAGTTTTCTGGTTGTGACCAAATTACCAGAAATAGAAATTCTAACTTCTATGTTTTTAAATATTGCCTTTTCTTATTGAGGATATTATGTGGATGATATGTGGAAAGTTGGGCATTATTCATACTTACTAATATGCGTACTAATAACTTCTTTTAATTATGGGTAGTATTATATAAGTAACTTCAAAGATCATGAAGTCATTTATGACCTACTATAGATCTGGTTCACTTAGTTTTTATGACTCAATTCTAAATGTTGTCTTAATTGGCCACCTTTGTATGTAATTACATCTTGTAAAAGGTGAAAATTTATCCCTTCAGTTTAGATTTATTGAAACCCAACATTTCTGAGTATTTTTGTTAGGGCAAACTGGATTCAGATTGCATACACATACTAGACTAGGAGTTTGTGAATATTTTGGAAAATTTACTGTTTTATCCTTACCTAATCGTGGAAATTACATGCTTTGGATTGTAATAAACTTGTATAGCATGACTGATTTGTATAAAATCTAGTCTCATTGACAGTTGGGATGTTTTTACTTTATTGACATAAAAAGTTTTGATGTCTTGAAAACTTCAGTGTTTTCTTTAATTATTTCCTAATTACAGTGAAGCCTATCTTCTACCCTTCACTCCATTTAAAAATTATTTTCCAGAAAACATTGCAGATGGATATCAGGCCAGATACAGTAATAAAATTATGTTTGTATGGAAACTGTTGTACAGCATATAACAACCTGGTACTGATTTTCACAGTTTTTGATGAATAACAGATGTGCATACTCTGGCAAAATGGAGCTGTAACCACATATATTTAATTCTTTAGTATCAAGTAAATATGTTTATCTTCTCTTAATTCAAAACCAAAATAGAACCCATTGAAGCCAAAATAAATTAGAGGCCAAATAGACTACATAAATTGGGGAGTTAGTAATAATTGTTGCTGAAGAGAGATTTCTCCTGTGTAAGTCTGTAACCTGGCTTTTGAGACCACCATGGGAGATATTTGTTAAAAACCTTTGCATTTCCTAAAGGTACTTTAGGTATCCTTTTGACTTTTAAATACGATGCTGATAAAGTGTTTGCAGAATATATTACACAACTACTTGAATTTAACAACTTTGTTAAGTACTTTCAGGTAACCATAGGTTACTAAACTAGCTTAGCTGCCCAAACAAGAACAAAACAACTAATCCAAACCAAACCTACTCTTTAATATGTGCACCCCAGTTATTTTTTATTTTTGGAAAGAGTCCAGAATAAAATGATATAATCAAAGGAGTTTACCTCATAGTCTAATTTTTAGGCAGCTGGGTTAAGGGGGAGGTTTTCAAGCCTCAGTGTCAAATATTCGTCATTCTAATAATAGAAAATGTTTATGTCATATCCTAGCAGACAATCTGGAGAATGTTTTTTTTCCCCTTAGGAATTGTCTTTTTCTCTGCATCCTGAAATCTCTGTTCTGCTAGCAGTCTTGGTGTTTCCCATTCTACTAGCTGATCTTTAAATAAAAAGTTTACACTTACCTCTTATTGGCTGTTCCCTCCCCTCCCCTCCCCTTCCCTTGCCTTCCCTCTTTAAAGATTAACTCTGTCTTGAAAGTAGTAGCCCCTAAATACTGTTCTTTATTAATCTAACATCCTACTCATTGAAACTTTTAGTGGATGCTCTATAGCATATCCAGGTTCCTTTATATTATCTTACGCAGCTTGACAGTTACAGCCAGTCTCTATATTTGCTTTGTATATTTTGGTGCTTGAAATGACCTTCCCTTACCTCTCCAATGCAGTTATAACTCTGGATGACTTATCTGACATTCATTGCCCCCATGACGCTTTCTGTTGGCACCTCTACTCTAGCTGTGTAAAGCTTTTGGAAATTTTGAAGTCATAGAGTTATTTTGAAAAATGACAAAAACCTCCAAAGGATCCAGTTTTGTTTTTAAATGATATGATACTGATTGATGTGAAAAATTGGAAAATTAAAAAAGTTTCTTGGGAATTTTAAAAGCTCTTTTGTAAACTTTACTAAAAATTTTTCTAGGTCACATAATCTCTTTCTGATACACAGACTGAACCTTTCATTTCTTCCAGTGCCTAGAGCAGCAGAGTCTGTTGCATTTGTAGAGATATCATTTATTTGTGCCGTGTCTGGATTACATACATTTGAGGGCAGAGCGTGCTAGTCCTGTCTTGCACTTCACTTGTACTAAGAGATATAAATGTCAGAACTCAACTTTGTCCCCTCACCTGGCTCAAATAAAACTCCTAGGTAATCAAACTCAAAATACAGACAGAGTGCTTTGTCTGATTTTGGAGGACAAATCCCAGTGGATGTTTTCTTTCCTTTCTCCAGGGTTTTTCTCCTCCTGGCATGCTGAATGATAAGTTTGGGTTTGCAAAATGGAACTCCCAGTGAGATGAGCTACCACTGTTCTCCAACATCACATCCCTGTATAACAGTCCTAAACAGGGTTCAGTAGCTTCCTTTCCTTTTGAATCAGCTCCATTGCTTTGTCCTTCAGTGCAGGAAATGCTTCTTCCTGCACTCCCTGGAGAAGGGCAAAGTCTCATAAAGCAGATTCTGAGCCTGAAACCTAGAAAAGACTGTACTGTGACCATTGCAGAGAGGACACAGGCAAAGAGCTTCGTTCTGCTGAAAGGTTATTGCATTGACTGGAGGCATTTTAGGAATAACGTTTAATCTCTTTTCAGTCTCTGTTTCTTATTGCTTCCTTTGAAATACATCATTTAGCTGCCTTTGGGGAAATGTGCCACATGAGGATTTGGTACCAATCTTGACACTAAAAATGAGTGCCAGGTTTTCTAGAACAGCAAACTGAAGCAAAAAGGGCTTTGCCTTTTTTTGAAAAAATAGACTATTTTTAGAGCAGTTTTAGGTTCACAGCAAAATTGAGTGTGACAAAAATATTCCTAATTCCCTCCTTCTGTACCTTGTTTTATTGCTGTCATTTGTTTCACTTGTACATAAGCTACAATTATCAAATACATTGTTGCTATTGTTATTTTGAACAAATTGCTGTCTATTAGATAAATTAAGAATAAGAAAATAAAAGGTTTTATTTGAAATTCAGTTTTCCTTCTCTAATACTCTCCCTTTCTTTAATGGAGATCTGATTTTCTTACCTGTATCATTTTACTTCTTTTTGAAGAACTTCTTTTCTTGCAGGGTTTATAGGTGTAAATTCCCTAAATTTTTGTTTGTTTATTTATTCTTCATTTTTGAAGGATAATTTTTCCAGGTACAGAATTCTAGATTGGTAGGTTTTTCCCTCTCAGCTCTTCAGATATTTGACTTCCTGCTTGCTGTTTTCTGAGCTGCTTAGATTGATTTGATATCTGTTACTAATCTGGAGAAATTCTAACTTACTGGAATATTCGTTAAATTAGAATATGCTTGAAATAGTCCTTTCTCCTCTTCGTTTCCTTTTGATATTCCCACTACACATGTCGTGTACTTTTTGTAGTTGTCTCGCAGTTCTTGGGACATTCTGTTCCATTTTTTCCCCCCAGTCTTTTTTCTCTTTACTTTTCAGTTTGGAAGTTTCTGAGGACATTTCCTAAAACCAGACATTCTTTCCTCAGCTGTGTCCAGTCTTCTAATGAGCCCATTAAAGGCATTGGTTTCTGTTACAGTATTTTTTATCTCCAGCATTTCTTTTTGGTTCCTTCTGAGTTTCCATCTTTCCGGTTATATTACCCAATTATTCTTGCACGTTGCCTGTCTTCTCCTTTTGAGTCCTTAGCATATTAATCATGGCTGTTTTAAATTCCTGGTCTGATAATTCCAACAACCTTCCATATCTAAATTGGTTCTGATGCTTCTTCTGTCTCTTCAAACTTTATTCTTCTTTTAGTAAGCCTTGTAATTTTTTGTTGAAAGCTAAACATTATATACTGAGGAAAAGGAACTGTGGTAGATAGGTCTTTAGTAGTGTTGGGAGAGGGAAAGTTCTGTGATTCTGTGATTAAGTCTCAGTCTTTGAGTGAGACTGTGTTCCTGGGCTGAGAGCTTCACAAATGCCTTTCAGTTTTATCTCCCTTTTAGATGGGGCAGGATGGTTAGAGGGGGCTGGAGCTGGCTATTTCCCTTCCTTCAGGTCTGTTAGCCTCTGATAAAGCTCTGGTAAAGTAGTTTCTCTTGAGGGAGAATTTTCTGAAAGTTTTCTTTGTGAAGATAAATAGAATACTCTGATCCAGTTCAAAAATGGTTACTTTTTTCCTTCCCCTTGCTGAAAGCATGAGGGAATTTTTCTTTTATCTTGACTGTGAGGACCTGTTAGAGTTCCTGGAGGGAAAACTCACAGCAGTGTGAGGGCCAGCTCGTGATTCTCTTTGGAGCTTTTAACTTTGAGATTTGTCCACACTGAGCCTCCAGCAGTTCATCAGTTACGTGTAGATTTTACTGCCCTGGTACTGGTTCCCACGAAGATTTCTGCTCTGGTAAATTATGATTTATCTGCCTGTTTGCCCCTCCAATTTTTGGATCAGCGGCTTGTTCTGTGACACTACTCTGATGCACCTAAGAAGAACTGTCGATTTTTTTTTCCAGTTTGGTCAGGTTTTTGTTTGTTGTTAGGATGGTGTGATAACTTTTAAGCTTATTAAATATTGGACTGGAAAATGAAATCAAGGCTTTACTTTTTCACATTAAAAATCCAAATACATGAGGCTTAAGTAAAGAACAATATGGTATTTATTAACTAGAAGGATCTTATATAATGTAATCTGGAATCTTAATTTTGATACATGCGTTCCAGGCATATTCGGAGGTTTTAATTTGGTTTGGGACAAGCATCCAGGGAACAGAACCTGTGTTCTGTTTTATCTTATTTATATCCTCAGTCTCTGTCTAGTTCCCTAGGCCGTTGGTATTGGATCTAATAATACTTTAATATATTTTAATAAACTGTTTATATACATTAAACAGATACTGTTTAGACTAGACTGACTTTGTTTAAGAATCCTTAAAGTGAGACTGAACTAAATAAGTGAATCCACATCATCTCAGTTTATATATGGGAAGACTGAAGTGGAAGTGAAAGCAGTAAGATGAATTTATAACTGTCTTTTAAGTTTTCATTAATTTATTAACAATACAGGCTTAAGTGAAACTCTCAGCTTGGTTGTAAAATAAGATATGAAATCTGTTCTCTTATAACTGTAACATTTTTCCTTTGAAGTCTAATCATGAGCAGACAACTATTGTAATCTGAAAGTTTTCTGAAATGAGTCTCATTAGACTGAAAAAAGTGATGTGTGCATGAAGATAAGTCTTCAAATGTGTAGACTCTACTCTGTTTAGTAGAATTAAAGAGGACTTTGGAAATGTGTATGTTTGCCTGAAGAATGAGTGGTAAAATTGTAAGCTTCTATATAGAAGGTGAGAAGCATCGTAAAAAAGCACACTGTAAATTTATCAGACCCCTTAGAACTCTGCAGCAGAAAATGAACCTTAATCTATGCAAATTAAAAAAAAAAACAAACAAAACATGTAGGTGGTTGGAGGATCCCAGGAGGGAATGCAGACCGAGACAAAAAAAACCTTATTCTATTAGAAGCGTATGAAAAAAATCTCACTGAGTAGAGTGGGGAGAGGAAAGATGCTGACCTAAGTAACTTTGGAATGCATGGAACCTGTCAGACTAAGGGCAAAAGGAACTGCACGTAAGTAGTGTACTTGAATTGATAATATTGCTTCCCTAGAGGAATAGTTAACAATTTTGATTCTATATTAGAATTCAACAATTAAGTAAAACAGATGGTAGGTGGTGGATACCAGGTTTCTCACAGTTGGATGAGAAGTTACAGACAATAGGAGGCTACAGTGATCCATGTGGGAGTGGATTGGAATTGGAGACATTAGTGTGAGCTCATGTTTAACTTAATGCAGATATAAGTAACACAGATATAATCTCAGGTAAGTTTAGTTCATCAACCTCAGAGCAATCAAAAATAGATATTTCAACCATGGAATTAATAATTTTTTATAACTAAGGTAGGAGTAGTAGAAAAGGTGATTAGTAGTAGAAAAGTTTTGAATGAAATAATTGGGGAAGTATTTCTTTAAAACCTTGGAACAGCTTTGTAATTTTTATAGCTTAGCTAATGAATGGCATGAGACCACATTTTTTGAGACAATGATTTAAAACTATTTTATCTTGGTGTTGGACTGTGTCAGCCATAATTTTGGGTTCAGAAAATAGAGTCATAATATGATTGAGATTTAATTGATGGTTTTTCCAAATTGATCTAGGAGCATTTTGCCAAATGGTTTATAGATTTATCCTAGAAATACTGCTTAGTGTTTTCTAGCGTTGTGTGTACTACTTCTGCTACTGTGTATTTACCGTGTATTTTCTGATGTTACAAAGACACATCTATAAAGAAAGATAATACTTTGGTTTTATTCTCTCATTACAACACAGATTCTGATTTAGTAGTTCTAGGGTGGAGCCTGAAATTTTATTGAGGCTATTGGTCAATGTATCATGTTCACAAGGCATTTGTGCAAGGGGTGGTCAAATGTTTTCTATAAAGCCCAGTTAGTATTTCAGTCTTTGTGGGCCATCTGTAGTCACTGTTACATCTTTCTCTTTCTTTCTTTCTTTCTCTCTTTTTTTTTAAATAACCCTGTAAAATGTAAAAACCATTCTTACTTAATGGGGTCATACAATAGTAAGGCATGGATCATATCTGACCCCGAGCCATAGTTTGCCTACTTCTGTTTTAGAGAAAGAATGTATGCATGTAGCTGTTGATAGAAACAAATATTCTAGAATTGGGATCTGTCAAGACTTTTCAGCATTTCAGATGATCATATGATTTTTCTTTGACCTGTTAATGAGGTGAATTATTGCTGATGGGTCAGAAACTTTTTGTTGTTGTTTACAAAAGCTTATTTTTCTTATTTTAATTGAGGTATAATTTTACCTACAGTAAAATCCACCCTTTTTAGTGTATAGTTTAAGAATTTTGACAAATGCATACAGTTCTGTGCTGACAAAGATGAACAAAGCTAGACCCCAGTTAAAATGGTAAGGATAGTTTTAATCAGTAATACATTACTGCAGTATGGAAAAGAGTCCCGCATGAATGGAGCCTGACTTTGATTTGTACAGCAGTGACTTGGTGTTTTGAACGGAGAATGAGGGAATTGAGAAGGGATAAACGGGGGGTTCAGTAGAGCCAGGGAAGTGATAAATAGTAAAAAGCGGGAAGGGGGGATTGGTCCATGTGAAACTAACTGGATTGTTTAACTGGTGCTTCCTGAAGGCTCCTCCCTCCCACAGAGACTGCCAGACAGAGGCCTTCTGTTCAGGTGTTGGCCAGAACAAACAGTAAATTCTCTTGGCAGCTTTGAATTTTCCCAGGCAGGTACTTAAAGAGGGGCTGGAGTCATCCAAGGGATGCAGCCTGAAACTCGGTTAGAGTTTTGTTCAGGACTCTATGAGCCATGGTTGAGGCCTACTTGAGAAAGGACTCAGGAGCCTGGCTAGTTGAGTTAAAGAGAGAGTCTTTGTCAGTATCACCACCACACTCAAGATACAGAACTGTTCGATACCCCCCCCCCCCCCCCCCCGCTTCCTCCAATTTCCTTGGATTTCTTTGTGCTTACTCCTTGCCCCACCCTCAGCTCCTGGTGATAACTGATTTCTTCTCTGTTCCTATTATTTTGTCTTTTCCAGAATGTCATGTAAATGGAACCATACATTCTGTAGACTGGCTTCTCTGACTCAGCACAATACATTTGAAATTGACCTATGCTGTTGTATCAGTAGTTTCCTTTTTGTTGTAGCTGAGTGGTATCCTGTTGTATTGATGTATTGCAGTTTGTTTATCCATTTATCAGTTCAAGGATATTTGAGTTGTTTCTAGTTTGGGCAGTTACAAATAAAGCTACTGTAAATATTCGCCTGCAGGTTTTGTGTGAATGTTAAGTTTTCAATTTCTCTTTTCATTACTCTTGGGTAATACCCAGAAGTCTGATTGTTGGGTTCTGTGGTAACTGTAATTAACTTTGTAAGAAACTGAAAATGTCCTGCAGTAGTTATAACATTTTTCATTCCCACTAGCAGTGTATGAGAGTTCCAGTTTTTCTGCATCCTCACTGACATTGGATAGTGTCAGTTTCCTTTAGGTCATTCTTCTCTGTGTGTAGTGATATCTCATGTGGTTGGATTTTAATTTGTGTTGCTCTAATGGCTGAAAATGGTGAACATCTTTATATATGCTTAATGTTATTCATGTAACTTCTTTGGTGAAATATCTGTCAGATCTTTTGCCAAGTTTTATATTGTTTCTCTTAATTATTGTTCAGTTTTGAAAGTTGTTGATGAAGTCTGGATACAAATCCTTTATCAGATACGTGTTTGATAAATCTTTTCTTGTAGTCTATGACTTGCCTTTTCATTCTCTTAATAGCGTCTTTCAGAGAACAGACATTTTATATTTTGATGATCAGTTTTTTTTCTCTTTTAGAATTGTGCTTTTGGCTTTTGGTGTCAAATCTTAGAAATCTTTTTGCCTAATCTAGGGTCACAAAGATTTTCTCCTGTGTTTTCTTCCAGAAGTTTTAGGTTTTACATTTAATTCTATGACCCATTTTGAGTTAATTTTTATATATGGTATGTGGTATGATTAAAGGATATCTTTTAGCATATGAATGTCCAGTTGTTCCAGCATCATTTGTTGAAAAGATTGTCCTCCCTTGAATTATTTTTGTATCTTTATTGGAAACCAGATATGTCAGTCTATTTCTGAACTATGTGGTCTATTTTGATCTTTGTGTCTATTGTTTTGTCAATAACACGCTGTCTTGATTATTGTAGTAAAGGTAGTAAGTCTTGAGCAATTAATATGAGTTCTCCAAGGTGGTTTTTCATTTTCAAAATTATTTTGGCAACTCTAGTCTCAGAGTTTTCAAATGAGTATTAGTATCAGCTTGTCAGTTTCTAATTAAATCTTGCTGGGATTTTGATTAGGGTTGTAAATCCTAATTAGCTTTGGGTGAATTGGCATATTAACCATATTAAGACTTCCAATTCATGCCCATGGTGTATCTCTTAATTTATTTAGGTCTTTGATTTCTTTCATCACTATTTTGTAGTTTACAGCACACAGATTCGACATAGGTGTTATTACATTTATACTAAAGAATTTCATGTTTCATGATTTTATTGTAAATGACATTGTTTAAAAATTTTCATTTCCAATTGTTCACTGTTTTTCTATAGAATAAGTTGATTTTTATATTAACCTATCTTCAGATCTTGCCCAACTCACATATTGGTTCTAGTAACCTTCTATAGATTTTTTTTGGATTTTATACATAATCATGTCTGCAAATAAAGACAGTTTTATTTCTTCTTTTCAGTTTATATGCTTTTCCCCTTGCCTTCCTGCCCCTCCCCTCTACTTTCTCCCTACTCCCTTACCCCCATCCCCCTGTTCCCCTTATCCCTTCCCTTTCCTTCCTACCTTCCTTTCTTTTTTCCTTTTTCCACTGAGCAAGACATCCAGTAAAATGTTTAATTAAAATGGTGAGAGCAGACATCTTTGCCTTATACTCCAAGTAGCATTTAGTTGTCCAACATTATTTATGATGTTAGCTGCAGGTGTTTTGTAGATGTATGCTACCAAAGTAAAGAAGTTCCCTTTTAGTCTAGTTTGCTGAGAGTTTTTTTTTATTATGAACTGATGGTAAATATTTTCAAGTGCCTTTCCTGTATCTATTGAGGTGATATATGGTTTTTCTTTAGTCTGTTGTTATGGTGAATTTCATTTATTTTTCTAATATTGAATCTTGCATTCCTGGAATTAATCCAACTTAGCCATGATATATTATCCTTTTTATATATTGTTGGATTTGATAAGATTTTGTTTAGGTTTTGTGCGTTTGTGTTCATGAAAGATACTGGTTTGTAGGTCCCCCCCCCTTGTAATGTCATTTTCAGATTTTAGAATCAGAGTAATTCTGGCTTCATGAAATGCTTTGAGTATTTATTGTTCCCTCCTATTCTGTTTTCAGGAAGGGTGTGTGTAGAATTGGTATTACATAGTTTTGAAATATTTGGTAGAATTTACCAATTAAACCAACTAGACCTTGAGTTTTTCCTGATACATAGTTTTCTATTTTTTAATTTTCTGTTTGTTTTCTAGGTGCTACTTTTTAAAGTAGCATATAGTTGGATTCTTTGGTTTGATTTTAAGTCCATCATTACAGTTTGTTTTCTACTGAAGCTTTTAGTCCGTTTGTGCTTATTGTAATTACTAACGTATTTGGATTCATTTGTCACATCCTATTTTGAACTTTCTGTTTGTCCTGCCCATTTCTGTTTCTTCTCTTTCTTGGCTTCTTTCATACTGATTTTTTTTTTCATTTAGTTTTTTTCCTTTTTACTAGTTTGCAAATTTTATACATTATATTCTTTTTGAAGTTACCCTGGGAATTTTTAACATACTTAGAAAATTCTTGGTACACTTGACCTCTGTTTATTACCTTCTTGGCTTATATAATATTATCATGAATTTAAGTTCTACTTCCTTGTTTCTAACCCACAAGACATTTTTAAAATTTAGATTTATCATGACATCTTGCATATTAGACCATTCATTTGAGATAATTTTTCTGAATCTTCATAATTTCCATTAGTGAAGGTGTGTTGGTGGTTGACTCTCTCAGACTTTATCTGAATATGCCTTCATTCCAGGTTAGTAAATAGTTTTTCTTACCATGTTGATGGTATCATTCTTCTGTCTATTGGCATTCTTTATTGTTGAAATTATGTTATTCTTATTATCATTCCTGACTGTAGTTTCAGTATGATTTGTCTAGATTTTTATCTCTTATGTTACTTGGAATTTATTGGGTTTCTTGATTCTGTAGGCTGATATGTTTCATCAGTTATATAAAATTCTCTCTAAATATTGCCTTTACCCCTTTCTTTTCTTTTAGAAGTGTGTGTGTGTGTATGTGTGTGTGTTTTCCTTTTAGGTTACCTGCTGAGAGTGTTCAAGTTGGAGTTTCTGCTACTATGTGTATTCTCTCATCTAAGGGTGCTACCTTGTGTAGTTGACAGCGACTGTCTCTTTTACAGTGCTGGATGACTTTTCTGGATTTTTCCTTGTCCTTGCTATGCTCAAAATATTTCCTTTAATTTTCTATGGGTGCAGTCGTGCTTAAAATATTTATTTTGGAGTTTATCATTTTTAGGTGTTCTATAATAGGAAGGTTTCTCTGAGCTTCTAGTCTGCCATGTTGGTGGAGAAAATTTACACATTTTCCTGTCTTTCCCAATATTTAATTTGCTATTTCTTTTATGATTTCTTATATTCCACTGTTTACAACACCAAGAAGAATTGTGTTCAACTTGTTTTCTCACTCCTTTTTTTTTTAGTGGTTTTCTGTGCATTTTAAACCCATACTTATATTTCATACGTACAAATATATGAGAAGGTAAAAAGAATAACATCGTGAACACTGGTATGCCTACTGTACAAGGTAAGCAGTAGAGCATTACTGGTACAGTTTGCTCCCTGTACTGTTGCCTCCTCTCTTGTCCCAAACATCATACTTAGTTTTTTAATTGTTTTGGGGGATGTGAAGTTGAGTGGGTTTTAAATATATATACTAGATTTTAAATTTGTTAAATTTGAGAGTTGGATTAGAGATTAATTCCTAGTCTAGTCCCATTTTCCTTTTCTCAGTAATTTCAAGTTAAGGAAAAAGTTTATTCTGTAGCTTTGTTATGATTTTTTCTTTTTTTCTGTTTCACCTGTTTTCCACCTCTGGTAGATGAATGAAAGTCTACTCAAACATGGTGTTCAGCTTTTTAAGTAGCATTTGTATAGAATTTATTAACAGATTAATTTTTCAATCATTGCTTTAAATTCCCTTGCACACTAAATCTTGGTGAAACAGGCCTATTTAAAATAACCCTTTTGCTTAGCTCCTTTCTTTACTGAAGAATAAATTTAAAACACGTTTCTGGTGCTTTTTAAAAATTTTTTAAATACTTTTTGTTTTTTCTGTGATTGTCTTGAAGTTTATTCTTTTTACCTTTTTGACCTCAAGGTGAAATTGGGGATAACTTGTTCTTGCCTTTTATCCAGGTAGCTCTAAAATTAGCACCGATAACATAAGACTGGAGAGCTTCTAGATGCCTTTTCACTCTGAGTCCTGGACTCTTGAGTTGCTAATTTTGTCAAAGAATCTTTTTTTTCTTTTTTTATTATTTTTTAAATTTTTTAATCACTTTTTTTTCTTTTAATTTTAATCACTTTTAAATAGTCGGTTTACAATGTTGTGTTAATTTCTGGTGTGCAGCATGGAGATATATGTATGCACATACACACATATATGTATATTCCTCTTCTTTCTTAATAACACTCCCACGTACACACAAAAGAAGGGGTTAACTGTGGGGTGTGTCTGTCTACTCTTGGTGTCTGAGTAAGATTACCAGCATTTCTGTGCTGATTATGTGGATTTGGAAAAGAGGGTAGTAAGTGATAGCTTTTATTTTCAGCAGTGTTTAACCTCTTAGAAGAATACCAATTTTCCCAGGTGAATATTCAGAATTATCAGTTGTTTTTTGAGTAATGAAGTTTTGTTTAAGGCTTAATAGTTTTCTAAATATTGATCTCTTACTTGACTGGACCTACTTGAAAGAAAAAGTAAAAAATTCGTAATCATTTAGAAAAATACTAGTGTTACGATCTTTTCACACTTCACTTTAGCAGAGCTAAGGGTAGGTGCAAGTCAGCTAGTGTCCAAGTAACACAACTTTGAAGTAACTGTTCTTGCTTATATTTTGATGAAAATTTCTGGGTAACTAACCTAATCCCTCTTTTTCATTTTGGCAGTATCTTCTAAACTGAAGACTGTAGGTTTTAAAGGATATCTATTACACTATTCTTTTTGTTCACATCTTGTAAGTAAAGTGCGACTCTGTTGTGTATAATATATTTGAATGAATTAGGAAATTAGAACTTCCATTGAAAGGTTGCCACTATATATAAAGAATTGGATACCAAAAGCTTGAAGAATTTTGGAGGAAATTTGAAAATCCATTTTGCCTTCACAGATCTTTGTATATTTATTTTTACTAAAATTTAAACAATGATTGTGAACTTTCAAAATCCCATTTCTTAAATTATAAAACTTCTGAAGGAAATATGGAAGGCTGTTGTGTGGGAAGGAATTTATTGGGTACTTTGTTCTCTTACATAGTCTTCCACAGCTTAAGGACAGGGTGCCACCTGGGGCTAATTATTAGCTAATATTTAGGGTCAACTGGTTAATGATTTAAACACACTAATACCACCTGTGTAAGAACAGAGTGCTATGGATAAACAGGTGCTTGAGAAAGTCAGATTCCTCTTATGTTTCTAAATCCTGCCTGAGTGCACTGAAATTCCTTTGGGAGCTTTTAGACGATATTGATGCCTGGGTCCCAACCCAGACCAATATAATCAGAATTTCTGATGTAGGAACCTAAGTTATTGATATTTTTAATGAGTTTCTCAGGTCATTCTCAGATGCTGTCAAGGTTGAAAATTTATGCTTTAGTTATTTCATGCTGCTGCTGCTGCTGCTGCTGCTGCTGCTGGTGGTATTATTAGTGTTGTTACTGTTATTATTATTATTGGTGTGTTTGTGTGGGGAGGGGGGTGCATAATCTAAGAAACATTGTGCTTAGGATAACTTGTGTTAGTCCGTTTGGGCTTCTGTAACAAGATACCGTAACTGCTGGCTTACAAATGACAGAAATTAATTTCTCACAGTTGTGGAGGTTAGGAAGCCCACGATCAAGGCTCTGGTAGGTTTGGTGTCAGGTGAGGGCCTGCTTACTCATCTAGTGTATTTTCATTGTAATCTCACGTGGTAGAAGTGCTAAGGGAGCTTTCTTGAGCCTTTTTTTCTTTTTATATAAGTGCATTAATCCCATTCACAAGGGCTCCAGACTCATGACCTAATCACCCCAGAGGCTGTACCTCCTAATACCATCACCTTGGCAGTTAGGATTTCAACAAATGATCTTGGGGAGTGATGGGAAGGAACGTTCAGGCCATAGCATAACTGTTAATTACATGTACAATTCTAGTTTTTGAATATTCAAGGACTGGTTATCTCATGGTCATTATGTACTGATAATTACTGGGTTTGCAAGTTACACAGGTATGGATAAAACAGTTTAGTTGAATTTTCTTTTACACTCATTGTTTCATTGTTTATGGTGACGTGGGTATCATATTTTAATGTTAAGTTTAATGTTTTCCATCTGTCACAAATTGTTCCCTTTATATCCATTTTCATCAAGATACTTTAGATACGTGTACAGATGGGAGGTTCCGGATGTGATTTGCCTGGCAGTTTTCTGCTACTCATTCTCATGAATGTTGACATTGGTCCTTAATGAGAGGAGTCACAGTAGATTGAGGGAAGAGACTCAGGATTTTTGAAACATGCCACTTGTAAGATGGTGGAGGTATGGGGCATTCTAAGATACGAGGCTTTGTTGGGACAAGAGTGGAAGTGACTTTGTCTAACCTTTTAAGTGATGGTGTTTGGATGTAAACATGTGTTAGTGTTCATAGTTTTAACCAATAGAAATCCATCTAATTTAAACAGAAACAGTGTTTTTAAAGAGGATATTGGGTTACTCATAGAATCTCCTAAATGGTGGGAGAACCAGGCTTGGAATCTGCAGCCAGAAACAAGGCTGCGCATCGTCCCACAGACCTGGTCCAGGGAAGGCACCGCTGTTGGTGGCATGTCCACCACTGTTTGTACTCTCTCACTGACAGGAGGCAACAGATGGTACTCCTTCAACTGCTGCCAGTGCTTCCTTGTAAAACTGGATTAAAGAAGGATGAATGAACATAGACTGGATTTAATTAGCCATCGCTGTCACCCAGCCTCACCAGGACGGACTGCTTGTGGTCTTTGCTGCTGCTGCAGCTGTTGCTTCCTCCTCCCTGGCCTCTGCCTCCTCCTTTTCTTGGTTTGTCTGATTGGCAGAACCTAGATCTTATGCTCCTGTCCCAATTGTAAGGGCATTTTGGAAAGCAAGTACCTGGTGTTTTCAGTTTCTTCAGTTTCAGGTAGGATTCTGGCTCATAAGGTGGAGGATTCTTCGAACATGGAAGGGTAGTTTAGAGCTAGGTAGCCCCCTAGAAGCCATGTATCTGTGCTAGAACATTTTGTGAGTGAATGGTCATAACATTTGTCCATGTCTTTGCCATGATTTTAATATTGTGTGTATTTTTCTTCCTTTCTGATGTTGAAAGAAGTGTGATGGCAGATAAAAAAGAAGACAGTTAATAGAAATGTACATTTTTGTGACTAGGATGGGCCTTAGGAATTATCTGAGCCGATCTAAAGAAGAAAATACTGATTATAAGAGTAATGCCATTTGCCGAGAAATCATCTTTACTCTTGTTAGTGAAACCAGTTTCTACTCCCATTAGTCCTTGTAAAGAAGCTGCTATATAAAGCAATGAACAGCACCCTTAAAGTATCACTAGCAACACATTTATTTGGCATTTGTCCCTGCAGCATCAGGACAAAATGCAGTTCAGTATAAGCAGGTAAGGTGAGCTGGAGATGTGAACTGAGAATACGCAAGAGCAAGGGCAGGATTCTCCTCCTTAATTTTAAGGTTCCTGTAGTATTTCAGACATGTAATTGAAGTCCTCATAAGGCATGGCTGAAATAATTTTACCTTTATTCTCGTTACCAGGCTATTAAAAAAAAAGCCAGTGAAGCTATATATGTATAGTTCTTAGGTTTGAGCAATGGGGTATTCTAGTATTCCCTTTGAGGTATCCTAGTGGCAAAATGTGTGTAGGACAGAGACTAATTATATACACTTATTAGATATAAACCAGTTTTAAATTTAGGGAAACTGCAGTGGGGGCACAAAGGAGAGAATAATCAGTTTTACTCGAGAGGCTATTTGAGGTTGGTGCTTTCCAGCTAAGCAGTTGTTGGCTAGAGGGACAAGGTGTGGAAATGGGTAATAGCTTTGAGTCAGTAGGAATGCTGTGTTCCAGGCTCTCTCATGCCACTGCACATTCAAATAGAGGCAGACAGCTTGTAACTGGAGCGTGGTAGAAGAATAATGGTATTCATTAAAATAAAATCTACCTGTATTTTTTTCAAGGATATGGTCTCTGTAATGAGACCCATGTACAGGATGGCTCAAGAGCAGGTGAGTGCAGGCCATTATTAAACATTTGCTGACTAGAAATCTGCTTGCCATGATATTAGATGGTTTTAGGATAGAGTATACAATGAAGAATGAAACAGGGACCTGGAATCTAGAGAGGTGGGAAATGTGTAAATAGTGCTAGTATCATATGTGTGTGAAATATATGGAGCACTGCAGGAGCACAGAGGAGAGTGTGCCTGAGGGAGTCGTGAAATGCTTTCACCGAGGTGTGGTGACATTTGAACTATCCAGAAGAATCAGGATATTTATGACAGTCTAGAAGGAGAAGGGTGGCATTCCAGATAGTTAATGTATCATTTTTATTATATTTAGAGGAACTTAAACTGCATCATCTATGATTTCTTCAGAAAGAGGAATGTGTATAACAGCAATTTGGCAAAATTGCTATAGTTAACATTTTCTTTGATAAAGAGTAGGGAATTGAATTGGTTTAGTTATTTATTTCAGGTTGATAGGCTTTATTTTCCAGTAGTGTTATACCAATGCTGTTTTTGAATTAAATACACACTTGTATTGTGTCCACTAACTCTTTTAAATTAGTCAGCTAGACCAGGGGCTTAAGGATCATTTTTCTCCAGGATATGTATCAGTTTATACACACAGAGTTCCATTATGATGTGTATTATCAGAGCAAGGATTCTGTTTAGTAGAACCTATGTTCTTTCCTGTTCCTCAGTAGTAGAATTTTTTGTTTTCATCGAGTTACTGTATATTCTATGTAAAAACAAACCATCTAAAATGAAGGCTTTCATTATCTTCCAGTCATCACACGTGTCATTAAAATATACCAACACAAATTATCAGATAGAGGGAAAACATGGGAAGTACAGCAGATTTCCTGCCAGTTTTTTTTCTTTGTAGTTATATCAGGAAATAAATATTTGAATTCTCCATCTTCCTCTTCACCAAAAAGCCTAATCTATTAATCACAGTAAGATGGAACTGGTTCAGGGATCAGGAAGAGGAAAGATACGTCAGTTCTGCCTGACCCTTTCCTCTTCTCATTAGGTCAGAGTTTGTTTCACTAGCTTTAGTCCCAGTTTAATTAATGATGGATGTGATTTTTAGGAATTTTCTTGTAACTATTATCTTGCCATAAAGTGTTTTGAGGACCCAGTGCTTTTTATAGTTAGATTTTTACTTAAATCTGTCACATCATGTTCTTAGAATACAGCGTGACTCTGCGTACACTTTCATGTCCAACTCCTAGCTGTAGTTTCTTTTGCTCTGTTACTATTGACCTACTTCTTTGACTGCTAACATCCTTTTTATTTTATTTACCTTTTCTCTCCAACTCTTCTTTAATTTTTACACTATTTTTTGTTACTCTTTTGGCTGATTCTTTTGAGTATAGAAGGAAAAACAATGAGTAAGCTTGTTTCTTCCTCATCTGAACTCAGCCTGTTGTCCCCTAAACCCTGTCTATATTCCTTCCAAATTTTGTTGAATGACACCAATACGGACTTACATTTGCCAAAATTTGAGAGCCATTCTGGTCCATCCTCTTTATCTTTCTTCTCCTGCATTGATTCAAAAGTTGAGGAACTTTTATTTTCATCAGTTCTCATTTAGAATATTCCATAATTTTATGCCTTACTTTTTTTGGTCTAATCTCTTCACTTTCTAGACAGTCCCTCAGTGTTACCAACAGTGATTTGTAAAAGGGTAATCTTACCACTTTACTTTTCTACCTACAATAGTAAGTAATTTCTCATCACTTACAGGTTGTGCAGTCCGAGCTTCTTTGAGCAAAATAAGCCTCATCTGTGGGACTTCTTTTGTTGCCTTGTGTCCCCCAAAATACACTATATGCTGCAGCTCTACTGACCTTGCTGTTTCTTGAATGCATCATGACTTCTGATATCCATTGCATAGGCTGTGTCTTCTTCCTGGAACACTGTTTCACATTTTGGCAGCTGCCTATATAGAAGTATTACTTCCTCTGGTGAGCTTTTTTTGACAACTCTTACATTCACTGGCTTGATTGAGTATCAGTTCCCTTATACTCTCATAGCACCGTTTTCATACCTCTGGTTCATAGGGTTAAGTGTATGTTTAACTTTGTAAGAAACTGCCAAACTATTTTCCAAACTAATTATATTAGTAGTGTATGAGAGTTTCAGTTGTTCCATCCTCACCAACACTTAGTATTATTGGTCTTTTTAATGTTAGCTATTCTAGTTAGTGGGTATGAAGTGATAGCTTATTACAGTTTTAATTTGCAATTCCTTGATGATTGATGAGGTTGAGCATCTTTTTATGTGCCAATTGGCCATTCGTGTATCTTTTGTGAAATATCTAGTGATATCTTTTACCTATTAAAAAATTAATGTAAAATTTGCGTACATTAAATTTACTCTTTTTGGTAGATAATTCTGAATTTAGATAAATGTGTACATTTGGGTAATCACTATCACAAAAATATGGAATAATTGCATGACTCCCCAAAATTCATTCTTGGCCTTTTGTCATCAGCCTTTCTGTTCTCTTGCAGCCCGAGGCAGCCACTGATCTGTTTTCTGATTCTATACAGTTGTTTTTTCCAGAATGTCATGTAAATGGAATCATATGTCATGTAGTGTTTAAATCCAGCTTCTTCCTCTTACCATAAAGCATTTGAAGTTTATGTAAGTGTTTATGTGTGCCAGTGGTTCTTTTTATTGCTGAGAGTATTCCATTGTACAGATGTACCACAGTTTTATCCATTCACCATTCAAAGAACATTTATTAGTTTTTGGTAACTGTGAATACATCTGCTATAAACATTTTCATACAGGCTTTTGTGTGAATATATATTTAATTTTTCTTGAGTAAATACCTAGGAGAGAGGTTACTGGATCTTACATGTTTGTTTAACATAAGAAACTGCCAGTGTTCTGGAGTGGATATGCCATTTTACATTAACACTGGCAGTGTACAGGAGTTTGAGTTGCTCTGCACCTTTGCTATCACTTTGTTTTGTCAGTTTTTAAAAGTTTAACCATCTTAATAGATATGTAGTAATATCACACTGTAGTTTTAATTTTCATTTCCATGATGAAAAGTTATATTGAAAATCTTTTTTTAAATGTGCTTATTTGCCATTGTATGTCTTTTGTTGATTAGTCTGTTCAGATCTTTCACCTAGTTTGTAATTGGATTGTTTGTCTTTTATTGAGTTTTAGGAGTTTGTCATACACTGTAGATATAAGTCCTTTGTCAAATAAATATAACGTACTACAACAGATTGAACGCAGAAAGCTCAGATTTGATTATTGGCAACAAACTAAAGTGACAGGATCATTTCATGTATTTCCAAAAAAATATTGGTCTGATACCTAAGTTTTATTAACCATAATTTGTCATTCTTTTTTTTTTTTAAGTGAAAATGATATTCATGAGAAAAGCAGCTAGCTCAGTTGGCCAAGTTTCTTTTCTTAAGACAACCATTATACTTTCATATGCAGCCAAAGTACTTTCTCTGTAGACTGTATTTTGTCACACAGAGTATTAAATGTGTAATCAAAGGTCAAGATCTAATGAAATTAATTTTTCTGCCTTACCAATGTCTGTTCATTGAGACTGACTTCTCTTTTGTGTATGGTGACGAATAAATTCAGTGACTATTAGTATAGTTGCTTGCCATTCCCTTGATTTATATTAAGGTGCCAGCAGTTTCACCCACTGTTGCTTTTTGGCTATCAGTGCAAATATCAACACAGGTAGGTAGTTCAGGGTAATTTGTCAATTCAAAAAAGTTATTCAGCACTTTGAATATTTCAGCCATACTTAACGTTTATTGTTCTAACCATTCATATAGAAAATCTTCTTTAATAATTAGCTGGTACTGATGCCTGATGAACAGGAAAACAGTAAGGCTGGCCATATCCTTAGATTTAGTCCTATGTAAGGCAGAATCACAATTTCTTAGATGATGTTATCTTCTGTCATGTTTGCAGCTAAATTTTAAATTTTGTGTTACTATATTATTGGAAATTGGTGCTGTAATTTCTTTTATTAACTTTTTATCTAGGAGGAACTCAGTAATGTTAACTAGAGAAAACTTTATTAGTCTCTCAGTTGTTGTATGAGTTACTCCAGCTGGGAAGCTGTAATAAACATTGTTTGGCTTTTAACAAGGTCATGTTTACATTTAAACTGTGCAATTCCTTTTTCTTCAAACAGTGAATGATTGGTCTCAAAATAATGCCTCAGCTTAACTGGAAACAATACTATTCACAGTAAGATAATATATATAAGCCAGTGGAAAGATTGCTTTTGTAAAACTTTGTTTTTCATTTGCAGTTTTGCTCAGAATCTTGGAGTACATTTCTTCCCTTCAGCAAGTCAGAGAACTCTGACAGATCAGTATCATCTTTTTTAACATAGTTAAATGTAGGCAGTACAGCTGTGGGTTGAAGAAATGAGTTTTCTGATCTCACATTTTTAATCCAATGATCCATCCTTGAATACAAGACAGATATAAGTAAGTTTGCTTTTATTTTAGAATAGAAACCTAGTAAATTTCAAAATAAAACTTCAAAATAAAAATTTAAAATTAAGGAATATTGCAAGATAAAACAGTGTATTTACTCCGTGTGTTTTTGCTCTGGGCACAAGGAAAATTTCTGGACTTCAAAAATAGTAATTTTGGGGAGGCTGAATCAAGATGGCAGAATAGAAGGATGTGGAGCTCACCTCTTCTTGCAAATACATCAAAAATACATCTACATGGGGAACAATTCTCACAGAATACCTGCTGAACACTGGCAGAAGATCTCATAAAACCAAAATTGCAAGAAAGATCATCACATAACCTGGTAGGAGGAAAGTAAAAAAAAAAAAGGAATCAGGAGGGGACCTGTGCTGTGAGGGAGGGAGCTGTGAAAGAGAAAAGGGTCCATCACCCTCTGAATCCCCTTCACTTCAGGGAGATCAGCAAGGACAGAAAGGAAGCTTTGGAGACTCTGAGGAGAGGCAGCAGCTGGTTTGCAGCAGGAAAAACAGAGACAGACCAGAGCACAGAGGGTCTTTTCCACCTCACTGCATTCCCCAGTCTGAGATGTGCATCTGCTTGTGTGCCTGGGAGCTGGGTGCTGAAACGCAGGTTTCATAGGACATACCCGGGGAGAGGACTGGGACTGGCTATGCAGAGAAAGCCTGAAGGGGCTGGAGTATGCTCTGGGCTGCACCTGGGGATGTGTGCATGAAGGAGCCTGGGTCTGCCATTGAAATCCTGTTGTTAACATGCTTGAAGGGTGGGGCAGAGCCTGCCTTAGGAGACTCATTCTCTGTGTGCTCACAGCAGGCACAGCTCTGCCTGTAGGAGATCTGGGAGCAGAAGCCCCAGCATGTTGCCTGCATGCTGAGGTGGGCTGAAATCCGAGCGTATCCCCAGGGGCCAAAAAGAAGAGAACTCAAGCATAGTACCAAAGAAAATCGTCAAACTACAAAAGGAAAAACCAAAAGGAAAAGAAAGGAGCTAAGAAGATATACAAAATAACTGGAAAACAAGGTTTAAAATGGCAATAAATATCTGTCTATCAGTAATTACCTTAAAGGTCAATGGACTAAATGCTCCAATCAAAAGATACAGTGGAAGATTAGGGAAAAAATAAACCAAGAGCCTAGAATATACTGTCTACAGGAGATCCACTTTAGGACAAAGGACACACACAGATTGAAAGTGAGGAGATGGAAAAATATATTTCATGCAAATGGAAGTAGTAAGAAAGTGGAGAGTAGCAGTATTCAGACAAAATAGACTTTAAAACAAAAGCCATAAAGAAAGATAAGGAAGGACACTACATAATAATAAACGGATCAATACAAAAAAAAATATTACACTCATTAACATATATGCACCCAGTATAGGAGCACTTAAATATATAAAACAAATGTTAACAGACATAAAGAGAAATTGATGGGAATACAATAATAGTAGAACACTTTAACACACCACGCACGTCAATTTACAGATCTTCCAGACAGAAAATCAATAGAGAGATCCTGAGTAACACAATAGAGCAGTTAGACAGTTAGACTTAACTGATATTTTCAGGATGTTACATTAAAAAAAATACATTGTTTTCAAGTGCACATCGAACATTCTCTAGGATTAACCACATACTTGGAAACAAAATAAGCCTCAACAAATTTAAGAGATTAGAAATTATTTCAAACATCTTTTTTGACCACAATGGCCTGAAAGTAGAAATCAGCCAGAGAAAGAATTGAGAAAAATAAGATTACATGCAGTCTAAGCAACATGCTACTAAAAAAACCGTGGGTCAACAAAACAAATAGGAAATGAAAAAATGTTTTCAGATACATGACAATGAAAACACAACCATACAAAATCTATGAGATACAACAAAAAGACTTCTTAGAGGGAAGTTCATAGTGATACAAGCCTTCCTCAAAAAACAAAAAAATCTCAAATAAACAACCTAACCTACCACCTAAAAGAATTAGAAAAAGAACAAACAAAACCTAAAGTCAGCGGAAGGAAGGAAATAATTAAAATCAGAGAGGAGATAAATAAAATAGAGATTAAAAAAAAAAGAAAAAAAATCAATAAAGCCAAGAGCTAGTTCTTTGAAAGCATAAACAAAATCAGCAAATCTCTGGCCAGGCTCACCAAGAAGAAAAGAGAGAGGATCTAGATAACGAAATAGGAAATGAAAGATGAGAAATAACCAATACCACAGAAATACAAAGAACCATAAAAGAATACTGTGAACAATTATATGCCAACAAACTGAACAACCTAGAAGAAATGGACAAGTTTCTTGAAAGATTCTAGAAAGCCCACCAAAGCTGAATCAAGAAGAATCAGATAATTTGAATAGACCAATCACTAGAAGTGAAGTAGAATCTGTAATTTAAAAAAAGCCTCCAGGGGCAGGAGAAGGGTATAGCTCATTGGCTGCTTAGCATGCACAAGGTCTTGGGTTCAATCCCCAGTACCTCCACCAAGAAATAAACAAACAGACAAACCCAATTACTTCCACCCTCCTCAAAAAAAAAAACAAAAACAAAAATAAAAAACACAAAAAACAAACCTTCCTGCAAACAAAAGTCCAGGACCTATGGCTTCACTGGGGAATTCTACCAAACATACAAAGAAGAACTTGCACTGATCATTCTCAGACTCTTCCAAAAGATTGAAGAGGAGAGAATACTACCAAAGTCATTCTTCAAAGGCACCATCATCCTGATACAAAAAGCAGAGAAAGATAATACCAAAAAGGAAAATTACAGGCCAGTACCTTTGATGACTGTAGATATAAAATTCTCAGCAAAATATTAGCAAATTAAATCTAACAACACCACAATCAAGTTGGATTCATCCCAGGGTCACAAGGATGTTTCAACATACACAAATCAATCAATATGATACACCGCATTAACAAAAGAAAGGACAGAAACCACATAGTCCTCTCAATAGATGCAGAAAAAGCATTTGATTAAATTCAACATCCATTCATGTTCCAAAGATCAAGAGTTCAGAAAGCTCTTACCAAAGTAAATATAGGGGAAACATACCTCAACATAAAAAAGCATTTGTGACAAATTCACAGCGAACATAATACTCAATAGTGAAAAACTGAAAGCCTTCCTGTTAAAATATGGAACAAGACTAGAATGCCCACTGTCACCACTTGTATTCAGCACAATACTGGAAGTCTGAGCCACAGCAGTCAGGCAAGAAAAAGAAATGAAAGGTACCTAAGTGGGAAGAGAAGAGGTAAAATTGTCATTATATGCAGATGACATGGTACTATATAGAAGACCCTAAAGACTCCACACAAAAACTATTAGAACTGGTAAATGAATTCAGCAAGGTAGTAGGATACAAGATTAACATACAGAAATCTGTTGCATTTCATTACACTAACACTGAAATATCAGAAAGGGACAGTGAAAAACAATCCCTTTCAAAGTCACATAAAAAAAAATACTTAGAAATAAACGCACTCAAGCTGCCAGTCTTTTTGGCCTGCTGTGTCTGGTCAGGGAAGAACTTCTCCACTATAAACCCATCATTGTGAATGGTGATAACCTGTAGCTGAAACACTACAGCTCTTACTGAGACTTGGTAGATTTTCTTGAATAAATGCCTCTCATTTTGTTGTGTGTGCTTTGATCAGTTTTCAGACACTTTAGTTATTTTTGACAGCCTTTTCCTGTTTTTTCCATTGGTTTTAAGGCAGAGGATTTTGGGAGCTCCGATCTCTCTTTATTCTTTTTAACTTTCCTCCAGTCTCTTTCAGCACTGTAGCCGGTCTTCCCTGCCCTCCCACTCCCCCACCTCTGCCCCTGCCCCTTCTCAGCGAAAAAACAAATCCCCATATAGCCAGTCATTTTACTTTTAACCTTAAAAGGGTTCAAGTGTCTTTTTGTTGCTCTCAGAGTTAAAAAAAAAAAATCTAACATTGCCCAAAGCTGTCTGGTTTGCCTTCTTTTATCTTGTGTGAATTTAATCATCCCTCTGCCCCTCATTGTAGACAATGTCCAATCCTTAGGCTCTGTTTAGGGAGAACTTTGCTTTCTATTCCTTAAATATCAAGGCTCTGATCAAATCAAGGCATAAATACTGACTTTGGAATCTGAGGTATGTCAGTTTGAATTTCTGTTCCGCATTTATTAGCTGTGTGACTGAGCACATGTGCTAACTTATCTTAGTTTTTTTTTATCTGAGGTATGGTGATTTACAAATAATATTTCATAATGTTGCTCTAAGACTTAGTGATAATGGTTGTAAACTGATTAGCACAGGGCCTTGTATCTAGGAAGTATGTTTATTCCCCGTCTGATACTGTCTTACCATCATTTCTTTGAGTAAGTAGTTTATATGAAATAGCAGTTTGC